>NW_027468565.1:5410000-5560000 GCF_046254945.1 Alosa pseudoharengus
TCCCTCTGCCTTTGGGCCACTAGATGGCAATGGACACTAACAATTTTATATCACATATGTATGTTTAGTAGGTGGAGCCTTATGGTATGGAGTAGATGTACTGTATATTTATATTTGTGCATTTGTGTATTTGTAGGTCAAAACCTGTTTGTTTGTATGTGTCGTTTTAGCACATTGCTCTATTTGCTGTGGGCAAACAGATTTTTATTGGTTTATTGGTTGTATTGTTTGGAATAGCTGAACGTTCCAATTTAAGCATTGTTATGTTGGGGGGGGGGGTCTTTGTTCCATTTTTAATGTGTACCTGTATTCTAATGCCACTTGATTGACTCATCTCACACCTCACATTACTCACTAGCTTCCTGTGATCACCCAACCTTAAGTCATTACCTCAACTGGGTATTTAAGGGGAAGGATGTAAGAAGCACTTTAAGGGCCCTATCATGACATTCTAAAGCGCATCGTCACTCGTCAAAAGTTTATTCAAATTTAGTAGGATGTCCAGTTCACATTGGGAGGGGTTTCGTTATCAAACGTGAAGCGCATGGCGCAACAAGGTGTTCCTAGTTTTTTTAATCAGTCATATGGGTGTGTTTGGGGCGTAACATAATTTAAACCAATGAGAATGGCATCTGTCATTCCCTTTAACGGCGCAAAGCGCGATATGTCAAATAAATGCATCGGTATTTTGGCATTTAACGGCACATTTGAAGGAGGCTGCTTGTGAGACCCTATGGAATAGTCATTCCTAAACCATGCTTTACTAAAACCTAGCATAGCCTTCACGCATTTGCACTCGTCTATTATTTGAACTCATTGGCAAAGTGAAACTAACTTCACCAAGGAGTCAGTCAACGACAAGACAGTTATATGCAGTTACTTTCACTATTGACTGACAATGGGTTACCATCGAAAACATAGGCTGGAAAAAGCAACACTTACCCTAATATTGCTCAAATGACTGAATAAAACAACATTTATCCTGCAGAGGAGTTGCTTATATCTCGTGACAGTGCGTCTTCAGCTGTGCTCCATACGTGTCTCTCGCCTCTTCCCTAATCACTTTTAACCGTCATTACCAATTTGCAAATGATGGTGAATTACTACTCATCATGAGATGTACAGTATTTCGTAATATCTTTATTCTAATTATGGTTCCCATTGTAATCGTGCAATTTGTAATGTTTTGCATGGATGTGCGCTGGTGTGCGTTCATGAATGATATAAGGATGGTGCGTGCACCTGCCAATATGACTGTTGGCAATGCGCTCTTAAAATAACATATAAACAACTCGCAATAGACTTCTGACCAGGTGTACAATAGCGATTTTTAGACAATACGCCAGGGCCCTCCCTAGGTTGTTAATTGCCACACCCCTGGGCGCATTGTTTAAAAAATAAACGTGCAAAATACCGAATTAAACTTTGCGCAGGTGAAAAACGAGTTTTACGCCATGCGCCAGAGTGCAAAATACAGCCCTTAGTGTTCTGTAGCCAGCGACCCCTACACTCAGATGCAGGCCTATGTTCATATTTTCTAACTGTCTGTTTTCCTTGTCATGTCATAGTCTCTGTGTAACTTTAGAGTATTAACTTTAGATGAGTTTGTATGTGTAAACTGGATTGGTACCTTTTGCAATGACTGACTCATTCATTTATCACCAAAAAACTGTTAATCGTAAGTCTTGAGGATCCTATTGATTACCTGTGTTAAAACATGCTGTGGTTGAACATTCACACTATCCATGGTCCCCAGCCTCTGTGCTGGTGTTAAAGTTATACTGAGCTGTGCAGCAACCTGGCACTCAGTCATTGTACTATACACTTAAAACTCTCATCCTCTGGTTATAGTATTGTAAGGGTCCTAAATCAATCAACACGGTAAGCCTACTTTTCAGAACCAATGAGGGAACTGGAAGTGGTCGAAGGAAACCGTGAAGCTCTCCACATGCTGTTGAAAATATAACAATTGATTATAGATCGCCTGTAAACCTAATAAATCTGACCCCGCTTAAAGCTGCAGTTGGCAAGTCTGACAGATTTTGAATGTTTACAACTATCATGCCCCTCCCCCACTAACACCGAGCACCCTCTCATCGAGTTCGTGCTCATCAGTGCGCACCAGACTGCACCAGACTGTGACTGACAGACAGATCTCACACAGCCCTGCTCTGATTGGACCAGAAGAAGCGGGAGCTGTGGATTTTTGCAAAACAAATAACAGGCTCTAGGTGGAGGTAGAAGGGCTTGTTGATTTATGTTGTTCTGTCGGAGCATAGTGTCAGTAGTTTTCTCAAAACTGAATCACATAAACAGCAATTACATTTATTAATCTTATCACACACACACACACACACACACACACACACACACACACACACACACACACACACACACACACACACACACACATACACTCATACGCACATACACACACACTCACACACACACTAAATGAGCCAGCAAAACAAGACATAGATAATCAAGATTAAACAAGCAAATACGCTTGTGAGCAGCATTGTACTTCATGCTGCTCTGTGAGAGAATTGTTTTGATTGGCTATTTCCCATTTCTCTCTCGGCCATTCTCCAGACGTTGTGGAGGTGTTTACATCAGATAAGACATATTCATATGACTCCAAGTCACATTATAGTCAGACAAGACATCTCTCTGTCATACACACACACACACACACACACACACACACACACACACACACACAAACACACACACACACACACACACACAAATATACAAAAGCATACTTGCACACCCACGCAAGCATGCCCATTCACTCACACAAAAGGACATACTTCACACATTATTTATGCTATACACATGCACACATATTTGCACACACTCATACTGGCACACACACACACACACACACATTCACACAGGGTTTTTCCCCCCAGCAGAGAACAAAGAGCAGCTGTTGCGGACACATTACCATGGTGACCAGGTGACGTCTCGCATTCCTGTCACAACTCTCAGATTTCAGGATTGAGGCCTGTATTTAACTTTCATAAACACCAATAACTCACCGCCCCAGGGGAGCGGAAGTGACTGCTGCACAGCACAGCCATGATGTGCAGTTCCTTCCCAGAACCTGAGCTTTATAAAGTTTAGACAGTTGGACACGCTATTTGTCTCCACTGCACCCTCCAGGAGTATGTATACGTTTAGTCAGCTGAAACACATCATGTGCACTTAGATTGGCTTTGACCTCAAAGCTGTCAATCTTAATTGCCAGCAAGCAGCACAAACAGACCCAGACAGAGATAAGCTTGCAAAGTAAACCTGCAAGAAAGACAGATACAAATCAGACGGATGTGCTGTGTGACAGTCGTATCTGCAAGGGCATAGAGTCTGTACATACCTGTCCGCCTACTCGTCCTCCAGCTACGGGTGCACCTGCCTGTCCCAAGGGTCATCACAGGTGTAGCCTGGCCCGCGTAACAAACCGTGGGACTGGGGACTGTCAAAGCAGTAGAAGTTACTTCGATTTGAGGCTTATGCCTGATGGATGATGCTTCTCTTCAGAGAGGAGAGGGAGCAGAGAGAGAGAGAGAGAGAGAGAGAGAGAGAGAGAGAGAGAGACCAGCCCCTGGCTCTGAGGCAGACAAACCAGGCCAGGAATCTCAGTCTGGACTAAAGCCCCATGGAATGCTGGGTAGGCAGCTGTGCTGCTCTCTTTGCCGGCAGGCCGAGTCTGCTAGCGTTCTGAGAAATGGATGCGGGAGAGGCCAGGGGAATGCGAACCAAAGACCACACTTGCCAGTCTGGCAGCATTACTCACTACCCCCCACCCCACCCCACCCCCCACCTCACCTGAACAATCTTCCGGAGATTCCATATGGCTTACCTTCAAGCTTCACACCTTGCCATACAGGTTTCCTGTTTAACCATGAAAATGCTCTGGTATATTTTGAGGTCGGCCTTGTGAGGGCTGGCTTTTATAGAACTCTCTGCCCTGTTCTGACAATGCAGTAAAAATATCACAGCTCTTGTCTCACATAAATCATTCATGGACCACTGTTAGTCACCATATTCCCAATCCATACACTCAGTCAGGCAGTAGACAACTTTGATGTGTATTCCATCTCTGATGTACAACCATGATTAATATAGCTTGTTTGCCAACCTTTTAAGTTTGATAAGGGACAAAGATTCAGCTGTTTGGTGCTTTTGTGAGCACTTCCATTAAGATAACAACTTTTGTGTCTTAGTTTCCTTTTCACTTACACTTGAATATGAAGCAACATTCAATACTAGTGGTGTGCGACGCTAAACTCTGTTTTGCTTGAGCAGCCGGAGACAAAGAATCGCTGATGGATGGAATGAAGCTGCAAGATAAGACAAGGTCGCGCAAAGATACAATTGTTTTTTTGGCTGAGGGCCGCCATTTAAAAATAGTCACTGGTATAGGCCATTAAATATCATGTTTCTCATCTCCTATGTCCTCCAAAGAGAGATCATTGAGGACGACGAGGGCCCAACATAAACTGAGGCATATGCACTTTACGTAACAAATGGCTTTGGGGAGGGCGGTTACTTAGGCAGTCTAAATTCAACAGAGGCTGAGGGCATGAGTGAGCATTCTCAGACCTAACTCACTGGCATGAGATAGACATGTGAAGGTGTGAGACACCCTCCATTGTGCGTTTCATGGTTGAGGTTGTGGTGTTGATGGAAACACCATTCTCTGCATTCCAGAAAGGGCATCCTTATGGCGTCATTCTGAGAACCACCCAGGTTCCAAGTCGTTCCAAGACGTATTTTTAAAGGTGGGTATGATTAATAAGACTGAGTGTCCCTGAAAGCCTGTACCTCTCTGTGGGAAGGAACTCCTCTAAGTCAACGGCTGTTTTTTTTCCAGGAATTTCCTGAAAGTGTTGAATGTAATGGAGACTGTCCTCTGTTTCTGGAGCGTTTTTCCGTGGCCATTTCCCCTTGACTCTGTGTGAACTGCTCGGCGGGTGCGGTGTGGGAGTATTGCATATCTTATCGGCTGCGCTCCTCGCTAGGCTCCACTTAAATATCTCACATTCTTACTCGTTGGTCATCCAGGAAGCATGAAAACCTGCTGAAATCTCTCCTGCACGATAGCACTCTTTAAACAGAAAAGAAGCTGAAGAAAATGCCTATTGCTACATATTTGACATGATTCAATTTCTCCATTGGTTTAGTCAGTTCTACTTGATTCATTGTGTAGCTGCTGCTTGACAACTAGACACTCCTGTATGGAACATTCTCAGCATTTTAAGCATTCGCAAAACACACAAGTCCCATAATGCACCAGCACTATCAATATTTCTAGGCCAAAAAGGGCAAATAGATGGAATATTTTCAGACAATACAACTACAAAAGCAAGACGAAAAACCTGTGTGGTGTCTGGCCAGGATGCCAGATTATAATGCTTCCGGAGAAAATCAGGCTCTGGCACCAGAGAGCGGCCAGATGAGGGTCACATGTCTGTGATGGGAAATGTGGGAAGTTTCAGGGTTGAGGGGGTCAGTAGTTGTGGTGTGTACATCCAAACTGCCCACAGTGGGGGTTTGGTGTAATACACACATACACGGTAAACACCTAAAGAGAAGGAATGTCTACACACTGACTTTAATGCTCCCCAAAAAAGTGTTTTTATTACTAGTAGTTCTACTACTAAACCTTACATCACGTACAGCATTTGTCAGGCAATTAAGTTTCGGGGGAAACATCAGAGGTGTGATGAGTAGAGTGATGGAGGAGTGACTAAGCAGCTTCTGATCACGGCTCAGTGAGCAGACAGGAATATTTGCATTGACTTGTGGTCTGTTGTGTGTGAGAGACAACTTGTTGAACAGGTTGAGTCCAGTGTGCTGACTGAGAAACCCTGAATTAAAAGTAAACTCAAATGAGATAAGGAAAGTTGAAGGTTGTCGACACAGCCCTCAGGCACCAAAAGCAACCTTAGTGATGAAAACTTTACAGGGCTGAAAGATGCCAGAGATACCACTGGAGGGTGCAGGTGTGAAAATGACGCGCCCAGCAGGTTTGAATACCTGTTTGATGACACTTTTTCTGAGAGCAGAGTCACACAAAAACATGTGTGTGTGTGTGTGTGTGTGTGAGAGAGAGAGAGAGAGAGAGAGACTGCTTATGCATGTGTGTTTATCAGTGCATTCACAAGAACCTGCTTCCCTTGCCGTGCACTCAGGATATTGCCTGCCCCCCTCAACACCCCCCCTCAGCAGTTTGAAGATCAAAGGCCTGGCAAGCATTGAACATCCAGTGAGGTTGCAGGATTACCGTCTCCCTCTACATTCCAGCATTCCTTCTCTCTCCATCATCCGCGCTGTCAGGAGGCCCCGTGCCGGGGGGAAACCTGGACGCAGACTAGAGGCTCAACAGGAGACACTAGCGAACATGGAAGAGCTTCAAGACATCTTGGGAGTTTTCTTTGTTCTGTTGTGTTGGGGTTTTTCTGTCTCTTAAATTTGATATTGGTTTGCCTTGTCTGTCTTGACGTGTGTGGTCCACTTTTTTTGTACATCGCACTGTTGTAAATCATCACTCGTAGTGGAAAGTCAACAGAATTACATTACATCTAAGCTTATGAACAATTAATCTTTGTCAAATGAAAACATATGTTTCTGTAGCATATCACCAACAACACAATAACTATAACAATATAAATTTTAAGTCCTAAGTCCTATGACAGATGGTATCTTTGGTTATAAAGTGCCCAAACTCCTCTTGCTCACCTCAGAGACCCACACAGGCTGATACTGATTATGAGGCATTAAACACTCAGGCATTAAATCCTCCAACGATTGGAGAGGGAAGAGAGGAAAGGAAAAGTGATGTTTGACAGCGCAGTGAAGAACAAGAAGATATTTTCACATCTCCTGTTTTTTCACACCACACACTCAATTCTGCCATTTAATGGTTAACAAACTCTTTGTTTTTGGTTTTAAGATGAGCAATGCTTATCTAGTGAACGTTTCCTTCCTTTCATAGACATGGACAATTGAGTTGTGTGTGTGTGTGTGTGTGTGTGTGTGGGCTGGAGGGGGGGGGGGGGGGATTGGGACTGAGTGTCCCGGTACTGTCACTGAACCTCACTTGGTAGGCTATTACATCACTGCTATTAAGATAGGCAATATTTGGAAAATTAACAATAGCAGGAAATATAAAGACTTTCCCTTTTCCTCTGAAGTATGAAGTAATCCCACAGTTGTTTATACTGATAACCTAAAATACAACGAATGATGTCACCAGTTGCTCTTTCATATTAAAAATAACTATTGACATATTCACAGTAGGCCTATCAGTCAGGTGCGTTGGCCCACCTGATAGACACCTAATCTCCAAGGCAACAGTGACGGCGATACCACGCCCTCGAGAGGTGTGTCCACGAACGTCATTGTTATTGAGGCAGACACGCCCCGCCCATTGCCAGGAGAACAGTCTGACACGGATCAGTTGGTACTCTACAAGCAGCACTGCGGATCGAGGAGAACCCTGCGTCTGTCAGCCTCCATGCTACTACTAGCAAAAGCGCTTAAAGCCGATTGACCGAGTGCCTGCTCAGTCCTGTATCTAGGGAATCCCGGGCACAGAGCGCCCTTTGGGAATACGCAGCGAATATGTCAAGGAATCAGAGGACGCCTCTGAGAAATACGGACAATTTGGTGGAGGTGAAGAGCAAAGTAAGTTGTTGAGATTAATTATATATTTGGTCGTCTTAGCGTTATCAAACAGCGTGCATGCACGAGCGCGGGGACAGGTGGCACAAATAGCCTATCCTTGTGCGCTAAAATACACGATGTTCAAGAGCTCCCCGCGCTGCGTTTTTCAGCGCATCCGAGCTTGTATCTTCTTCCAAATGAACTAATCCACCCGGAGCGGGAAACGCTGATGTTGCTGATCTCGCATTTGTATGTGTCGGCACGTCCTGGATGCGAGGCAGAAGCCTGGCTGGTGTCCTGTCTGGTGAATCCTGACAGGTCGTGCTGTCCTCTGGATGTGGAGCGCTCTCCCTATCCCTAGTCTCCCGATTTGTTATGGTCAGATGTTATTGCATCTTTGCGCGCTGCGCTGCTGCGGTCCTCTTGACGTGCATTAGCTTTGGGGCGCTATCGATTAATAATGCATGTTGTACGGATAATGATTGTGCAACAAGCGTATTTCTGCATGTGACTGTCTCACGAAGAACTACGACCTGAGGCTACATTTTAATTGGAGAGTCGAATCTTGTCATAACACTTCAATGACGTGTTATGATTATTGGGGTGCAATAAGCAAAGCGACGGTTTATAACTTCTCATATCTAACATCACATTACCGCTTAAAGCTATGGTTAAATAGATCTGTTTCTGGATTGTAACATATCTGTTTGATCAGATGGGTCACCCTTGTGTCTGTGGTGGGACTGTGATTTTGATTGTGGCTATGGTTATGTTATAGTAGGCTTCCCACCACATTAATGGGGGCCGGGGGTGTACTGTATGTTCTCTTAGAATGGACTGATCCCTTACGAAAGCCTAATGCAGAGATTGCCCTAATGTAGTGCAATGTATTCACCAGTAGGCTAACTGAAATAGTAATCATGAAGCTTAGGCATACTCATGATCTGAAGACAGACTCATACATCATCAAGCAAATTCACTGCCCACAACACAAAACCTAATTGTTGTGTTGGGTTTTTGAGTTAGGAATGTTGCTACAATCATGAGTGCTCCAAATGTCTTACAAGGAAACAACATAGACCACATGCTGCCATATATATACCAGACCTCCTTTTGCTCGGAATGCAAGGAAGCATTAAATGGTAACATGTAAAACCAGGAATAGTTAGAGAAAAGCTCCTTTAACAGACGGCTAAATCCTGTTCCAAATAAGGAAGAAAAAAAACACTTTGTTTGGAAGTCCTCTTTGAAAACTGAGGTGGGAAATTGAGTTTGCGTTTTAAATGCTTCCTCAAACAAACCTCATCAAAGGCACTCTGTGCCTGGGCAGTTTCACTCATGTCCCAGTCGGCTAGCCGGCCCCTCAAGTAGACTCCCGCACACCCCAGCATGGCGTTTCTCTCATTTCTCTGGAACATTTGAGCTAAGTGAATGCAAATGATAGTTAGCTTTTCACTGACTCAAAAAACACATCCCATCCTACTTCATTGTCAGCAGATTGGTGCTGAATGAGGACGCGTACACTCACTGTTGACTCACCAGAGGGATCCGATCATTGCCTCCCAAGTCACAGGAAGGATTTGGGGTCACACACAAAACAAACACCCACTTACCCTTCAGCTCACGCCCTTACTCATTTAAGGGGAATTCCATGGAGATGAGAGGAGAGCAGACCACACTTCTATTCTGAACTTCTCGTTCTGTCAATTACACCCTCAGAGAGCTGGATCAAGCCTAGTTCTAGGCTAAAAGACCCGCAATGAAGATTTCCATTGAAATGGGAAAAAAAAGCTTTTAGTATAAGACTCGGTTTATTCCATGTGTGTGAAACTGGCCCTTAGTGTTCTGGTGTGAATAAAAAACCTTTCAGGCACAGGCAAGCAGCTGAGAGTCCTATGAGTTCTCTCAGCGTTGACGTATAAGATGAGGAAAAACAAACTGAAAGCGAAGCAGATCAGATGGTGAAACACAGTGACTGCCCTGAGTCACAGCCAACTGCTTTGAGATGTGTGCGATTACAGTCACTTTTTAAAAAAGAAAAAGATTTGTTGTCCTGCGGCCTCTCTGCCATTTCAGTAAGGAACCTGCAGACAGGAGCACATGCAGATTCCTGAGGCTGAAGCAGGTAAAGAAGATACAGAGGGTGGATGCCTTGAGTTATGTCAGTGTCAGAACTGCATGCGATAAAGAAATGGCCACGCACGTAAATGTTTTGTAGTGAGTCGGACAGCTTTTGCTCATCTTGCATGTTGTGTCCTCTCTCTCTCTCTCTCTCTCTCTCTCTCTCTCTCTCTCTCTCTCTCTCTCTCTCTCTCTCTCTCTGATGCAGCTGGAGCTGAGCTGAGCTGGTGTGTGGGGGAGACTGGTGGTGTCAGTGTGTGTGTGTGTGTGTGTGTGTGTGTGTGTCTGTGTGGAAGGGGGTGGATTGCTGATTACTTGAAAGTGGATGAGATGGGTCAAGAGGCTGGGGGTGCAGAGCAGAGCCTGTTTGTCATGAGGGAGTTGAGGATGATTAGTAGGGATTTTGGCCAGTTACAGATGAATTGGGAAAGATCAGCTAGTAACAGCGTGCAGTTCGGTTCTTTAAAGGACCAGTATGTAGGAAATAATGGAAAATAAATTGTAACCATTCCAAAAATGATCACCATATGTTGTCAGAGAGTAAGGAAACACGATGAATTGAAGTAATGGCTTATTTGGAATTTTCGTTAATGTTTTGAACGATTAATTCTAGAATAGCGTATTAATAATGGGCTGGTATGTCCTCCTATTTGTGTTGCCAAATTAGCAAAGTAGTCTTGAGAACGTTCACCAGTGTTTTGATTTTGGTCTACAGAATGTTCGGTAACAATCCTACAAATCGCTCCTTTAAAGATGGACTGAATTTATTTCACTGAACAGGAAGAACTAGGCCTAAAAGATATTTGGTATTAGTTGGCATCAGTATGAACTCTTGCTTTTTATAGAGATTTATTATGTAGTTGTATGTTGTTAGAAGAAAACAACTGTAAAAAAGAGCATTTAATGGTTCATCATAAAACATGGATTCTCTCATATTTACAGGGTAAAAGATACCCAAAGTTTGTGTGCTTCAAAGGATCCATTTCTTTCCCTAAGAGTGTTATTGGATCCCCTCTTCTCAGCCTGTGAATAGAGGTGATGGAGCAGTTAACGGAATCAAAGATCCATTTGTAGCTTGTTATGTCTCTGTGCGCTTTGCAAATCTGAGCCTGAGGGATACAATAGTGGGTCGAAAATGGACTATCAGCAGAGAGTATCAGGTGTGCTGGAAATCACGGTGAAAATAAACAGCTTGAGAACAACCACTCTTTTTCTTAGCATGTTAGCATTGCTGCCAAGATGACTTTTATTAGTTGTCATCTATAGCCGCTGCTCCCTGACCGCCTGTGTTTTGACTTCTCCACTTTATCAGACACAGTGAGCAATCCCAGCGGAGGCTGATCCCGCAGACAGTACCCAGATGCTTGTCCCGTTTCTGTGATTTTCCTCGACTTGCCACGTTACAGCTTGTCTGATGTTTTGTTTAGTTCATTCCTCTGTCTCTCTGTCTGTCTGTTTGTGTGTGTACGTGCGTCACCGCAGTGGAGGAAGTCAGTCGATGTTACGCCACAGGTCAGTTTCCTCATCAGGTCGACAAAGAAACCTGTGCCGTGTGTTTTAGGTGAGATAAGATGAGGCAGAGATGAATTCTGTCATTGCTGGATGACCATCAACACTCTCTGGGCAGTGTGTCCTCTCTCCGGTCTTTATGTCTGCTACCTGACTGCTTTGACCCTCCCGGCCCACTAAAAACCCCCACCCCTGCTAGTGTCTGCCGTCCATTTGTCATCTGAATAGCCAGCACTGGGCAGCGATTGGACATCAAAGACACAGGCACCAGACAAATCTCCGAGGTCAATACAGAAAAAAGTTAATGCTGCTCCTGTATTTTATATCATGTCAAACTGTTAGACTTCGTAGTGGAATAAGTGGACATTCTCTGGCCGGCAGAGAGAGTAATATGGACTGCAGAGAGATTGAGAGAAAGCGAGTGAGAGAAAGAGAGTGTGAACGAGAGTGAGAACAATAAACAAGTTTACAAGCTGCCCTCACTGATTTACTGGGTGAAGGGCTACTCAGTGAGGGGAAGAATGAATGGCAAAGGGAGAAGCCATTATGAGGAGGTTAATAGTCAGTCCTAAGGTACAGCAGTATTTCACCGGCACATAGAGATAGATCAGTCTAGCTTTTCGTAGTTTTACATGAAACTCACTGAAAAATCGCTCTTTGCACAACCCATTTGATGCTTCTCGGATTCTAAGTTTTATCACAGTTTGGCAAAACCCTGAGCATCTCTCTGAAGAGGTCTTTGGTTAGAAGTGGTTATTTGAGTAGAAATGATTCTCTGTAATGGTCTATGTCCTTGTAGGAGCTCCAATGACCAGTTTATGTTCAGTATGTACAGAAGGATACAGTAATAACTACCTGAATGTATTTATCATCTTGCACTACTTCCTTCTTTTATGTGTGTGTATGTGTGTGTGAGAGTGTGGAAGGTGGGGGATAGGTGAGAATATGTCTGTGTGTGTGGATTGGGTTGGATATATTATTGCTTTTACATTTTTAAATGTATTTATTGAACGCACTGTAAGGACTGGAAGTTTGTTGTACTCTGTACAATAACAATAAAGAAATTCTGATTCTGATTCTTTCTGTTCTGGATTTCTGATCTTTCTGTTGCAGTTTGAGGCCGAATACAGACGATTCGCCCTCAAGAAGACCAACAATGGCGGCTTCCAGGAGTTCTACAAGTTACTGCAGACCATTCATCGCATCCCTGGCGCTGAGCTGCTACTTGGTTATGCCGACATCCACGGCGACCTGCTCCCGATCAACAACGACGACAACTTCCACAAGGCCGTGTCGTCGGCCAACCCTCTGCTAAGAATCATCATCCAAAGACGAGGTAAGAAAAGAGGGCTTGGCTAAAGCAGGTGGTACCAGAAGGTTAAGAGGGTAGAGAGGGTCTGCAGCTGAGGAACTCCTCTTCACACACCCCTTAGAACAGCTATTGCTGTTGAAGTTACCCTGTTTAGTGTACAGCTGTGGCTCTGGCTATGTTCAAGAGCTTGTGATGCTGATGAAGAGGCTTTGAGAGTTAGCTGAAGTGCACTCCACCACTACACTGTTTCATTTAGGAGCCATAAAGGTACATGGTACGTTAATGTAATGTTAAGGTACATTAATGGCAGAGCATAGGAGCAAGGAAGAAAAACATTCATTAGGCTGGCGCCTATCCATCTGGAATCTTCTCATTGTTAGTAGCCATGAAAACGAGACACAAACTATGGGTGGCATGTATTGTTGTGAAAGCAGGTTGGTGATTAGTCTCCGAAATATGTCCTGAGACACTGAGGTGCCGACGAGACTGGTGGTGGTGTTGGGCTGATGCGCTGGTTCTTCTCAGAGGTTTGGTCTACGGAGCTGCTGGCAGGTCAGCCCTCAGGAATGCGAGGACTGATAGCAGTGCAGGGCAGAGACGGGGCTGACGACCTCTCCGCCTAATCTAAAGCCATGACACAGGCCATGCCCCCCTTTTTCCCTCTGACCTGTCAGGCTGCAATCCTCTCTCTCTCTCTCTCTCTCTCTCTCTCTCTCTCTCTCTCTCTGACTTGACTCTCTCTCTCTCTCTCTCTCTCTCTCTCTCTGACTTGACTCTCTCTCTCTCTCTCTCTCTCTCTCTCTCTCTCTCTGACTTGACTCTCTCCTCCTCCAACGTCTTCTTCTCTCGCTTGCCCCTCTATTTCTGCCTAATTCTCATCATCATCATCATCATCATCATCATCTTGTTTTTCTTCCTCGGGGGAAAAAACACAAAATCTCTGATATTACATCATATTCTGCTGATCTGATGAAAAGTTATTTGTAAGGGCTACACTTAGGCACTGCGTCAGTAATGCTCTTAAACGCTTCTCTCACTCTGTCGAAAGCCCCTCCTCTCCCCTTCCCTCCCCTCACGGGTGCACACATGTTCTGCTTGTTCACAGAGCGTTATTTTGAAATGCTAATCTGGAAGGAGACAAACTGGGTGCCATTGTTCTTGTTTTGGAAAAAAAACAAGCAGATTTCACAATGGGCTCAGTTTAATTTAGGAACAAAAGAGTCTTATTGAAATTCCTTTTTTTTGTTAACCTTTTACCAGCTATACTAAGGAGCCGGACTTGTCAGAACAGTATAAGCTGCAGTTTATCATTCACCAGTTTATGTACTCCACTAAAGTGAAGCTCCTCTTGTGAAGTGATTTGATTTTGGTTGTGCACGCATCAATCGTGAGCACAATCTCAGGCCTTTGTGCACTTTACAAAGCAGCGTTTGCAGACTGCCTTGCGTTAGAGGACTGTGTGGTGCATTGAAGCACTTGAGATCCTTCATTTCCCTCTTGAGCCTGTGATGTAGCTGGTTGAAGGTGACTGTGTGTGTGTGTGTGTGCGTGTGCGTGTGTGTGTGTGCATGCGTGCTGTGTGTCAGAGAGAGGAGAGGAGAGGAGAGGAAGAGGATGCTGCATAGACAGGCTGTGTGTCTTAATTATCCCACTGTGTGCTGTGTTGTGCTGTGTGTGTGTGTGTGTGTGTGTGTGTGTGTGTGTGTGTGTGTGTGTGTGTGTGTGTGTGTGTGTGTGTGTGTGTGTGTGTGTGTGTGTGTGTGTGTGTGTGTGTGTGTGTGTGTGTGTGTGTGTGTGTGTGTGTGAGCAGTTCCTGCTGCATCAGCATGGAGCCCGGGCTCCAGTGGCCGTGGCCCAGTGGGCCGAGGGAGCGCTGCTGCCCAGATGGGACCAGAGGCGAGGTCAGCAGAGCATCTCGAGGGGGGGGCGGGCGGGCGGGGTTGGCATACAGGGGTGCCCAGGGTAATTTTTTTTTTTTTTTTAGAAAACTCGTAATGCTTGTGGGAGTTTTTCAAGCCTATTGACAGTGATGTGTGTGTGGGGTGGGGGGTGTATGGGCGGGGGGGGGGGGGGGGGGGGTGCTGTCTGGAGGTGTCATATATCGCTGTCACATGTTCAGTAGAACCAAGAGGAGAGAGGAATGTAGTTAATGAGATGTTTCTCACACTCACACTCACACACACACACACACACACACACACACGTATACACATGAGGGGGATCAAAAAAAGAGACGGATAAAAAGAGTTGAAAGATTGAAAACTAACAAAGAGAATGAGAGAGAGAGAGAAATGAGAATTCCGCCTACAGCTGCCCAGGCATGGCCATCTTGGTGGTTGGTTCACTGATGGACTGGGTGTCCCTGCTGCGTGGGTGATGAGCTGCTGCTCCTCGTGATCAGAACATCTGGGGGGGGGGGGGGGGGGGCCCTGTCATTTCTGCCCTGTCATGCCAGCGAGACGCTTTTTGTTCTAGAGCACCATCACACACCTGTTCACGATCAATCAAAAACAAAACAACAACAAAAAATAATAAACTTAATAAAGCATCGCTTCAGTTTTCGCTGCCATCTATCGGGAATCACAGTCTGGAAAAGCAATCAAAACCTTGTCAGCATTCATTAGGCAAAGCAGACAGAAAATACAAGTTATGGTCCAAACTGTCAGCATTACTCTCACACACACATACACACACACACAGAGACACACACACACACACACACAGTCAATCTCTTCTCTTGCGGTCAGAAGTGGTGATCATCAGCATTTTTTCTTTTCCTTCTTACCTGCACAGGCAGGCCATAAAGGCCGAGAGCATTAGTAGACTTCATTTCTATTTAAGGCAGAAGAAGAAATATTAACAGAGATTAGCCGCACTGTCAGAAGTGGTACCAGCCTCTCTCTCTCTCTCTCTCTCTCTTACACACATACACACACAAACACACTCCACTCCTCCTCTCTTGTAATCTCCAAACTGCCTCTCTGGAGTGTTGGTGGCTGTTAGTCTGAGCCTTCTATGAGGATCTTTCTAATAAAACCCTGTTTTGGATGGAGAGAGAAATCCACATTTGGGGAGTGGGCTTATCGACGCAGCAGTCTTCCCCAGCCTGTACCTGTCTCCATGCGATTACGGCTTCATCTCCTTTACGGGAGACATTTCATTTGGTGGCTGTAATCATTTGGTGGCTGTAATCATTTGGTGGCTGTAATCATTTGGTGGCTTCTCCACCTCATATGCATTTTTCACGTTATCATTTTTGGTTCTGTGAGAATGTATGGTTTGTGATGATTTCCTGTGGACTGCCTGATGCAGGAATTCTACTCTTTCATCATCTTTCATTCGCTCTATTTCTTTCTGTCTTGACCTTTCTCCCCCACTCTCCCTCTCTCTCTCTTTCTCTCCCTCTCTTCTCGGTCCTCCTTTCTGAAATAATATGCCAAGCCATGTAAACATACTGTATGTTTAAAGTAATATGAAATAAAAGGTTAGGTTTATTTTTCTTGGGCTGTAAGCTAAAAGCCTTCTTTATGCTGTTGTTGTGTTCTCTCTCTCTCTCTCTCTCTCTCTCTATCTGTTTCTCTCCCCTCTCTCTACACCCTCTCCTGTGCTTTGATGTCCTGGCTCTCTCTCCATTCTTCTCTCTATAGGTGTGTGTGTGTGTGTGTGTGTGTGTGTGTGCAGCAGTGCACACATTATGGAGAGCATTCCTCATTGCTGCGGTGTCATGCGGGTAATGAAAGATTCAAACTCCTCTCCTCTGCTCCGCTCCACTCTCCTCCTCCTGCTCTGGTGTGGCCCATGATGTATGGCGCCGGTGGAGGCCTGTACTACCCGCTGTGCTGCCTCACCGCTCAGGTCTGCACCGGCTGAATCTGTGGGTGCAGCGTTGGATGTCCTCCAAGGGTACAAGGTTCAGTGAAGTGGTGTGTGTGTGTGTGTGTGTGTGTGTGTGTGTATATGGAAATGCTGAGGGGCTTAGGGCCCAGTGTTGTGCGTGTGTGTGTGTGGGGGATTAATGGAATTGGGACATTCTCTTTCCCCCTCGCGCAGGTGTGAGGTCTGATACCGAACTCAGAGCAAAGTACAGCACAGTGTTATGTTGTGCTGTGTGGTACGTTTGAAGTGCTCACAGAAACGCAGTGTGGAAAGTCACCAGGAAACATGCAAAAACAACCAAGAATGCAGAGCACAGTGAGGCACTGGCTCAACTAGTTCTGCAGAATTCTTGCATAAATACCACAGTGATTATCGGGTGTCTGTACACTAGTCAAAGGCACAAGTTCTGCTGGCAGGCTACAAACAAAACAGGTCTTAGCGAGAGTCGGAGAGAGACAGAACAAGAGAGAGCAATAGAGGAATAACAAGAGGAAAACATGAGGAACAGACTAAACACTGCATTTCTCATTTCTCAGTCAGTGCAAGAAACCTTTGAGGAATCCTTCCGTGAGAGGCAAGCTCAGAACTTGACGTACCCCCTGGAGAAACTGGATTGATTCCTCAGGGTCACATTATCTGGTGTAGAAACATGTCGGACTGGATTCTGCTGGTTCACTGACAGCTGGATTCACCCGGGTTGGGATGTTGGGGGTTGGGGTGTAATGGATGCTTTACTCCACAGGGATAAGCGGTTAATAGTAACACACACACACACACACACACACACACACACACACACACACACACACATAGCGTTCCCCTTTTTGGAACAAACATTTGCATGCAAATTTCTAGACACACAACACACCGAGCTATATAAACATGCATCTACTCACCACTCCCCATATACACACACACACACACACACACACACAAATATACAGCCTTCCCCACCCTGTTCCTTCCCCCCCCCTCACTAAAACATTAGTGCCACGATGCGGTGCATCCGCGCCTCAGAGCAGAGATTGATGGGGCTTTTAGAGTGAGCTCATCCCACAGAGTGTGCACTGAGAGAGCTGCGTCGGGCTAATGTGATTGTGAGGGCAGATGGGAACCAGCCAGTGACCGCTCTGCTCCAGACCCCTCACACACACACACACGCACACACACACACACACAGGCAGTCAGCACCCAGAGTGAGTGAGTGAGCCCCCTCCCCAGGCAACAGGGCACACAGTCAGATAAGATGTGTGCTCATTTTGATTTCTTTAGTTGGCCATTAATGAATAGACACAGATAAAGCCAGATTCTTATACACACAAACACAAGAAAAGCAGACATGCTTACACACACACACAAACACACACACACACACACACACACACACATGCACGCATGCACACACACACACACACACACACACATACAAAAACATACATTGTTGCACATGCACACACAAAGTCACAAACATGCACACACACACATGGACACACAATTGCACATGCACACACAAAGCCACACACACACACACACACATATGCATGCACACACGCACACAATTGCATATGCACACCCAAGGACGTAACATGTATGCACACACAGATACACCACCACAAAGACACACACACACACACACACACACACACACACACACACACACACACACACACACACACACACACACACACACACACACACACACTTGCTTGACTCAATCATGCCTCATTCAGGGGACTTTGTGGTTGTCCCTCTCCTGGCCTGGGCTTCTGGGAGAAGGTTTACTCGGGCAAGAATAGAGGCACAGACCCTGGGGCCCTCAGATGCATTGGCAGGGGAAAATAGGATTCTTTTTTTCTCCTATTCTCTTTCTTCTCTCCCTCTTCTTCTTCGTGCTGTGTTTTTTTTTCTTCTTTCTTCTGTCCCTCTCTCCCTCTGAATGCTCTCTCGTTCTCAAGGGAGATTTAGTTTTCCCCAGACGGATTTAAAAGCTCAGAGTTTAACCAGCTAACTCTCTCTCTCTCTCTCTCTCTCTCTCTCTCTCTCTCTCTCTCTCTCTCTCTCTCTCTCTCTCTCTCTCTCTCTCTCTCTCTCTCTCTCTTTGAAACTGAGAGAAAGAGAGACAGGATTGAAGAGGGAGAGAAAATGAAGGCGGAGGAATAAGTAGAGGGAATTAATACCCCCCACCAGCCCCCTGAAATCACCAGAGTCCGGGGCAGATGTGGTCCTGACCTGGCACAGATTCAGGGGGGGGGGGGGATTTCATTTTTAAATCAGTTCTCAAGTTTAGAGTCTTTGTGGCTGCCAGCTTCCTAACAGCTTCATGCTGCTGCAGTGCTGCGTGCAGGGCTGTGCACATGTGTCTGTAATGAACAGGCAGCACTTCAGACGGGGACCCCTGGAGAAGGCGCTCTGGGTTGCTCTGCCTCGGGGTGACCAAGTGCGCTGTGATGAGGGGGGGGGGGGGGGTCTCATTAGCATACAACACGGTCAGTTGTGAGTCTCACCCTACAACAAAAAAAGCCTCCATCTCTCTCCCTTACCACAACCAGAGACTGTTGTCAGTACACAGGCTTTGATTTACATTAGCGTGAAGGCGCTGCTAGGTTTTTTTGTTACAGATGGCGTAGAAGTGGTGGTGGTGGTGTGTGTAAGGGGGGGAGGGGCTGACTGAGGGAGTGTGTTGGGCAGGTGTAAAGCCCGCTGGCTCTGCTGCTGTTTTTAGCAGACATACAGAAAATCCCAAACCACAACCCACCACAGGCGAGTTGGAGAGACTGCAGTTGTTTTGGCACCTAGAAGGGATTATACTGTGTCTGTGTGTGTCTGTGGTTTGAGGGTTAAAAAGGGCAGTGTTAATGTTTTTCGTGTAATTCTGTGAGTTTTGTAACCGTGTATGCGTGGTTGTTTGCATACATGTTTGTGCTCTCTGTCTGTGTGCAGATGTGAATGACTGACAATATTCTACGTGTGTGATTGTGCTTAGGTGTGAGCACACACATGCTCATTTGAGTTAATATACAGTATGTGTTCATGTAAAGGCATGTTTGTGTGTGTGTGTGTGTGTGTGTGTGTGCTCTCTGCTTCTCATAATGAGTACATAATTGCTCAGTGTACCACATTGAGGCACTATCGTTTTCCTTCTGGCACGTGGCAGAGTTAGTGCTCCTGCCAGCACGCTGCCTTGCCATACTGATAGAGAGATAAGATCTCCTCAGCAGTAACAACCATTCCACCTCAAAACAAGGCTGTGAGACGCCGCCGACTGTGAGGCTCCAACGGAGACGGGGGGTGGGGGGGGGGTGATGAGAACAGACGAGAAAGAATGAAAAACAGGAGAAAACATGGAAGGAATGGATGGCAGCCTGGAAGGCATGCAGGGAGAGAGAGAGTAAGAACAAGAGATGAAGAGAGATAGAGAGAAATTATAGTGATGGTGATGGAGAGAAAAAAGGAGTGTGAGGGGGAGAGATGAGTGTACCAAGAACATCTGCCATGCAGGTGTGTGCGTTCCTGAACAGGGCTGTTTTCCTTTGTCTGTGGGGTTCCGTGCCCAGTGCCCACAGAGGTCAGCTCAGGAGAAGCGGACACCTGCCACAGACGGAACGCCAAGCCCCCTTTGTCTTCCGCCACCTCAGACTCTCACCACGGATCTGTGTCACTGTGCACCTTGTCTGTGTACATAGCACTCATCTGCTTCTCCCGTCTTCTCTGTGTATGTGTGTGTGTGTGTCTGTGTGTATCTGCCTGTCTGTCTGTCTGTGTGCACGCATATGTGCATAGTGTCTGTTTGGAGTTGCAGTTACTCGAGCAGTTGCCAGAGAAGTTATATGAAGTATTTGGTGATCACATGATACCATTGTAATAACTGAAAATGGGTGAACTTAATATTGTTTATTGTTATTGTATTTCCCAAATGCTTTGTTTGGAGTCAGAGGTGAAGCAGGTTTTAAAGGAAGTTGAGGTTGAAGAGCAGAGTTCTGAACTTGACTGAGTTCAGTTCTGAACTTGACTGTCTCTGAAACCATTCCCTACGTAGATCACGTAATAACCTCCTTGGAGGATCCCAGGTTGTTACACTAGATCTCACACACACTCAGTTTCCAGTTATACCCTTTCGTAAACAAGAGGAAGGATGGCAAGAGCAAATAAGGGTAAATACTTGAAGCAAACAGAAGTTTTGATCAAACAGAAAATGGCAAATATTTATGACCTGCTGTCATTGGGATAAAATGAATGTGCAGCGATCTTGAGTATCTATTGTGAGCTCCAACATTAAGTCTGTCATGTAATAGACTCCGCCATTACACTAACAAATTAATGTTGTTAAATATAGATGCAAGCAAATATCAATTGGCCTTTATAATGATTACCAAGTAACAGACTTTGTTCACTTTCAGTCTTGAGATACTGTAGAATGTTACAATGTGAAAATAACATTAAAATGTTATTGTATCATTCATACTTTGCCATTCCGCAAAGTAAGACCAAATGTTGTCTTCCTATCCCATTATTAATATTATGCTTTACTCTATGCACTAAGACCAGGGGGTAAGGTGTGTGTGTGTGTGTGTGTGTGTGTGTGTGTGTGTGTGTGTGTGTGTGTGTGTGTGTGTGTGTGTGTGTGTGTGTGTGTGTGTGTGTGTGTGTGTGTGTGTGTGTGTGTGTGTGTGTGTGTGTGTGTGTGTGTGTGTGTGTGTGTGTGTGTGTGTGTGTGTGTGTGTGTGTGTGTGTGTGTGTGTGTGTGTGTCTGTATCTGTCTGAACATGTGTTGGTTTGGGGTTCAGTGTAGACCGGGCTTGCTACACCATCACAGGTACAGGTGCATGTGTTTGTGCCTTGCAGCCATGACAACGATTCAAATGGAAAATACGCCTTTGATACCGGCAGTGGTGGAGAGGGTGGGTGGAGGGGTGGGGGGCTAGAAAGACAAACGCGTGTGAGAGATGGAGACGGTGAGGGAGTGGGATATATGCGGTTATATCCTTTTTTTCCCTTTTTAACTATGTCGGGGCTAAAAGTGGCTTGGGCTAAATTTAGGCCCGAGCGAGATGGTGAAAGCTTTGAACACCACTCCCCAGATGACGCACTTGTTTTGTTATTCAGTAGTCTTATTTTTAGGCCCAGTTTGTGAATGAGAGTTCAGAACGTGACTCGATGGAGGAGCAGCAAACTGATTAGGATTTGTCATGTTTGTGTGACTCAGTTAAGGTGTGTGTGTGTGTGTGTGTGTGTGTATCTATGATGAACAGACAATACTATCGTACCTGACTTAAAGTATTTCTTCGATATGCCTGTAGCTGCATGGTACAAAGGGGAGAGAGAGAGACGGGGAGAGAATACAGGGTGTGTATGGAGAGGGGGGTTGAAGGGAGAATGAATGGAATGCTTGCTAAAACTGGCAGCTGTCAACATTTTAAATCATGAACAGAGTGTTTGAGCGGACACACACATATGCACACACACTCTCGCAATCCATTTGTAGATAGCGACTCCAAAGGAATTGAATTAGTTTTACAACATCGCTTTTTGAGTAGGTTCACTACACACAAACACACATACACACACACACACACACTTAGCTGTGCCCTGAGTTTTCAGCTGAACCCAGAGCCATAAACCCAAAGCCCATGAGAGGAAGGAGAAGGAGAATATTGGTCTCACCTGTGGCTCTTTAATGAGGAAACATATGGAGTGTTTGAGGAAGCACTGCGCAGTGCTGTTAACAATGTTTTGTTGTTCAGAGCTCTGATTATTTACCCAGACACAGTAGAGAAGTTTACCATGAAAGTCCAATGTCTCTGTGTCTGTGTGTGTGTGTGTGTGTGTGTGTGTGTGTGTGTGTGTGTGTGTGTGTGTGTGTGTGTGTGTGTGTGTGTGTGTGTGTGTGTGTGTGTGTGTGTGTGTATGTAAACCAAAGGTCTCTTGTCTCATCCTCTCTAATTCGGGGGCGCACACACACACACACACACACACACACACACACACACACACACACACGTGGCAGTATCTCAGTAATAATCTGAGACAGGGATTAGAGTGAAGCCTTGGCAGAGCCATGGGTAATCTCAGACAAAACCCATTACTCACGTCCCAGTACCCAGATAGCAGCCAACGCTGCCTGGACCCTGGCACGGCCCTGGTCCAGATGTGGCCCTGAATCCGTCAGAACCAGCACCAGAGCCAACTTACCCACCTCACAACCCTTTACCATTTACCAACTTTGCCATATACTATGTTTTACAGAATGTCTGTTTCATATCATACTAGATATTGTATACTGTGTACTGTATGACTTACACATGTAAGTGTGTATATGTTATTGTATACCTGTATGTTATTGTGTAGTGTATTGGCTGTGTATTGAATATAGAATATAGAATATAAGTATAGGTTGCTGTAGGTAGTCTTACGGTCACTGTTTGTCTGCATTATGTAATCCTGTTCTAATGACACCATCCAGTGTGGACTGTGTGTGTAGAGTGTAGATTTTGATGAATCTTCGATTCTCTTCCTGTTTACTTTTGACCAAACCGGTGGGGCAGGGGGGGTTACCGTGGTGACCATATGGCAGGGCGTCATCCTCCAGATGGTTGGTGCGTTGGGATGAGGTCAGTGTCATAGGACCTGGACAGAACAAAGTAGTCCCTTCGGACACACAAACACACACACACACACACACAGTCCTCCCAGACAGAGCAGCACTCCAACAGAAACCAGAACTGAAGTGTGTCTATCAGGACAGCCTGGCCTATCAGTCTGCCACACCCTATTTGAGCTAACTTACTTACTGCACAATAGAAGACCCGACCTTAGACCCAAAAATAGCCTAGGTTCTCATTGGGTGTATTGCTGCTCATTGTAACCTTGAAAGAGATAGAAGTTGAGACAAATTGAATGAAAGAGACAAAGGGAGATGTTGGGGACTGATAATAGACTGCACTGGTGGTTGTAAGAGGAAGGGCTTGGTGACACCTCTGCCAACCATGGGACACAATGCAGACACCAGGCTGGAGCTGTAACAGGAGACAGGTGGAGCAGTGAGGAATCCAGATAGAGGGCGACTCTGGGCCATATCTGGCCCACGTGCGGCCCACAGCTGCCTCATACAGGGGGAATACAGCCGGATTTGTTCCACAGTCACACACACACACACAATTACACACTCACACATGCATGCTTACACACACACACACACACACACACACAAACACACACACACACACACACACACACAATCACACACTCACACATGCATGCTTATATACATACACACACACAGCTCTGTGTAATCCAATGATTTCTGCAATGGGCAGCATCCAGCGATAAGCTCTGTCATTGATCTGGTCTGGGAGGATGCATTGCCATGCTTATTATCAGAGCCATGTCCAGCTCAGATCTCAGCTGACCACCCCAACGCCTTCATTCACAGTCATGCTACAACACAACATCCCAATCCTACTTGGATTGGACACTGCTAAAGCTGTTCGGTATGGGTATATACACACACACATATCAACAAAACACACACACACACACACACACACACACACACACACACACACACACACACACACACACACACACACACACACATATCAACAATACACACACACACATATCAACAATACACACACACACACACACACACATATCAACAATACACACACACACACACACACACACACACACATCAACAATACACACACACATATCAACAATACACACACACACACACACACACACACACACATCAACAATACACACACACATATCAACAATACACACACACACACACACACATATCAACAATACACACACACACACACACACACACACACACACACACACACACACACACACACACACACGCAAACAACCAACCAAGCAAGCAAACACATACACACACACACATGCAAACAACCAAACACACACACACACACACAGGGATATTTGTCATCACAGCTGTGCCCAGTGCAGCTGGATTAATCCAAATGGAATTGGCTGTCACTTCAGCCAGCCCCCGCGGCACCACAGAGTGGCAGTGAGCGCACGGTCGCCGTCACCCGCCCGCCGCCCAACCCAACCAGCCCTTCCCCTACCCGTGTCCTGCCAGCGAGACAGACAGACAGAGGGACAGACCCATCCGCTCTATCAGACAGTGCAGCCAGCTCGCTTAAGAACCCTATTGTGTCTGACCCACAGACAACACTGCCACTATACACACTGGAAGGCACAAGTCACACACTATCTCTGAGTCGGCATGGCTGGTAAGAAACATGCCCGGCTGCAATAATGGCTGTGCCTGTAGCCCTTTCCACTCTGCAAGTCAGTGCCGGAAGACTTACTGTAATTTAATAGGCTCTCAGTCAATAAGACGTATTATTTTATAATAACTTGCCACGTTGATGTATGGCTACATGGTCAATAAGCGCCGTCCCTTTGCAAAAGCACAACGTTATGAAGCGTGAAGCCGGACTCGAGATGCCATACTATACTATAATAACACACTATGCATAGGTGTAACTCTACTATCAATAAGCCCCAGCGTTCCATACACACACAGGTGCACAAAGGAGCACAGTTTGCCGTGAAACGAGCCACTGGGCACTGGGCATGGATTTAGAGTGACTGCACCGTGTTTGTGTAGTCTGGTCAATGGTGGGAGGTTGTGTTTGCTTGATCAAGCCAGTCAAAAAGAAACAGAGGGTGGAGAGATAACAGTAATACTTAGGACACGGCAAGTGTCACTTTTTTTCGAAATGGAGCAGCGCTACAGCGCTACAGAAATGGAGTCCTTGTGTCTGCAAATTTCCTGCAAATTCCCTCCTGAGGAAAGCCAGATAGCGTCACCCTCTCTGGTTTGATTAGATTTGCGGGCTTTTCTGCTAGTGGATTTTGCAGCAGAGACAGGAGGATGCCTGCCTCCATCACTGACTTAACACATTGTGTTTGCAACATGGCAGCAACTGTTTGTGTTTGTGCTGCTGGCTGTGGCTGTGGCTGATACTCACGGCTCTGGTTTGTGTCACAGGCACAATGTGAGGGCCATCTGAGTGGGGAGGTATGAGAGGTACAAATCACTGCTGGGGGACTCTCACTCACAGGCTTGGGGCACAGAGGTGGCTCAGAGGAACAGACATGCCTCCAGAACCCGGCAAGATATGTCACACCACATGGAGTGTGATGGATGAGCTTTCAGGCGAAATGTTTCACAGAGCTAATACATAAAAACAGGGAGTCACATTGTGACTGAGGCTGAGCCACCACCATTTTGTTTTCTGTTTGTTTGAGCATGTTGCTTTTCTAGAAAGCAGGTGCTTGGGGGTGACGTCCGGTCACTCGACAAACTCACAGAGGCAGTCGAAAACGCTTTTCCTCCCTGAACGCAGACTCCAGTTTGTTATTTTTGACCCGACCTTGTGACTCTCCGTCCGTAGTTCCTAGTTGGCCTTGTTTTGGGGGAGAAGGGAGAGGAAGTGGGTAAAGTCTCTCTGTGTCTCTCTAATCCACAGAAATATGTCCAGAAAGCTCCGCAGTGTCTGTGCCCTGAGGCTGCAGACGACTGGCAGATATTGTTTGGCTTTTTATTTATTTATTTATTTATTTTTCTCATTCGTTGCAGGTGAGTCAGTAGATCAGGGAGTCCTTTGTGTGTCCTGGGAATCGAGTTGAGATGCAGCCTTGTCTTCCCAAAACTGTTGAACTAAGTCTTCTCTAGTATTGTGTCTCGTTTGTCTGCTTTTCACGTTGGGTACTTTTCTGAATCCTTAGAGAAAAGGATGCAGGAGTTCCTTGGCATGACTTCTAAATGGAACCTTAAAAAGTTCCACATAGGACCCCTCTGATTAATGGCCCTTTGTTGAGGCCCTCTGGCTGCTCCATCAGTTTTATCTCCGGTTCCTGATGCAAGGAACTCTTCTCAGAAAATAGTTGTTTTTTAAAGAATAGGTCACTTGTAGACGTATTTGTTTTTTTAAACACTCAGGTATTTTTTAAGCCATGCAGAAACCTGTTTTCTAGCTGTAGGCTGTTTCCTGAACTGTTTACGTGTCGGCTGACATGTCGTGTGTTGAGCGTATCTGTTTGTAGTGCACATTACATGCCATTCCAGGACAGCGTAATCTGATAAATGGCACAATAATGTCAACATGCTTTGCAAATGCAAACTCATTTGTCCTGACGGAGGACCAGCAAAACTGGCTGACATGGAGGTCATATGACACAAATTCAGGAACTTCATTGTCACAGAGACAGAATCATCAGGATATGTGTCAGCTGATCACCTGTATTCTAGAATCACATGAAGGCCAGGTTAGGAGTTTAGCCTCATGACGGCAGAGTGAAAGTTAACGTCTCTTAAGTCATCTACGACATGGAACGACATAATCTTCCTAATTAGATTTTCTGATTTGTGTGTGTGTGTGTGTATGTGTGTGTATGTGAGGTTGCGTGTGTATGTGAGACAACAAATTCCTGTTGTTGCAGAATTGCTGTAGTGTACCGTCCGCAGCACATAAAAGTTTTCCCTCTCCTTAATCAGTATTGAGTGGTCTGCATTAGCCTTTGATCCCAGTGCGATGCATTACTGTGTTCACCACACACACACACACACACACACACACACACACACACACACACACACACACACACACACATGACAAACACTGTTGTTAGGATGCATTAACCTCTGATCTCACAAAGCATAACACGCTGAAGCCCAGGGTTTTTAGGGTGCAACACATTGTGCCTCCATTCCCAATCCCCCATATCCAGTGGATAGTGTCAGCCCCCCCACCAACCCCCATTCCCCCCCCCCCCCCCACCCCCGCAACCCGACCGCCAAACGTTCCCTGACCCCCCAGTCTGGCTCTCTCATTCCCTCCTACCCCCTGTGTCACCCCGTCTGTCCACCCCCCCTCCCCGCGTGTTGTAGTGGTCTCTCCTGCCTCCCCCCAGCTGCCGGCCGGCTTTAATAACAGGCCAGCTCCACTCCCAGCGGGGGTCCAGACACTCAGACTAATGGAGGAAGACGGGGAGGGAAGCCGGAGAGGCTGCCGAGGAGCCGCGAGTGACGCAGGTGGCATTAGCCTCACACACACACACACACACACACACACACACACACACACACACACACACAAGCAAACACCAAGCAACCAGCCAGCCAACCCACGCAGCCAGGGAGGGTACACTCATTCAGGTTTCAAGGCAGTCTCAGAGGCAAAGAACACACACACACCCTGACACATGCATCCACATAGACAAAAACTCCCTTACATAACACACAACATAAACTAAACACACACACACACACACACACACACACACACACACACACACACACACACACACTTCCTAACTCACTCACATGAATGCACAAACACAAAGTATAGGGATAGGGCACAGGGAATAAGCTTTATACAGACTTATGTGGACACTTCTCTGCTCTGTAAACAACCCCCCCCCCCTCCATACACACACCATCATACTCCACCCCCCACTGCTGGGAGCTGTAGTCTTTTTCATTAGGAGATGGCTATGGTGGGTGTCACTTTTGATTAGCACTGGGGTCAGAGTGCACCGGCTGTCTAGCCCTGGTTGTCACGGCATCTCTGGCAGTTATATGCAGACCTCCCTAGATAATTAATGAGATGGGGGGGGGGGGGGTTTACCCCTCACCACCCTACTCCCACCCTGACCATTTGAATCTAAAATTTTTGTAGTTTTGTTCGGGCAGATCTAGCTTTTAAAGGTTGTTTGGGATGTTACAGTAGAGTTTCATAAGATCATAGTAGTGGTAGTCTGCTAGTTGTATTTTTAAATGGAGGAAGTAGTGTTTACCGACACATCTGGTTTGATGAGATTGGTCTTGGCATCCAGCAGCTGCAGTGTTCAGCTTGTTTATCTGAGAAGGTGTTGATTGTAAGGCTAGCTGAACACTGGGATGCCGCAGACTGGAGATTTTTGTAGGGATTGATTTGTGCTCGCTTCATTTAAGAGAGTGTTAATGACTTCCTGCATCTCAGCCTGACATCACCACAACAAGACACACACGCACACACACACACACACACACACACACACACACACACACACACACACACACACACACACACACACACACTTCTAGCTTCCATTGTCAAGTCTGAGGCACAAGAGCTTCCTTCTAAACAGATTTAAGTTAACTAAACTGACACCCCCACATACACACACACACAAGTGTCACTCTGAATTGTATTTGGGTCTTGATGAGACCCCTGCCTCCTGCAGTCTTACCTGACAAACTTTCAGCCAAAGACAAGCAGCTCTCTCCTCTCTAAGCTCAGAGAGAGAGAGAGAGAGAGAGAGAGAGAGAGAGAGAGAGAGAGGTGGACTGGAGATGGACATGCGCTTCACGTGGCTGTGGTGATGACCCGGCATGGGCCCAAAGCCTTGATTAATCTGCGGCACATGTAATCTGATTCCGTCGCTTGACCCTTGACCAGGCCAAGGCCGAGACAGATTTACAACCAACCGCGTTATATCCATACATGCATACCAGCCTGGCCGACATTATTATTATGATGGACTCCTTCTTTTTGTGCTGGCGCAGTTGTTCCGTGACCTTACCACTTATTGCAATGCTGTCACCAGCTGTAACCCTACCTATCAATTCTTCTAGGCACCTACATGCCGATGTTATGAGATGGGCATGTTGCAGGGGAGCTCACAGCACAGGGGACTGTAGGTGGAATGAATAAAGAGTTGTTCTGTGTGAATGAATAATGACTAATCTGACATGGTAGGTGTTGACCTTTTCTTGTGTTCTATAAAAGGGCAAAAATGGTTCTTGTGACCGTGTGGATACAATGTCTTTACTAGGTGGGCAATTGCACATCCTTCTAAGGTTTTTTTTTTTTTCATTTCTCCTACATGGTGGTACGATCTTGACTTTCCCCAGTATGCACACTGACAAGTCAGGGAAGACAGGGAGAGAGATGAAAAGAGGGAGAGAGGGAGCGAGGGAGGCAGTGGAGTGGAGAAGATTAAAGCAGATTGAGAAACCTGTGCCAGCCTCTCCCCTCACAGCGTTCACTCTCTCTCAGCATGCCAGGGCTTCTCTGGTGCCTTACGTAACCACTCAGTGCCAGTTAAGGTGGCGGGGAGGTGAGCTGGAAATATGCCACCCCCTCAATTTACCTCCATCAGACACAAGCTGAGCAGCGACAGGGACTTCTCAAGCGTTCTCAGGTCTAATTTTCGGGCATTTTTCTTCTCTTCATTTTTTTACTCTCTCACTCTCCCTCTCCCTCTCCTACCCATATCATGTCTCCCTGGTCGGTAATTTCTGGTCTCCACCCCCCCCCCCCACCTCTCTCAATTCAATTCAATTCAATTCAAATGTGCTTTATTGGCATGACAGATTATTTATTGTATTGCCATATCATTCAGAGGAACAAAAGAACTTAAAAATAATAAAATAAATGACGTACTATGAACAAAACCGAAAAAACAAATTGTGTGTGTGTAATCATATGTAAATGTAAACATATATACTTATCTCTCTCCCTCTCCCTCTCTCTGTCTCAGATGAGTACGAGCCCGTTGTCTTTCCCACCAACTCCCTGCAGAGGCGGAAGAAGGGTCTGGCCGGCCTGCGCCCTGCCCAGCCAAAGTCTAAGCAGCAGCTCATTATCGGCATGCCCCAGGACTTCCGCCAGATCTCGTCCATCATCGACGTGGACATCCTGCCCGAGACACATCGGCGCGTGCGCCTGCACAAGCACGGCACCAACAAGCCCCTGGGCTTCTACATCCGCGATGGCGTGAGCGTGCGCGTCACGCCGCAGGGCGTGGAGAAGGTCCCGGGCGTGTTCATCTCGCGGCTAGTCCGCGGTGGGCTGGCCGAGAGCACCGGCCTGCTGGCCGTCAACGACGAGATCCTGGAGGTCAACGGCATTAACGTGGCCGGCAAGTCCCTGGACCAGGTGACGGACATGATGGTGGCCAACAGTCACAACCTGATTGTGACGGTCAAGCCGGCCAACCAACGCAACAACGTGGTGCATCGCGGGAGCAAGACATCGTTGGGCGGCGGCACCAGCTCGGGGGGTTCGGCAATGTCGCAGGACTCGTCTGCGCCCAGCCCCACGTCGCAGACCGTCAGCCAGTGCAGCAACAGCAACAGTGTCGCCGAGGGCGACAGTGACGAAGACGGTGACCTCATCATTGAGAGCGACAGCCTGCCCGTGTACAACCCGCACCGCCTCTTGCACAACGGCAACAGTAGTCATGCCGACGCGCTGTCACTCTCTGCACCACCGCAGGGACAAAGATCCCTCCCCCAGAGCGTGTCGCTGCCCAGCAACAGCTCGCTGTCCGACAGCAAGGCCTCGCTGAGCTCGCTGACCACTCCCACCCACAACGGCAGTCCCACCAAGACCAGCAGCAGTCAGGAGAGCATGCGAGAGGATGGCAACTTCATCACGCTGTGAGAACTGAGAAAGCAGCAAACAAACAAACAGCTACAATAACAACAACAAACATCAACAAACACTGCTAGCCCGTACGCATACTCAGCACAACCTCCTTACGCACAGCCATACATACATGTTCCCACCTGAACAGCCTCTCATGGGTGCTGGAACTCATGTCTGGACATCCCGCCCAAGCTATAGCTGACCCCGGTGGGGCATTTAGTGCTGATCTGGTGGGGATTCTGCCAGATCAGGGCCAGATTCGCGCCAGAGTTAGCCTGCTGTTTGGCCATCTAGAATCTACCGGAGGCGAAAATGAAGGCAGATGAATCTCATGCCAAGTGTATAGGATCAGTTCTTGAGGAACTTCACTGATGCCTTCTGAGCATCTGTCTGTCAGTCTCTATGACGCTGTTAGCTGTGTTGAGAGGTTCATGATGGAACTTGCCTTGTTGGGTACGAGGGCCCCCCCGAGCCCCTCGCTTGCATGGCCGTCACCCACGGAGGTGCCTTACAGGCTTTCCACTCTCCCACTCGCCGCCTTATTCCTTCTGCCAGAAATCAGGTCTAGGCCTTTTATATCCTCCGTCTCCTCCTCCTCCATCGTCCATCCTCTCAACGCAACCAAACTGTGTGCACTGATCGAGTCAACCGGCAAGGTCGTGCAGGGGTCACCCCAGTACACATGGACTGTGATTGCCATGTGCGGCCCGCTAATTAGAGATGCTAAATTAGATCAGATCTCTTTTTTGGGTTTGCTCAGTAAGGAAGCGCCAACCCTCCTCTCTAAGACATTGCTTCTTTGGCAGGATGAGCCTGCGCTCAGTACTGACTAACCTTAAATCATCTGTCCTCTTCACAATGCCTCTAAGTGGTGGAATGGCATAGCAATGATAAATATGGAGAGACTGATTATATAATGGAAATGACAGTGGAATTGTGGTGTCTCCAAACTGTAGCGATCAAATCAAAGACTGTACTACACTGCTTTCTGTCTTTTTAATGTTTCTCCTTGCACACTAAGGCTCCCGTTGCTCTTCCAGCATGCAGGCCAGCTTTTATTTATTTTTTGAAATGTCATTTTAATAATGCATTCACAGACATATCACCAGGCTTACGGACACTGAAAATTACTGGACATAGAGCCCTGCAAATTAGGACTTCAACCCACTAACCACCCTCTGGGCACTGTTCTGAAGTAGCAACTGACGGGGGGAAAGGATGAATTATAGTATGAATGGCACTGACCAGAGAAAGAAGACCAAATTGTGGTGGAATACAGGTGTTTCGCCGCCATTCATTCTTTGACTCTGGTTTACTCGTAGGTACATGGTGGACAAACTGGTGATGATCTCACTTCAGCCTGTCCTTTGTTTTGTTTTCATATCTATTGTGTTACACTACAGTTCTGTTACCGCCTGGAGTAATTCACTTTAAGTTGAAACATTCTGGCACCTTGGGCAACCTGACAATTTACACATTCTCTCATTTTTAGTTTGCTTTTTTCAGGCTATCCCTTCCAAAAAATACACACTAGCGCAACAAAAATAACCGAGGGAGTTTCTCCAGAAGGTCATGGACTCTCAGAGACTCAGCTGTCTGCGGGCTCTTGTGGGTTTTGTGTTTTCATGTAGTAAAAAAGGAAATTCCTCTCATGTTTGAAAAGCCCCGAATTCTGTGCATTGGGACCTTGTCTACACACAACCCCCTTCAGCACTGATATTCAGGACTATGGGGGGTTTATTTGTGGAGGGAGGTGTCTGTGTGTGTGTGTGTGTGTGTGTGTGTGTGTGTGTGTGTGTGTGTGTGTGTGTGTGTGTGTGTGTGTGTGTGTGTGTGTGTGTGTGAGAGAGAGAAGGGATCTGACACAGCTCAATGAAGGGGATGCTGTGTCTTAGAGAAATTCTTGAGGTTTACTTAGATATTATGTTTCAGTAAAAATCCTGGGGTGGTGGATGGACAATCAGAAATCTCCTGAAGAAGTACCTGCCTGGTACTCCCCCATAACCTCCTCTAGCCCCCCCCATATCTTGTAAGATCCCACCACCCTGACTGCTGCCACTAGCACTAAGCTTCCTGATGTTTCATTAACTACAAACCCCAGACAAAAAATAAATAAAAAAACCGAAATGGCACAGCATTAGTCCTGATCGAGGATTTGTTTGTTAAATAATAGACGTGATCTTACATAACCTATACTCACTTGACATCCAACATCCATCTTTCTAATTGGCCCATTGTCTGAGGCCACTTTAAATATTGATATTTATAAATGAATTAGGCAGTGAGATACAAGAAATGGTTTTGACAGGGAGATACAGAGGATACGTTTTTGGGGGTAAGATCATGTGTAATATGAAATCACAGACTCTGATTGAGCTTTTATGAAAAATATAAAGATCCACATAGCATTTAATCCACACAATAGATCTGGCCGTGATCTGGTAGTGGTCAGGGCCACCAGAATATATTTTGGGCATTTCCTCAATCTACAAAACAAAACGGGGTGAAGCTACAGGAAGACACTGGCCTAGCTCCAAACACTGGTGATCATTTGGAACTTCTTAAAAGAATCCCTGTTTGTGTGTTAGATTTCCCAAGGAGTCTTTATGAAGTAGCTCAGACTGACTCTCAAACATATTCTCATAATTACTACGAAACAATGTAGGCTAAGCGTTGCTATGTAAATGTATGTGTATAAAGGCAAAATAGACTAAATGACATTTTTGATAAACATGGAGCCCTTTTATAAGACAGAACATTTTATATGTGTGTGTGTGTGTAATATATGGAAAGTATTTTTCTTATTCTTGTACTTTTGTATGTATATGAGAAACATAAAGAGGAAAATTTCTATTTCTGAATATCATAGAGCCAAGCCTAAATCAAATGAATCTTGTGTTTTTATTAATCAAATGGGTAAAGGTGTACAGTACTGTGAATGTTAAAATTTGATTATAAAATGTTCTATGAAGAAAATAAAAGTATTAAAGAAATGTGTTTGTCCTCGTTTGAAAAAAAAAAAATAAAAGGTTGAATTTAGATGTTAAGTAATTTGAGATCTGAAAGCAACTGATTCTATTGTGTGTCTCCCTTACATTACATCATAAAGTAAATACTATTAACATTGTAATAATCTATGAGGCTCTCATTAATTAAGGATTAATGCTAAAGCTTTCCTCAATAATGCTGAAGGTATTTCAGCTGACAGAAGTAAGGTGGATCAAATAACTGAACTGAATGAGTCAACACCAAAACAAACACATCCCACTACGTTATTAATGGTGACCGCAGGATATAGCTGCGTCACCCGTTCAGACATTTAATTTCCTGCTACTTGTTATGACTAAATAACATAATTATTAGACTTTTACACAGAACACAAGGTCAGCTCTCCTGGGGACAAAAGGGTGTTTCACCTGCAAACCCACTGACAAATCCCACTTAGCCTTGAACATGATCAAAGCCCTCAATTTTACATTCCTCATATTCACATCAGACTAAGGATAACATTAGTGTCATATTTAGAAATGGAAAAAAAAAAACCCACATTGTTTGCAGTAGGTTAGGATGGTGCACCACAAATTATTTTAATAATTTTTCAATCCCTTTCTATGTGCATTTTACTTTTTACATAATTTGTTAGAGAAGACATACGGTTAAAAACAAAAATTGTCATACCCCTGGCAAATATTGATTTAATGTTGATTTCCTCTTTATCAATATGTTTGTTCTGACTGAAAATGACACTGCCACAGGCCAAAAGGTTGCAAGACAATGTGGTAGAAACATGGAATCAGAAAAGAGAAGTGTTTTCATCTTTTACATTTTTTTAATGAAAAATTGTGTCCAATAATCAATGGAACCAGGGATGGATTACTGCACGGGCCTACCGGGCCCAGGCCCAGGGGCCCAAGGGGTCAAGGGGCCCTGAAGCCCAAGCCATTGCATGGAATCACTGCCTCAATATCAACAAATCAGGATGTAGGCTATGAATCTGATTGAATATATTATTGGCCATCCCCAAAATGCACCAGAATACAGTAAAGCACATTAAACAAATTAAACATTTTCTGGGGGAGGACCCCCAAACCCCCCCTCCCACATATGTGACAATTAGTGGGGGGCCCTTAATAGGCTACATCTGGGCCCAGGGGTCCGGAAGTTCATAATCCGTCCATGAATGGAACCATCTTTATTTACCATCACAGCTCTCAAATGGTTCTTATAAGCCTCTCCATGTCTCCACGATGATTCTAGACCACATCTTTTTAGCAGCAATCCAGGTTTTTAGGCAGGAACGATTCTTTGCCATCGCTCTGGCCTTGTGCTCACATTTTTATGGATTGAGGTCTGGACTCTGGCTAGACCACTCTAAAATCATAGAACAAGCATAGTGGTAAAGAGAAAATCAACATTAAATCAATATTGGCCAGGGGTATGAATAATTTTGTTCTTAACTGTAGGCTACATCTAAAAGTTAGTGTGCTGGATTGAGGGAGCATTGACATACAAGTCTAAACAGAAGGCTCCCTGCTGTTACATGTTGGCCCTCACAAACAGCCTCTTGAGAACTGACCAAACTTTGATGGAAACGACATTGTTGCCAGAGAATTCTTAAAAAGGATGCAGACAGACTGTGTTGTTTGTCTAATCTACTGATGCTGCCCTGCTATTCTGTGATATTTTAGATACTGATGCTGCCATCTGTTGTACAAGCGTCGTCACTGCACTTTATCCAAATCAGCCTTGCGGTTTCCATAGATACTGTTTTAAAAGTTGCAGGTTAGTCATCAAGGTGTCGGGTTCCATAAGGTTGTTCGTGAATGTCAATATCCTAAAATGTTTGCCTGTTAAAAATCATATTTTTCGGCAGCCCTTATTCCATCAGTAGCCTATTTAGTCTGCACAAAGGCACGGACTATCTGTGACACGACTGTATAATAGACTTCAGCGTCAGCAGGCCTAGTTTGTAGGCCTAGCCTAGCAGCTACCTATCAGTCAGCAGCATGACATCAAGGCATATGAAACCCGATACGTCGGATTTCTTGAAGAAATTTGCAAGGGTTTTGAAAAATCCAGATATAAAATCATTTCAGGTAAGATAGCTCTCGAAGTTGCTGTAGGTCAACTAGCCAGCCAGAATATGAGCCAAAACGTTTAACGTTAGCCTAACGTTATGGGTGGTGTTTTTTTTTTTTTATGTATTTTTTAATATAGCCTAATGTGTTTTGTATTTACTCAACGTTGTATCTGCAATGCCTTACCATAGTGGAGTGATGATGGAAAGTATGTGGTTGTCAACTGGACACTTTGTGAAGAAGAGAGAGGAAAGCACAGGAAAGCCCTGTCGATATTGAAGAGGGTGGAGGACACCACGTCCCTTCGCAGGCTCTTGGGTTGCCACGGTTTTAAGAAGATGGCAAGGTCTGTCATTTTACCTGTAAGCTTCATATATAAGGCATAGGCCCTTCAGTAGGCTATCCAGTTTAATATTTCATGATGTAGCCTAGCATATTCTCATGGCTTTGAAGGGATTTTTTTGGTTGGTTTGTACTGTGCAGGAGGTCCAGTTCTGATGTCCTTGTGTTTGAGCATCATGATTTTGTTCAGAGAAGAGAGGACAACAAGAGATCAAAAAGTTCAGGGTCAGGTTATCATTTGGGAAACATGGAAGAGAGTTCACCCTGTATGTCCAGTGATGTGCTCTCAGACATGTGCTGTAAGTTATTGTCTTAAGAATGGATTGTAATAGCATTACTTCATAACCTTTTAAATGATTGTTGATTGTTATGGACAAACAGATTGCTCAGTATTTAATGCAAGAATGCACTGTTCTGAACCTTTCCCCCCTGTGCCAGTCTCTCCAATAAAGAGAAAAAATGCCAGAAGTCTCTATCAGTACATAAACTACAGCAGTCCAGCACCAGTAGCAGAACCTCAAGATCCTCTTCAGCACGATCCTGTCTCAGACCCACCATGCACCTCTCTATCTCTGGCTGAAGTCCAGAGGCCAGAAGAACTTGATCCAGGTAATTCACTGCAAATTATCAAGAAACAGGTAAAGAGTGCATTGATGAGTATATTTTTAAAAATTCATGTACTGAGGTTGAGGGGAGTTTATCCGTCTGATATATACGTGCCTTTTTGGGTGGTCCGTCATAGAAATGAACACATAGCTACTCTTCACTCTTACATACATTTAATGTTGTTAGGCCCAGGGGGAAAACACTACAGCAGTATGCTGTAATGTTATTTACACATTACTGTGGTCACATTTCCATTGTGATTTACAGAAAAGAGTTTGGGTTTGCCAGCAGAGGAGCGTCCTCTTCAGGAGAGCATTCAGACTAGTCTCCTGCCTCCACTGTCTCCACACCCTCAGGATGTGGGAGTGTCCGACGACTTGATCAGCTGAGTGTGTCACGAAAGACTATACACAACAGCGACTGTGATCAACACAACCATGACACAACTTTTAATACACCTGAGCCTCTCCCAGGGACTTGGGAATTCCTTCAAAAGTAATGTTTTATTATGTGAAACAGTCAAATGATACCAGTTGCAATTGATGCCATTTGCAGGTATTTGTAATACTAATTTTTAAATACGTTCAGATGATGAAATGGAAGTCTGCACTCATGATTCTTCTGAAATGGTACTTGAAAGATTTAATCTCTTGTGGAGGAATAATTAAGAGAAATATAATGGTTGTCAGAGTGAGACAGAGCAGCCCTAATCTCTTGTGGAAGAGTAATTAACAGAAATATAACGGTTGTCAGAGCGAGATAGACCAGCCCTAACATGAAAGTGGCTGATATATTAACATTGCTTGTCCAGACTGCAATTTTGTGATATCCTACTGGGCATAATTGCTTAAGTTAGATGTGGTTATTAGACTGCAGATTGTGGTCAGTCCTCAGAATCTTGCGACAGATTGTCTGTGAGACCAAACTCTAGGCTTAATTTTAAACTGCACCATGTTGACTCTCAAATCTGCACATTTGGTCGCTATCCAGTCTTGGGCCCCTGGTCTACATAGTAAAACAGGTCTTCCTCCAACGACTGGCTTCTACTTACATCCATCTCAGCACGCTGCTGCACAGTTTTCCCCTGAGTCATAAATAGTCTCAGGAGTGTTTGTGTTCACATTATGTAGGTATGGCATTAAAGGTTGAGTCTGTTGATATTTGTGCTCAATAGCCAATAAAATGACACCCCTCCCCTCCGTGCTCCTGAAGCATGTTGACCAGGATTGTTAATGGCTTGGTCAGAGCGATTATCCCAATTTATACAACCACAGTTGTGTATGAACAGGACTGTGGTCTTTTTTTAAGACCCACACAGGGACAGTCAGACAACCACGAGGAGCAATTCATTGAATTTGACATTTAGTATTATGAATTCTTCACCTTAGCCTATATAGTCACAATGTACTGTACATTTTACATGTTTATTTGACTGAAATATAATACTACATATTCTACTGCTACACTCTTAGCAATTATGTGTATACTATTATGGTTATAAATCAAGCTTTACACTTGAATTGTCTTCACGGATGCTTTCTTTTATTACTCTCCTATTGCAACAGAGTAAAACTGTCTGTAATGGATTAGACCACACTTAATGATATTTCTGTCATATTCTAAAAAGCGTTTTTCAATATTTCATCATTTGCCGTAACTGTCAACTTCTCCAAAATGAGCTCTCAGTCTTTCCCAGGTTGCAGGCGAAGCAACTAGCATAGCAACTAGCATTCTTTGCATGACAGAAACCAAGCCATGGGGCTGTACTAATTTATCCTTTAATAATGTTAACTAACCTGTGGGTGCCAACTAGTCACCATTTGTTCAAGGTTTAATAATTCATGTGACGTGACCCAACCTGTGTCACCCAAGGGATGACTATTTCCCATTTCCAGAAACCAAGTGTTATTGTCAGCATGCTATAACAGGTGGAAAGTAGCATTAGTCAAACAAAGTTCATTTATGTCGAAACAAATAAGAATAGAGTGGGATCCTGTGATATGTAGGGCACAAGTCCTCCAATAATAACATCTCTGGGTTTAGGACATTTTTAGACTTAAAGAAATAAAGATACAAAAGAAAGAAATGCAACATACAACAATCATATGCTCATGGATGTGTATTTTAATAAAAATAATTCTGTCAAAATTAAACGAGTACAATATTTCTTTATCATGTTTCCAGTACATAGGTATGTTTTTAAATTGTTTTTCTTTTTTTATGATGTTTTAAAGGTTTTAAAAAGGTTCATGCTAAGTAGAGGGTAACTCATTTCACGATTGCTAAACTGAAAACTCAAAATAAATGTAAAATTATAACAGAAGTAAACTGTGCACAGCTTGTTGTATTCAGTTTAATTTCATGTGTCCTGCTTCTAGTCCTCTGAGGCACACAGGGATACAGAAGACAAGTGGATGAATTTGAAAAAATGAACACATTTGTTCAAAGAGAAGTCTAAAAAGATTCTCTTTTTTTCCTCACAAAAGGTCCCTATTTGCAAGTTGATATTAAATTTCTAATACAGATTTTTTTTTTTTAAGATGGCAATATACATTTTGGGTGGTTACTAAGATGAGTTCCAAAATACATTTGCCATGAAAAAAGCAATCTCGAGGCAAAACGCTCTACTTACAGTTGAGTGAGATGTCGACCTGATGCCTAGTTAGCCTCTTGATTTTTTTCCTCTCATGTTTCGGTATCAAACATGTATGGCTGTTAGCAGGTACACATGAGACTCCATGCAATAGGATAACGCCACTGAATGATTTCATCAAGTCATCTACTGGAGTTAAACTTTATTCACACATCATCTCAACTGAACATTACTGAGGATTGGTATGGGTGGTTTGTTTTATATAAAATAAAGAAAAAGAAAAGAAATGCCTCAGAACTTCAGATATCATCACACAAGGAGAAAAGGGATTCGCAGTCTTGAGAGTATACCTTTCAAAGACATACCAACATGTCTTTTTTGGCTTTTAGCTCCTATTATTAAATGATTTAAACTTGTTACGTGGAAATGGGGGAATGGTCTAAAATGCAGTGTTCATAGCTGTTCTCTTTTCTTCTCTCTCTCTGGAGAAGTTTGGGAACTCTGTATTTGAAGGACACGTTATCCTACGAGGGGTGAACTGATACCAAACATATGCTACTGTGGATGAGGCCCGCTCCCACCTCCCCATCTTAAAACCCCCCTAAGCTTATGATCTATGTGATACAAACAAGCATTACATGGTTGCCAACAAACGTGAGGTATAACTGAAATATAGGTGTAACATCAATGCAACGTCAGAACAGGTGTGTATGTGAGTGTGTGTGTGAGAGACAATGTCCATATGTGGGTGTAACAAACAATCTCAAGGAGGCCAGCAGCAAACTTGAAGAAATAATAAAAATAACAGCAACTAAGAACAGAAATGACCGGCTAAGCTACATTCAACACAGTGGAGCACCTCCTGCTGGGTGGGCGAAATACTGGGTTTATACATCGATTAAAAGTCTCTTTTCTGTTCTGTGTGCTAAAAGACAGTCAGTTAATAAGAACAAGGTACAAGTAAGAGAGAGAGAGAGAGAGAGAGATGAAAAAGAATGTAAATGAAAAGCAACAGATTTAAACCGTGGCTGCATACATACACCATGAAATCAAACAAATGAATGAGGTTGTAGCCACGTGTCCCATCGTGACCGAGTCAGTGTTTACATTGCCAAGGTAGCAACAGAGCTTGTGAAGGCCAAAAGGGGGTGGTAGGGGTGTGAGCCCGGATGACAGCAGACTAGAGAAATTCTGATTGATACAGATAAGGGCCGAATCAAAACAGGATACAGGTCAGGTCAATGCCTGACCCTTTAAAGAATATTCTGCTAGGCATATCAGCATAAATAAGATATGACCTCATGATTTATTGGTTGAGAAATTGCATTTGCACAGAGCCTTACTTGTGTGGATGTTGTTAAATCCAGGGAGGTAACTCAAACCAATCTAACACTAGTATGTACCTACTTAATATTTCAAACAATATATATCTTTTTCCGGACTTAATAAGCCACAAAAAGTCAGAAACTGATAGGAATGCAGAATGAGCGTTCTGCAAAGAGCACCGTTATCCAATCTCCAGGGACATTTGGTAATTTGGTGACTCCCACCACAGGGTTGTACCTCCATAGCAGCTTTAGTCTGTACTGCCATGGCCTGATCATCTGCTAAGAATATATAAGTAGGGCCATCATGGTTTAGTTGTTCATAACAGGTCAGTGCACAACTATAATAGTCATTGCATCAAATGAGTGAGCCAACTATTAGCCATGTAATCTTTTTTCAATCCTTTAATATTAGCACGCAAACACCACAGGGGGTTTTCCATATGGCCTGAAATAATGGATTTTAAACTTATTTCTGCACTTCAGCGTATAACGATGACCTCTCATTTTAATAAATCAAAGGTAAACTCTCTATAATGTTGAGGTCATCACCCCCTGAAATGAACACAATTAAAAATATCCTTCACATAAATCTGATTTACTCTTAGGTTGGTGGCGCCACCCTCTGACAGTGGCCTGTAATAGCTGGTGCCTAAGACGCTTCCCTCAGAAGAAGGGGGGAGCATGACATAATCTTAGCCTTGTGCACTCTCACTCACACATATCAGTTGATGAACAGCACCCGGAACTATTTTGGGCCACCCCACTGAATGCCCATAGTAAGCTACTGAGGACATATTTTTTTCTTTTTATTCAAATCACTTGAGCATGGACTACTTGACAGAGTTTTTTTTTACTGCTAGATATACCTCTGTGCAATACCCCAATGCCATAATGAGTCTGAATACCTGAGTCCTGAGTGAGAGAAACCGGACTATGTCACTTGTTGTCACAACAGAGTTGCTAATGGAGATCCTTGATATGGAATACATTTAAAAATACTATGTGGGGAATCCACCCCTTTAAAAAAAGAAAGAAAAACGGAATTAGATTGGTTTCCAAAGTGAGCACAACCAACTGACAAAATATAAACTAAAAAAAAAAAAAGACTAGAGAAACAGAATAATAATTAATTATCTTTAAATAGTGTCACACATTTTTTTGTATTTGATAATACTAAATTAAAAAGAAGCCTCTCTTCTCCTGCTCTGCGCATTCCTCTGCCCAACTGCCTCTGGCAAACGGCAAGCCACACACCAATTCAAAACGCGTGCTGTCCCCATGGCAACCAACTGGAAAGGTCCTCTTCTTAGCGGTCCTGAACATTGCCTGTGAAACACAGCCATCACTCATGTACTGAGGGCTGAAATTAGAATATTTCTTCTCAAAAGCCACAACGGCAAACATAATTGGAAATGTTGGTAGCATATAGACTCCCTTGACATTATATGTAAAAAACAGAAACAATTAAAACATAGATCTTTCTAGACAACAGAGGATGAATCAACATGCCTCCTAATAACAAGAGCCCATTTTACAGTTGATATTGCTGTTCGTTGGTGTATGTGTATGTGTAGTGTGTGTTTACATGCTCATCATCTCACCTTGACGGGGTGCTAGTGCAAAAAGCTGTCCACTCTGGCGAAGGAGCAGGATCCGGAGCGGACTCGGGCCATGAGCTGCACACACTCGGTGGCCTGGCCCAGTGCCAGCATCAGAGGCGGCTGCTTGGGCAGGTTCTGGGACTCTGTGGATGTGGACACACACACACACACACACATGGCAGGAGTGGGTCAGTGAGCCACAGCAGGACACATCAGCAACCAAAAAAAAAAAGACAAGTAGGCCTATGATGGGCATGTGGCACGGCCCATTTATGGCATTGCCCATCTATGGCACTGCTGTTTGACTGGTGCCAGGGGGAAGGTAAGCAGGAACCAGCTTGGAGACTTGAGGAGGACTATGAAGACTGTCATTGACATGGTCTTTGATGGTGGTCTCAAGTGAATCATTGTGAATGTCAGTAGATTTTGTGTGTGTTGTGAGTATATGAGGTTGTATGAGCGAGTGAGTGTATAAGTCAGCGTGCGTGTGAGTGTGTGTGAACTTACCCAGGATGGCGCTGTTGAGTGCGGAGCAGATGGCCTCTCTTTGTGTGGGGTCAAGCTGCTGACCCACCGGGCAGTTCCAAGGGTCTGAGTATGCCAGGAGACTGAAGGCATCCTGACAAAACATACACAAAACATATAAACACAAACAAATGCGCACACACACACACACACACACACACACACACACAGTTGCGGTTATGACACTAATACGCAAGTCCTCAGTGAGGGCTGGCCTCAGAGAAGCCTGATTTAAAAAAAAAAAAAAAAAAAAAAAAAAACATACACAACTGTGCTGGCAGAGGATTAGCATGCTGTCAGGAACGGGGCGATCTATTTCTAGACAGATTAGCCATTTCTGATGAGAAGCACCAGACTGCCGCTGATGAGTGATTTTGAGGCACAGAGTGAAGTGATGTGCCACAGAATGGAATGTGACTCCAGAGCTCATGTCAGTGTTTCTGTGACCGTGTGTGTGTGTGTGTGTGTGTGTGTGTGTGAGTGTGTGAGTGTGTGTTCCATCATCTTCTGAAAGACATTTTCCACTTTGACTCCTTTCCTTCCCTCCCCTTTTTACAATCTCCACCACTCCTTGTTCTGCCTTACTTTTCCCCTTTCCTCTCTCTTCCTCCTCCTCTTCCTTCTCCTTCTCCCTCCTACACCTTCTTTTGAAGGCAGTTATAGCAAAGGACTAGCTGAGGACCTTTGTGTATGTGTGGAAGCCTTCTTATAGAACATCTGCACTTCAAGCCACCCTATCTCTCTCTCTCTCTCTCTCTCTCTCTCTCATTTTAACTCTTCTTTCTATTCATTCATTTTGCGCTTCTCCCCCTCCTTCCGTCACTCCAACCTGCAGCACCCTCACTGAGTGGAGCTTTTCCTCTGCACTCCTCCTCTCTCCCTTCCTCTGTTCCATCCATCCATCCTATCCTGACACTGTTCCTTATTCTCTTCTCATTCACTTCTTCTCTCTTTTCTACAATTTCCATCTGTCTATCATTCCATCCCTCCTCCTGCCTCCCATATCCCTCCATCTCTCCCCAGCGTCTCTCCTACCTGCAGTATCTTTCTGTGGGTGCTGTTCTTGCCGTACTCCCCACGCGTCTCTCCTACCTGCAGCATCTTTTTGTGGGTGGCGTTCTTGCCATACTCCCGGCACAGCTGCTCACTGAGGGCCTGCAACTCGCGGCCAAACTGGATCATCCTCTCTGTGGCCGCCTGGTTGCCCCCACACAGCTGTCTGGAGGGGCAGTTATCATCTGGAGGGGACAGAGGCAGAAGGTCATGGAGCTCCACTGAAGGCTAAGGTCAATTATGGATTACAGTGCTGGTGGTGGTGGTAGTAGTAGTAGTAGTAGTAGTAGTAGTAGTAGTAGTAGTAGTAGTAGTAGTAGTAGTAGTGGTACTGTATATTGTAATTATCAAATATCAAACTTTTTAAATATAATTACGTTAGTAGTACATAAATTGCTGAATGTTAAAATAATAATATATAAACTAAACTAAAAGCATGCACTCAAAAGAGGCCGTGTGATCCTTAATAAACCGTTTAACATCATGTTATTGACTTCAAAGCTGGATTTTACAATTAAGACTACTTTAAAAGCATCGATATGGTGACTAAACAGCTTTCAACATCTGACACCGAGGTCTAGCCTGCACATGGCTGCCATTCCAAAAACAAGGTTTCTGTTACACACAAAACATGCATCCTGGCAAACAGGCACACCAAATAAAAACAACTTCCTGCCACAGAAACATTCTGTTCTTTTGAGCCACGTGTACTCTGGCCAGAGAGGGTCATAAATAAAGTCTCAGTAACCTTGGTGACAAACAGCATTTTAAAACAACTTAATTCAGCAGCTTCCAATACAAGGCCAGAGGTAGCAGGAGTCAGAGTGATGGCCTGCGGAATGTGTGTGTCAGGGCATGTATGTACCGGTATGTGTACGTATAAACACGCATGTAATGGTATATTGATGTATAACTGTGTATTCAGGCACATACCTGCCACACCATTGCCCAGGCTGTTCTCATCAGCCTGTAGGATCTCCTGGTGTTTGTAGGTGCCATTCATGATCCGGGCGGATGAGTTCTCAGTCACTCCGTTACTGTAGTGCTCTGCCTCGATCTCCATCTCACTGTCGCTGGTGAATACACCCCCCACACACACACACACACACACACACACACACACACACACACACACACACACACACACAGACACACACACACACATACACACGGTATGACATTGACGTTCATAACACTCAGTCCCAATATAAACCCAATTAGCATTACATGACATTGGCACACACACAAACTCACAAACACACACAGTATGACACTCATAACACTCAGACCCAATATAAACCCAATTACCATTACATGACATTAGCACACGCGCACGCACGCACCACACACACACACGCACACACACACAGGGCCCTTTTGACCCACCTGGTCTCCTGGTTGCTTGTGGCACTGTGAGGCTGGGACTTGGTGGAGTCGGTGGAGTTTGTCTCAGAGTAGTTGACCGAGGAGGGGGAGGACGAGGAGGAGGAAGAGGCTGAGCTGACGCCCGGGTATTTGTTGTGGCTCTTGCTTTTGCTGGGAGGGGTGACCCCATTACTGCATGTGGGGCTGTCTGCACCTGCGTGGGACATTACAGCAGGCAGATGACGTACAGCCTACCAGTGTGAACCATTGACAGACATTTAGATGAATGTTTCATTAGATTCCTTTCTATATGGGTACAGCACACCAGTATGGCGGACTGGGATACACAAATGCGTATGGATGAATTCATGTATGGATGAAAGTACCATGTGCCAAGCAATTATGGATGAATATACCATGAATATGCTTAGTATACTATCCAATAAATATTGCATAGTTAAAAAGTCCACGTCAATACAATGTTTTCCAATTCAACACCAACACATCAGGGTTGTGCAAAATTCTGAAACTGGCTCTTAAATTCCAATTCAATTCTTGAATTTCACTTCACTTGTATTTCAATTGAGGTAGCAAACAGGAAGCAGAATTACAATACCAATTTTGCACAATACTGAAACACATCTATTCTAATGCTGCTTCTCAGATGGCGAGTATAGAACATAATTATACAGATGAACTAGTAGGGTCTAAGTGGAAGAAAATACTGCAATAGTAGCACTATCCATGAGTCTTACAGCTATTGCTACTCAAATAACAGGACTCAGGTAATTATAGATGACAAACAGACTCTATAACGCTATCATTACCTCCACCAAGGGGGCTATATTTTCGGTGCAGTTTGTCTATTTGTCTGGTAGCAGGATTACAGAACAATTATTGGCCTGATCCTCATGAACCTTGGTGAAAAGGTGTGGCATGAGCAAAGGAAGACGTTTTTGGAGCATATCTGATATACATGAGATATGGCATTCAGGCTTGACGGGGGTCTGAGATGTTTGAGTGTCCTAGCTATATTTCTCTCTGTACACCCCAACAAAGCGTGAGGAACGCAGACGTGCCCTGTGGCAGGTGCAGGTGGTGCTTGGGCTTACCTGTGCTGTGCAGGTGGGGGTTGATGGCCCCATGTCGGGGGCTCGGGCAGGGGGACCCGGGGTAGCTGTCCTGGGATTTGGGCGAGCGCACGCTAAAGCAACGTACCTCACTGTCTGTACCGTTCACCATCTCCACAAACTGCCGACACCTGTGGGCAAAGGGGAGAGAATGGAACGGTCAATGGACTGCATTTCTAAAGCACTTTTGTACTCCACTGAGCACTCCAAGCACTACTATGTCATGCCCTCACCTTCACCCATTCACATACAAACACATGTACCGATGGCGGTGGCTGCCATACGAGGCGCCAACCTGAGTAGTTTAGGGTTATCTGTCAAGGACAATTCAACGGGGTCAGGAGGAGCCAGGCTCGGGCCGAACAACTGCTGGACCTCCTGAGCCACTGCCGCCATCTCCACTGCGAAGAAGGAGAGGTTGACGCACACTGAGATTTACTGTAAACTGACACCAAAACAGATGGGACCATCCTCTGCCCAGAGAGTCAGTCAGACCATAAAAAAAAAAAACAATACTAGAGCCACCTGGGACGAACTCCTCATTTAACACGGTCTTTCCAACAATACCCAGTTTGTAGTGGACTCAAAGCTCTGTGACCAACAGAACATTTAAAAAGTCCATATCTCTGGGAGACATTGTTTGGAAGTGTAATTCATTCCTAAGTGTATCTGAATGGGCCAGACACACTGCGATCTATTCACCTATTCAATATCTTCTTGATATCCAATTTCCATTTGTCTAAAATCTTTAGCAGTGACTAAGGCCCACTGTTCCCATAGTTCTCTGGCTCTGCAGTATCTCTGTCTGCTGGAGCGCAACCCTATTATACATAAACTGATACCAGAGGCTGAAATATCACTCCAGTGGGGAAATGCACTCAAATGTGAACATGCTTTAAAACAGACAACGAAGCAAATAGTCCTCTCTCGTTTCTAAACTGAATTTTTTTTTTTTTTTTTTTTTAACTCAAATAGATAGGACTAAAAAGAGGGTTTAGAGTATGCCACACATGCAATTGTTCATTTCAGTGAACCACTCAGTGTAAATCTTCACATAACATACATTCCAGTGCAAAAAAGGATAGCGTTTCATATTACATGTCTGACCACAAAGGAGGCTATATTTTCGACAGTGATAGGATTTGGCTAGAATGCAAGGGGGACTGATTATACAGCAGTTTGAAAAATTGTAAACCTATCCAATGTCTCCGGATGGTATGGCTCAAAGTCAAGGTTGTGATTAAAAAGTGAAACTGTAGCATACTCCTCTGTGACTGTGGTTGCATGCCTGAAGGTGATCCCTTGTCAGAACACGATCTTGTTGCCATCCCCAACTAGCATCTCAACAAGTCATCTCCAGATGTGTACTCTTGTAACAAAGTAACAGTCTACCAGACTATGCATGAGAAGGCCACGATTTGTAGATCACTTTGCATGAATCACAGAACATCCATATAGCTTCAGAAACCCTGGATGGTGTAAAAAGACACATGCTACAGTGTTTCTCCTTCCACAGTTTTATCAGGGACTACTTTTTATGTTCAGCATAGAGGAGCATAGGGGTGCGGGTGACCACTGGTCTTGAGACTGGCTGTACACATGGGAGTGATGCCTTGTCAGCAAGGGATTTTATTACTATTGCCAGTAAGTATCTCTCAAAAGTCATCTCCATGTGTTCTCTTGTAACATGTAAAATATATTACATACAGCTCCATCGTACGCATGTCAAAGCACCAATAGATTACTTACCATGAATCGCACAACCCTGTGTTTTGCGAAAAGGCACATATGCGGTAGTAGGGCTGTGTATTGGCCAAAATCTGGTGATACGATACATATCAAGATACATGGGTTACGATTCAATATATTTCAATACTGTGCGAAAGGCGATACGCATAAAATGTAAGTAAAAAAAGTCTGCTTTAGACAAACAATTCAGTACACTGTACAGTACAGTTCTGCCAATGTCAATCACAAAATAAAGCACTTGCATGTAAACTAAATCGTGATATTCAATTTTATCCATATTTTCTTACACCCCTATGCTGCAGTGCTTTCAGGGACTGTTTCAAGGACACTACTACATTCAGCGTGGTGGCGTAGTAGCGTGGGGTGTGAGCGGCCTGTGGCCTCCATGAGCTCTGCTGAATCATGCAGCAGGTGAGAAACTCAATCTCAGAGTGACAAGCTCAGGTTGAGCACCCGCATTTATGGGACCGCCAGCAGCAGAAACACAAACAGTCTGACAGCACACTGCATTCTCCAAAAATACGATGCAGCATTCGGCAGAGACAACCAACCACACACACACACACACACACACACACACACACACACACACACACACACACACACACACACACACACACACACACACACACACACACACACACACACACACACACACACACACACACACACACACACACACACACACACACACACACACACACACACACACACACACACACACACACACACGGCTACATGATGGGCTTCAGCTGCAGCCAGAAAACAAGAGTCAGAAACAAGCAGATGCTAATTCAGCACTAACTCTTGGCAGACCGTGTCCAAGCACAGGATCCGTGTACACGGCATGCCGCGACCCCTGGGTCACCCTGACCCCTCGTTAGCGACGGCGGCTGCCACACAAGAAGCTCCAGTGTTTTCCGACCCATGCCTCCAAGCGTATCTCTTTCTCTTTCTCTTTCTCTCTCTCTCTCTCTCTCTCTCTCTCTCTCTCTCTCTCTCGGGAGAGGGTCACCCAGTTGATTAGCGTGATCTAATGTCTTTGTAGCACAAACACACAGCTGGGCTCCCGTCCAGAGAGCAGAGGGAGCGCTGTTGTGTTTGGTGTTTGTGTACTTCGCAAGCTGTGCTGCTTCTGAGAAATCAGTAGGATGTCCGACACTCAATGGGAGAGCATGAGCGTGTGTGTGTGTGTGTGTGTGTGTGTGTCAGTAGATTTCACACTAGCACCAGCTCAAGGCGCACCCTACATGGAAACTAGTGACAGGACATTTGGTCACTGGCAAGCTCCAGTGCAGTGGGCAGGGAGGGCAGAGAGGAGCTGTGGTCAGAGCTCCCTGGAATACTACTCACTTTAACATGAAGAGTAAATTGGGGTTGTGTTCTAGCAGGCCGGGATACAGCTGCTGTGTGGCTTCTATAGCCTCTCCTACACGCCCCGCCAGAACCAGCTTCTGTATTCCTGCACAGGAGAGAGAGAGAGAGAGAGGGAGAGAGAGATTTTTGTCATGAGAGACTTCAATAACCCCTTTATTTGCAAATCTATGGACACCTTGAATTTTCAAATGTTTATTATACTATTCTAAATACATTTACAGATTATTGTGCCATGAAACAAGGTAAATAATGGTAAATAATAACATACTTAGCCTCTACTGAAATATATGTATACATACCAAAACCAAACAAAACAGGTTTATTTTTGTACCCCTACATTAAAACACACACACACACACACACACACACGCACGCACACACACACACACACACACACACACACACGCACACACACACACACACAAAGAACACAGAAAGAACACAGACAGGAAGACAAACATCAACTTGGCATCAAAACCGTTATTTTCTACATCTGGTCACGAGAAAGAGAGAAAGAGAGAGAGAGAGAGAGAGAGAGAGAGGGAGGGAGGGGGGCGGGAGAAACAGCTCATTCATCCACTTCTGTGTTAAGAGAGCCTGAGGCGTACAGAGGTGAAGAAAGACAAAGCACAACCAAAACGTCTGTGTCAGCTGTCTGTATCAGGCAGTAATTTTGGCAGAAAATATAGCGGAGAACACTTGGTCTGCCTTCTTGGTTGGGGGGGGGGGGGCATGGCTGCTCTTACTTTGTCTGTTTTTTATGGAAGTCGGGTCCTCTTGAATGACCGTCTCTGTGGCTCTGGCGAAGGCTGTGGCAGTGGCACAGTACCCATGGTGCACCAGGTAGCTGGACACCATGCTGCAAGAGGACATCATGTTCCCGTTACACAAAGAGGTCATTTGAACAGACTTAACACACTCTTAACTCATGTGTGGATGAGTGTGTAGGAATATTGTGAGGCTATGTGTTTCTAACTGCATCGTTTAAGTGGGAGATGGACTATGGTATTGAGTACTGTAAACATGGACTTTCACCCTTAAGCGATTAACTGCAAGTTAAACTGTACGTTTTTAAGTACAGTTTGTATGAAAGTGTGACTTTATATGTAGGGAGTTTCCAAGGTATTATAGCAAACCATTCTGGTATAAGTGTGTAATTGTGTGCCTATGACAAACCGAGACTGCACTCAGGTCATTAACTCGAAACGTACTTTTGCAACACGGCTTGCCACTCTCCCAGCCTCTCTCCGATGGGAAAGCGCGCGATCATGCCATGGATCTTAGCCCTCCACTCACTCATGTAGTCTTCAATGTCAAAAACAAAAGGGTGCTGGCCAAAGTTTGCGTCCACAATCTCGCCCGGAGTCTGCAGGCCAACTGTGGGATACAGGTTTGGCTGTGGGGTGACAGAGAGGACCAAGAGAGAGGAAAGGTGGAGGAAAGAGAAAGAGAGAAAGAGACAGAGACGGTGCAAGACAAGAGTCAGAATGAGACAGACTCACGACTTGGGCAATATGATCCAATAATCAGAACATGCGCAGGGCTTAAAGCAAGAACATTTCTGAGGCTGAAGTTATCAGAAACTTCCAAAGCTGTGGTCTATAGTAGAATAGTAGATAGTGATCTATTTTTTTGAAATCTTATATAGCCTGGCCCACACCTGAATTCAGGCATAGTCAGAATCTGCTTAGTCGCTTAAAGCATTATGTGTGGCATGTTTTCTTGACTTTGTTGATTAATGGACAAAAAGCAAATTTCAGCTCTAAAAAAATCACTCTGTGAAAAATAAGAAACACCCAGAGAACTTACCGGGAGGTCTGTGAAAGCCACACCTAGAAGACAACAGAGGGAAAGACGACTGATTTAGCCTCACATGTTACACCAACAGGAAGAGCAGGTTTGGCTGTCGCAGGTGAAGTAAACGTGAGGGACAGGGCTGATTCTGTTTGACAGGTGTTCCCTGGGGGTTTGGGGGATGTTACACTAACATACGGTGCAAAATGTTACCTAAACTGTGGCCGTTCTTGGTGTAGAAACAGGTGTTGTTGATGAGGTTAACGCAGCAGCCAATGACATCGCCCGTCGTGAAGGTCGGGCCATACGGTTGGCCAGTCCCTGAGGAGCAGAAGGAGTGTCCGTCGTCGCCATGGTAACCATATGAATGCTTGTCCCATCCTGTAATGAATACATAATGTGAAGAATTAAAGAAAATAAAGGGCAAAAAGGTAAATATTACAAACAACTTTCTACGACTGAACATCCCTTTGCAGGAAAACAAAGACAAACAGCTGCTAAATGTACACACATTTATATAAGTTATTACCTCAGCAATATGGACAGGCCATACACTCTAGCAGTTTTTTATGTTAGCCCCTGACCTGGCACAGGCTAAGTGCTGTACTCACTTAGCTGTTGTTATGCTACAAGAGTTATAAATTATTTCTACCCGTTACATAAACCCAATGTAGGCCTTGTCTTAAAAGATCTGGGGATGGACAGTGTAAACAAACCTAATAGACTGTGAGGGCTTCAGCAGTATTTCAAGCACACATACACTCACAAAACACATCCACACCTGGTATCAGATACTGTATGTAAGCCTGCCACACTGTTCTTTACATAAAACAGACACACACACACAGAGACACAGTCTGCTTCCCCTACTGGCCAAAGGGAGTTGCCACTCAGTGAGCTGAGGGGCTTTTGAGGGCACAGCAGTGATGACTGATGACTCACCCATGCTCAGAGCAGGAACACATGCACAAAAGGACACATGAATATGTGTATACTTAGGCATGACTGTGTGTTTGTGTGTGTGTGTGTCTGTGTGTGTGTGTGTGTGTGTGTGTGTGTGTGTTTGCGCGTGCATGTGTGTGTCAGACACAATCAGGAAGCATCAGGACTATAAGCACGGATCACAGTGACACACAGCTGAGTATACACAGTGACACGCACACACTGGCTTCTGTTTCCTGCGCGTCAAGTGTGCGCCCTCATTCCAAATAGCCAATTAAGCAATGATAACACACACTGTGCGGCGGAGCAGAGGGAACCCATACAGCAGCACACTTTAGAACCGCTCCTGGCCCTGATCTCAGGTCAGCTCAGCTCCGCCCCAGACCCGTGTCAGACTGGGCCGCTGTCCCGGTACCATCCAAAACGCGGAGGGATTGGGGGGCGGAAGGCGAAAGGGAGGAGAACAAGTAAAAGGGGGGTGAAAGTAGGTCGTGAGTGAACTGTGTGGTATTAGATTAATCTGCCGGCGTGGCCCTGACAGGGATATTGCTCCTAAAGCTGGGCTCAGTGTTCCCTGCATGGTAATGAAATGGGCAGGGCTCCACTATGGGGATCAGAAGCAGTGAGGTCAACGGAGCACATAAAACTATTACTGCCCTGTCGAACTCAAACACACACACAAACAAACACACACACACACAACATCATCACAAAAAACGGACTCACACAAACACACACACACACACACACACACACACACACACACACACACAATAACAATAGGCTAAACACTGGATCGGGAGAACTGAATTGGACGTTCGAGCAGCAACAGGCTCCATCCATTCCATAGAAGCACACATTCTTTTTCTTTTTTAATGAGGGAGCCGTCAAGCGCTTGTACACACGGTCCCCTACTTCTACAATATTCCGAGCTTCACGTGACCTATAGAACGCTCTGCAGCAGCCCGGCAGCAGAGAGGGAGAGTGGGCACATGAGTTGTGGTCAGCAGGTGCGAACAGAATTGGCTGGCTGGACAGGCCCGAAAGCATTCCACTGGCCTCGGGCACAGCGGAGAACCCGACGGGCAGGTGACAAGAGGCAGAGCGCCCAGGAGCGTCCGATTGGCCAGTGGCAGCCTGCGAGGGAAGGGAACATCTGACGGGAGGAACATGGGAAGGCAGGGGGAACAGTGGGCTGACAAGAACTCCGTCTGTGCCTGAAAAATCAGCCCCTCTGTAGGAACATCCCTCCCTCCCTCCCTCCCTGTCTCCCTCCCTCTCTCTCTCTCTCTCTCTCTCCCTCTCTCTCTCGTCCTTGCATTCATGGCTAGAGATCATTGCTGTTATGTCATGCTTAAGCTTCTGTGTGCTAGTAAATCAGTATTATGATCTAACCCATGTGTAATGAAATACATAAGCATTGAGAGAAAAATCTGGATTACCAAATAAAAATAAGGGGGGGAGGGGGGTGATACACCGGTAAACAACACATCTTACACTCCGACAGTCACCCTAACAAATTCTGTCCAAAAGATCCACAGGACAAAATAGAGTTCTAGTCCCATACATGGAAACAGTATGGGTGTTCATTCAATCTTTCAGTGTTCTGAATGCTGATATTTTAGGCATATAGGTCTTAATTAAGCAGAGGCCGTCGAGATTCTAGACTGTTCAAGTTTGTCCCTGCCTGAGGAGCCTGTTCAGGAACACTCGGTTAATGACACCTACATTTTGCCTGCTCCTTTTCCCTTTACAGCAAACCTGTGAGCATGAAAAAAAACATGCTTTTATGAAAACACCTTTTTCTCTTGTTCTGGCTTTTTTGAGTATCACTTTCTGAGATGAGAGAGAAGACAGCGATCGGCAGAATTTGCATGTTAAAAGTCACCATTCAATCTCTGAGGGCTTTCCTCAGGCATGTTCAGACATGTTTCGCTGGTAAGAGGTTCAGTTGAAGCCAGAGGGTGTGAGTGAAAGACGAGGAGGAAGAGAGACAAAAACAAGGGAGGTAAAGTGTGGAAATAAAAAGAGAGACCTGGTGGACAGAGGGACCAGATCAAAGTGAAAGAGCTTTAAATGCTTGCGCGACTGAGCAAGCGTTTGTCTACTTTCAAAAACTACCCTGAGGTCCACGATCACCCCTCAGCGTCATCTTTCCACCACATATGCAGACACTGACACCGTGACCCCTGACACCTAGAGGGATCTCCTCTACAGCCCCTACATTCACACACACACACACACACGCCACTTACCAGGCAGCCGGTTCATGTTGACCCCCTGGGCGGACAGGCCAATTCCCATGTACCTGCACACACGCACATGAAGAGAGGCAGGGAACACGATAAGCTTTGGTCAAAAGCAGAGAAAAGGGCCACAAATCACTGCAAAACTCACAGGGAATCAGCTATACACAGTAGATGTTTGGATACTTTTAGCTTCGATCAACAATCTCAACGCTTGAAAGGGAGTGGGAACTAAGACCTCAGATAGGTTTGATGCAATGACTGTCATTGGTTTGATGACTGTAACTTCCATTAAGCTTCCATCAAACAGATGCGCCTTCACACCAAAAGGTAAACCACTGACATTAGACTTTTATACAGTTTCTTTACAAGTATTGAGGTGACCAGACATAAGTATACCTGTTAGGAATCATTTTTATGTTGTCATACATTTTCATTGACTTTATAAGCACTGGTGCCTTACGTTGACATGGATGTTGCCCCATAGGATCGACTCCTACCGACTTTCCCCTAAAGATGGCAGCAAAGATGGCAACATTTCCGGAAAGGTACTGGCTTGATGAAATTCATTCTGGACTCTATCCGACCACATAAAGACCTCGGGATACTTCGGTTTGGCTTTAGGGACCCTCTACTCACTACCACGTAAGTGTAATGTTGTTTGGAACTGTAGAAGAGGTATAAAAATAGCGTTTTGTAGCGGCGAAATAATATGCCCTTCTCACTTCCACGCTAACGAGTTTTGACTAAAAACGGTAAAATCGAACTTTCTCAAAACACATCCGAATGACATGATTTTGATGTCAACTCAACGTATGTACTCCCAATCATCCATAAATTGATCTAAAGTGCTCACTGTTGGAGCTCACTGATGGGCATGCTTGGCCTGCCAGAAGCTGCTGGTAGATCCAGCTACAATGGGGGTGTCAAGAGCATTTTGGAATGGCACAAAGTGGAGGAGCCACCTGAAACATACTGTAGATCTCCGGTGACCCTCTTCATTGTATTCCCAGGTGGTAATACAGTGTCAGCTTGCCTCATCAAGGCTCTTTGAATAGAAATCTTTGCCCATGCTTTTTACACTAGCAATGAACTCTTCCAGGTGTAGCTTTTCAATGAGATCTTCAAACTGTCAAAGTGTCATCTCCTTCCCACTTACCACACATACTACATACCAATGTGTCAGAGCCAGAACCAGTACCAACCTGCTTCAGCTTCCCCCAGATTTTTTTTATTTTTTATATTCCCTCTATCTTCTGGTTAATCAGATATATATGGTCATCATTACATTGTTAAAACAACAAATTGAATGAGTGCCTAAAACTTTTTCACAGTACTGTAGTGTTTACATAGATTGCACTATGTTACACTTGACTGATTTCCCCAGTAAACATTTGAACCCAAAAAGGGAAAAATACACTTAAATCTATTTCAGAAAAAATGCTGGTAGCCATCATGGTTTTTCATAAAACATTTGATCTACTAAAGTAGCATTGGTGGTCATGTGGTCATCCTCATATAATAAAAGCAATTAACAAAAAAAGAAAGAAAAACTTAGAAAATGTCTATTTACAACACTGAATTGCCTGAGTGTGCATCTGTGTTTATCTGTAAACAGAAAACATTTTTATGGCTTTTAACGATGAGATGAGATCTCACATGGTGATAACTTCCAACGTCCAAGCCAGTACTAAAGACTGCACACAACTCCTTCCAAGAATTATGACAACCAGCAAAGCGTAACCAAATGGACTGTCAAACACAATTTGTGCTCCTTCAACAGACACGAGAACCAAGGAGCAAGCATGTTTACTCATTGTGGAGACAGTATGCCTCTTCCATTTCTAAACCAGGACTGTGCCATACTGTTGACATGTTTATAATCCTACTGGGTAAATAACCTCCACAGAAGCCTGCCAGGATGTTTGTGGTGGTATTCAGATAATGTTTGGAATCCTCTGTGTCTGTGACTGTGTCATTTTTGATGTTACAACTCAAAATGGAGCATGCAAGTTGGTTGCACCACAATGACATATTATCATATTCACATATATAATTTCAGTGCCCTTCATTCTGGGTTAAGAAAACCATACAGCAGGACAGCAGATGACTTTGCACACTGAGACCATAAATCTGATCGGTTTTACTTAGCCGCCATTCATTTGGCTACATTTCATCCATAGTGATTTATTAACCGGTCAACTGCCAGAGGACAACAAAAAAATCCAAATTATCAGTGCAATAAAAACTGTGTCAGGTCAAAGCAAAGGCAAAATAGCAAAAGAAAGAGAATCTATTTGAAGGGAATCTTCTACACTGATCACCAACTGCTGAGCTCACTGCAATCACTTCAGATGAACTTACCCATCTCTGCCCTTGCTGACAATCTTCACCTCGAAGTAGTAGATGCCACAAGCTGCGGGGATGGGGTGAGTAGCACGCACAGACGCAGCATCCTTATGGTTCTTTCCATGGCCTGAGGCACAAAGAAAGGGAGAGGGAGGGAGGGAGGGAAGGAGTGAATGAACATCACTGAAAATACACCAGTATAGTACTTGACTGGAAGCAATAAGCAAAACAGGACCTTTAGACATACACAGGCACACAGTTAATATGGTACAATCTATGTCAGAATATGGGAATATAAAATTCCAAGGTAATTTGTAATGCTCTGCAAAATAGCCAGTCATGAGGGTGGGGGCACATTTGATGCAGTGATATACCAAGATATTTCTTCTTGTGACTAAGACTAAGTCTAACTTCAGCTGCAATACCAAACTAATGCTTACCAGTGTGGGATATTAACACACTACTAAATGGACTGTTTTATGGAACAACCATTTTACAAAACAGAATATACAAAAACAGATAATCGCTATAAAATAGAACTATATAACTCCAGATTTTCAACCTCAGAAAGCGGCTGTTCATCCAACGCAAGACCGTCAGAAGCTTAGGCAGTTTTAAACAGGGTTTGAAGGTTTTGCTTATTTGGTTTTAGTTATTGTATTGCTTGTTGTATAATACAGATGGATTTGTTTAATGAATGATGGATGATTGATGTGTGATATGCTGTCACTTGTCCTTTCCCCCTGCCCTTAGGGACCACAATGGAAATAAGTCTTTGGGTTTTATTGTATCATTCCTGACTATTTATGTATTTAATGTATGACACAGAGTACCGTTTCATATTTTATATCTAAATGGTCAAAAAAATCAATCAATTAATCAATTCCATTACCTTTCTGGTTATGCCTTTACCCTTTTCCTTGCTTATAAAAGCTAATAAAGGTTGCTGACTTGTGGATGGCTCAGTGCTAGTTTTAGCTTGACGTTTACCTTTAGACTCTGAGGCCTAGGTGTACTAAGAATTACCGCCAAATAACCCCCTTTCTGACGCTTTTTGCACCTTAAAGGTGCTCTAAGCGATGTTGGGTAACGCAATTTCGGTTGACGTTCAAACAAAACAGAGAGCTAGCTCGCTTTTCCCTCCCCCTCCCTCCCGTGCAATTGAAACTCTCCTAAACGCGCATCTCGTCGGTGACTGGCTGGAACAGTTTGTTATGTTTTTATGGTCCAGGCTGGACCAAGTTTGTAGTTTGAGTATTTTTAAGTGGAGTAGAGCTACTAGGCCAACTCTGTATGTTGCTGCTTGTTGACATCATATGATCATGTATGATCGCTAAACTTTGATTTGTTTTAATGTTGCAAAAGGCTGGTCGCCGGTCATTGCCGATCACATAAAAATCGGCCATTTCCGGTCACCAGACTATTAACCTGTACATCTCTAATTCCCACCCCTCACCAGAAGGAGTATAAACACATTAGCCTATGCTTTGGTAACACATAACCTTAGCACAGGACACAGACTGGATTAGGCCCAGTCATCAGTTACTGTATTTGTTGCATGAACACCACAGTGAGACAGTCATCACATACAAAAGCTACAGCTCTAGGTGGTGCTGGTACACCATGCACACAGCCCTGTTAAGGACACGTGTGAGTGTAACCAGCCATCGACAACATGTACAGGCATAGTTTAAGGTTTCGAGATGTGTTTGTCATGTTATGCGTGTGTCTAGTGTAAGACTAAGGGAGCCAGTGGATCAGAGTATCCACTCTATTCCGTTGATTGAATGCAAAATACTTCGGTGATTCTGTTTTTACCTCTCATCTACACTACTCTGGTGTTTCCGAGCTCCTGAAACGGAAAGATTTGAAAACGGCGGCTTTGCATTTTCATAGTGACAGGGGAATCTGAAAACATCTGAAAATAATGAAGTAGAAGTCCATGTTCCCTTCCTAATTGGGCCTTGTCAGTCTGATGCTTCTTAACTCTCTATCACTCACTTTGACTTACACATCTAGCCTGCCAGCAGTGAATGTAACATGGAGACCAAGATACAAGCTTTATTATCCGTCCTGACTTTGGTAGGATCTGTACAATGCTGGCAATTGTTATGATTATGGAATTTAGCAGATTCTTTTGGCCAAAGTGATTATGTGAATGATGTGCAGACAAGATTTACAAATTGTAAACGTGAATGAAGACGTATTTTCAAAATCAGGATAGTGTGGAAGTAGCCTCAGCCTCTAGTCTATGAAAATGTGTGTGTGTGTGTATGTGTGTAATTATGGGCATTTATATGCACACGTAGCTTATGTGTTGTCAGCCTGTGTTAGGGCATGTGCTTGTCTTGTATGAGTGTTAGTGCATACTTATCGGTGTAGTGTGTGTGTGTATATGTGTGTGTCTACACTCTGTAGCTCATGTAACTAAACTCCGTGCCCTGGTTGATAACAGGACACCTTACGGCTGCAGCCTGAGGGCAGCTGTGTGTGGAATTCTTCAGCATGCGCTTCAGCTGTGCCCTCAGGTCCAGCTCCTCTGCGACACCCCTCTGCTTTTAGTACCATCCAGATCTACTACCAATTTGCATGTGAGTGTATGGTGCGTGCGTGCGTGTGTGCGTGTGTGTGTGTGAGAATGAGATCACCACCACACACTGTTCAAATCAGGGAGTTCTCATACCATTCATTATAAAAAATGTCTGTCACCCTTGCCATAAACTATGATGAGTGAAACAATATTACTGACCATTGGGCTATACTGTCATAGTCCTTTACAGCCGAGGCCTAATAAAAACAACACCAACCGACACTCACATGCAACAAGCTATAGGCTATTTATAATCTATCAGTACTCAAACAGTACCAAATAGCAGTCAGAATACTCAGACACTGTGATTCCCTTTCTCTTAAACTCATGCAAACATACAGGCTCACATATGTGCACCTCTCACACACACACACGTGTGTGTGTGCTTATGCATGCCCGCATCCCCCCTCCACCCAGCAAATCTATTTATAACCCCAACACACACCAGCTCAAGTCAGAGCTGAGGGAGAAGACCCTGTATCAGAAAGCCTGCGTAACAGCCTGATCTCTCCCTCTCTGAGACAGTCAGTTAAATAAGAACACACGTGTGAACATGTGAAGGCTGAAAGATGAATCGATTTCTAATTGAAACCACAATTTGAACTAGGCTAATGCAATTAGCAAATCGCAAATGCCACAATTAATTGTGCAGCTCATGGTGGTTATTTTAGAGTATTTTAGCCTACTTCCTGAGCAACACTATCAACATGTACGAACAGCATAGGCAGCAGTACAGTGAATGTACAACAAAAAAGGCAAACAGAAGTACCGTAGTAAGTCTTGACCAAGAAGTAATATTTCATAGTGATTGTAAAATTGTGATTGTTAAATGTATTACAGTGAATATTGAACTGAAAAAAAAAATCACAATTAGATACAGTTTAGACAATTAGATTCACAATTAGATACAGTATTTTACCCAAAATATCAGCCCTACCGTACACAGAGACACTAGTCAGCCGCTTCACTAGCAAAACAGCAAAATAGCAGCAGCTTTTTGCTCTAGTGCTCCTGGATATCTGTAATCAGCTACAGTGTCACACCACCAAAATGTTGTGCAACATGTCTGTAGCGCAGTGTTCCACAGACACTGAGGACACATGCACACACACACATAATCAATTTATCTGTCAATCACACCAACCACCTCATTAAACTGAACTAAGAAGATCAGATATCATAAAGAGGGCTGGATGACTCAGCCGACTCTCAACACACCTACCATTATTCACAATTAGGTTACATCAAAACAGCCAAAGGAAGAGAAATAAACTGGTAGAGTGATGACAGTGTTGGCAAACACTGCTTTACAGTTTCACATAGCGAGACGGGAGAAAGGGGTGGTGAGGGGGAGGGGGGAACGCAATCTGGTGATGTCACCTCTCCGACTGAACATGCATGAGTGGCCTCAGACCACAGAAACTCCCCCTCTATGGGCAAACAAACACTATCCACTCCGCTCAGAGGAATCACACAGCCTGGGTCCAGCTAAACAAGCTGCAGCTCCTCACAGAGAAGAGTCCAGTGACACAACCAACAAAAGGATCTAGTCACCAGAACAAGCATGATGACACTAGAGTCCCTTTCACTTCAGTCGCTCTCTCACTTACACAAACACACGTGCACACACAGACACACACATACACACACACACACACACACAGAGAACAGATTCTACTATCTTCATGCAGGGATCTCATGGTCCTTACAATTTATTTGTACCATTAGCTAAAGAATGTGAGAGTGTGGATAGATCAGTGTAGACATCAATAACTTTGTCAGAACAATTAGCTTTGGAGAACAATAACTGGGTGCAAAACAACTGAACTCCACACCATAGGCTTCAAATCATGACCAAACAACACACACACACCCTGACAATAAAATCAAAGAATTCATCGCCTCATAACACACACATGGCCGTGAACAGATACACACAGACACACACTCCACATCTCTAATCTGGCCTTGAATAGAGGAAAGTGGCACACTGGCCAAAATAGCCTCCCAAAATCACAAGGGTGATTTACCAGGCAGAGCGGAAAAAAAAACAGCAGGAGAGGAAGATGATTAAAGGGAAATTGTTAATAATGACACAATGGGTCCCCGTTCAGACAACTGCTTAATGCATAAGCTTATAGGAGGAGGGTCATACAAATTCACAACAAACACCGTGACAGGAGCGTTTGAGTCTTGTGAAATTAGTTTCTATTAGGCTACAATTGGCATTGTTGGCTTCAAAAAAGATTCAAGGTTTTTAGACCAATGTTGCCCCATGCCATTTCATATCTATGGACCTGATCGAAATAAACACACCTAATCATTCTGAGATGTTTTACATCAGTGAGAGTCAACCAACCATAAGCCCACAAGAGATAGGCCAAATTTAGTATGCTATTCACAGATACCTACATTTCTATCTAGGAGGCATAGCCTATAACCTGTTGACTTGACAACCCTACCCAAATGTCCATGATGCAACAGAATCAACACATGGCCTACAGCAATCAAGTTAAATAAGCTTTTAAGCATAAGGCCTATGTAGGCTTTCAGAGGCCTGGGTTTCTGTAGACAGAGAGCGCAAACTGATAAGGATAAGATAATTTCGCCAAACAGGACTGATGTTGTGTAGTGACCACCACCTTAACACACTGGTCAGTAGCCTACAAGACTGGATAAAAGGGTTATACAATTATTCCATCGATTTATCAAGTATTCCAAGATTGTGGGCAGTAGGTTACAAATACATATATAGTTAATACTAAGGATATTTAATTGCATTATATTTACAGATGCCATACAGAACATATGCTATCACAAGTTAAAAGAAATGCGACCTGCGACATCTGCAAAAAGTAGCCTAGGCCTTGCATCGGCATTTCGGGTATTTGGCAAAAAGTCCAAGCTGCAGTGTATGACAGGACCTTGGTATTTAAATTAATCTCCAAAGATGTCGACGAATGTCCATGCCAGTATATATTATATAATAATAACTAGGTTACATCCTTTGATTAAAATGCAAGATAATGTCGCCAAAACAGCTGAGCTGACATAGCTGTGATGCCCTGAAATGCTGTTGTGATCATAAAGTAGCTCATGTTTTTCAAACCATAACTTGTATGTAAATACAGTTATCTTTGTTTAATATAAAGCTACCTACATTGGAATCTCAATTCATTACGCTAACAATACAGAATGACACATATCCCGTCGGTAATGTTCATTTTATTGTTAGCATAATCTGGCTAACTAACTAGCTCCATACAATATAACGTTCCTATACCTGTTTCAGCTACTGTAATGTTAGCTAAACGGTTAGCAATAATAGCAAGCCAGCTACAGATGTTAGCTAGCTTGCAAGCTAAACCTACACCGTAATACTTGTTATTTTACAGTTCACCAGTCCACTGTTTAGCTTCAAAGATAACTATGCATTTCGGGAATATACTCAAGTCTAAATGATTCATGGAGTATACAAATATAAGGGAAATGCTTGAATAAGATGACCAATTACATGAAAATGATAAGCTTTGAGAGCTGAGCATTTGACCTGGGATATCCGTACTGTCAGTGTTTGCTAGCTAACTGTCAACCATTTGGGCATTCCTCTTCCCTCTTGTGAAACAAAGCAAAGGGAAGGAAAAGCAGCTCAAACTAGATCAGGGAGATTGCATACACATAATCGCACCCAACTAAACACGACGCCCTTAGCTATCGGGAATGACAAGGCCCATCTGATGACACTTAAGTGACTAATATCCATTTGGTCACGTCTCTATACCTTTGTAATGCACCCGCAGATTGTTCTGAGAGAGACCGATGTAGCTGTATTTATCCTTGGGGCTCCAAGATCGGGGTAAGGGGGTCTCTTCCTCATTCACGGCCGGGTACAGCCGCTTCAATCGTTCGTTTAGTTCATGCTCTTGATAGTTAAAAGCAGGATCCCCCGATAGCAGGCTCCCCGCTCCAAGCTCTGCCATTTTTGGCTTTGTGCGTTAATATTTTCTTATTTTCTACTCTGTTGTGTCAATCCGCTGAAAAGAGAGAGCAAGATAGACTGAGGAGAAACAGCAGTAGTACGATATCCCCGGATAACCAGCGTAGCGCTGGTCGGACTGTCGGTGCCGTGTGGGTACTGTAGTCGAAAGCAAGCCCTTGTGCTATTCTGAGCTGTCAATATCTATGAAACGCCAACTACAGAACCCAGGAAGGAACATACCCTGTGCATTTTTAGAGCGTGGGCGTGGAATGAAGCTTTGGAAATGTAGTTTCAAAGTTTGTTTATTTATTGCGGTTGGATTATAAGGCATTTCCCCCTTGATCCATTGAAAACAATGTTTAGATTATCTCTGCAAAGACATAACATGTAAATTTCATGTTTTGGACTTCATCGGACTCGATGGAGAGTAACATGTCAAACCGTTGGCACATTTTCTGTTCAAATATTATTATAATAGGAGCCATACTGTTTTGTACAAAGTTTTTTTGTTGAAATGTCATGTCATTCAATGCAGACGCCATAGCATTACGTCATTTGTTTTGTCATCACTATTTCTGAAGATTGTAGATAAAGGTACTATTTCTATTCAGAATAGAGTATCTTTGCTGATTTCAGGCAGGTGAACCAGCAGTATCTAAATGAGATCCCTGTTCTGAAATCTGACACATACTAATGGTTTCACAATGCACAATGAATTGTTCAATTTAGTAGTGCAGTTGAATGTTTGTAAGGCTGCATCAAACTGTAAGAGTGTATCGAACTGTAATATTGAGCGTGCATCTGCCCTCAACAAATCAACAGGCATGATTCTGGTACGCGAGGTCCTTCCATACGGGTCCTTCATGGGTCCTGAGTTGCCATGGAAACCACATGTACACAACCGTGATATGAATACGTACACAACACAGTGTGCGTGCGTGGTCTTGATTGTATATCACAAGGGCATGTCTATCTACAAATTATTTGTGATAATCCGTTGCTTGCTAGAACTCGCGGCAGTTAATCCTAAATATTAAAGAAAATGAAAGTGGCTTGATCGTTCCTGATGTCGATTCCAGTGGAAACAAGATTACCACCGTTAATCTTGTCAAAAAGGCAAAGGTGCACTATATCTTCCTTTCTCTATGATCATTAACGTTAATCTATCACACAGAATAGCTGTCGCTAGCACTGCTGAGTAGGCATCGCTATAATTGCGTTAAATTGCCAGCAACATTAATTAGTAAATATGGTCATCTGGCAAATAACAAACTGTGGCTGTCTAGACCCTAATTTACAACGTCAGCTACACTCTTGCTACATTTCTCACAGATCTCCAACAATGCATTCACATGATTATGGAAGGGACTATGTGCCAATACAGCAGAGCAATGCCCATGGATACCTGACTGTGCTCAGAAAACTGCAAGTAAGTGGTGCTGTGTGTTGAGTTTGGTTGGATCTCATAACCTGAAAGGTCAAGGCTGGTATGCCTTGAAAATTGGAGAAGCTGTTTTCCAATTCCAATAATGTAGTAACACATGTTTGCACAGCAAGGTCTGCTTGTCAAAAACACTGTGACATTGGATAACTGTTGTTTTTTTAGTTTTTATAATAGAAACATAGTTTAAACTGTAACACTGCTGCATGTCATCTAAATTAAAGGATGGCGGTGCCAATGGCTTCCTGTCCACCTGGCCAGCTCATGTGACTTCACAAACTGTCCATCCAAGACGCAGAAGTTTCAACACAAAAGATATCAAGAATCATGGGTATCTTATAGTGTTTGCTGTTTTTTCTCTCTTTTTTTCTCTCCTAATAAAAACATTTTTAAAATCAAATAGTTCTGAAAAATGCTTTGGCAGATGCAGTGATGAGTTCAGTGGACAAGTGGGGAAGCCACGATTTCTCATGCAATTGGAAGATTATTTGAAGAGAGAACTGCAGACATTGGATTTGCAACAGCCAAAAGTCCAGGAGAGAAGACTCCAGGTTTAAAACAATAACACTACTGTCTCAGTACATTAAAAAATGAAAAATACCTGTTACTTTCCAAATATTTGCACTCAGATGTGTGAAGACCATTTTAAAAATGACACCTCTAAATGTTGTATATCTTTTTTGTTTCACGGTCTAGACTTATCGGGAAGTGTTCGACTGTTTCATTGAGGACTTCAAAACATACAAGCCATTGTTGACAGCCATAAAAAATGAATATGAAGCCACTCTGGGTATGTGAGAGTCGGACTGTTGTTGTTAATATTGTACAATATCTTAAAGGAACCGTATGTAAGATTGTGGCCAAAACTGGTACTGCAATCACATTCAAATTACTGTAGAGCGGTGTATCCCCTCCCCCTCCCCCCTGACTGGCAGAGCTGGCAACCCGGATGCCGAAACACTACTGACTTCGTCATTAGTAGATAGGTGGAGGGTGGCGCATCAGGCAAAAACACAACATGACAACATCAACATCAGTTGAGGGCTGCAACTTCACTTTTTAAATGACAATATCCTGGCCTTACTACTGTTGTCAGTGATATAAGTATTTGAAATGAACATGATTTCTTAATGTCTAGTGACATATCTGGGCCATTTTATGATTAATTGAAATACATTTCTTACATACGGTTCCTTTAAGAATAACAAGATGTATCTGGTCAGTTCAACCTTCCTTACTTCCTGCTTATTTTGCCCTATATGATTACTGAAAGGAATTATATTATGAAATAGTCACCATTGGTGCTTGCTGGTGGTACTGTCCTTGCTAATTTGAAACATTATCACACTGCTTATCTTAGCATACATGCGAGACCAAATCCGCGAGCTTGAGCCCCTGAGGACTCAACTGGTGCTGGTATCGGAGCAGTGTGAGAGGCGCATCTTGGCCCTGAGGGAAGAGGAGAGGGCTGAGATGAAGGCTATGAAAGAGAACAAGAAGCGTCTGCACAGGATCATTGAGGACATGAGAGAGAAACAGAGTGCTCTGGAGGCCCAGGTATAGAGATATATTACGCTTCATGGTCTTTTGGGCCCCCACTGTCGACTTCAAGGCAGTGCTACCATACCTAACATTAACCCTAACTCTTGCCTAACCCTAGTGCCTTCCAGGCAACGCTGCCTTGAAGTCGACAGTGGGGGCCATACATCATATATTACTGGGCTAGAAGCAGCAGCAGCAGCCTCAAAGCTACGATGTTGTCACACGTATCGCTGCCATTCCATACAGCCAAAGTTTTTTTCCTGACGTAATCTGATCATCTGATTTTGAATTGTCGTGTTTTCCTTACTGACCCTCTGGGTCTGTGCCATGGTATTGCATAACTGTCATGTCTGGTATACTGGTACTGCAGAGACAAAAGGCATGTTAGGGTTTTAAAGTAGGTGTGTGTGTGCAGAAAGGAGCTTTACATAGCCTCTCTGTCTTCACTTTGGAATACAGAGAGATTAACTACAGGATTATGTTTTATCCAATTACTTTGTGCAACCGAATCAGTTGTGTGTTTGCAGTCAACTAGTTTTGACAGTTGGCCATCGGAGTTAAATAAAACCCCAAAACTTCTGTGATCCTTTTGTCATTCCATCCCATACTTTGTTTCTATCCGTCTCCACCAATCCAGGTGTGTCGCCTACAAGAGGATCTGGCTGCCCAGTATCTGGCATACAGAGACGAATATGATGCTCGCAAACTGCTTATAGCTAACATCAGCAGTATGAGTTATGCTACAGAGGAGGAGGCAGATGATGACATGCAGGGTGGGAGTCATTTATATAAGATAACATAAACAAATGTTACAAGACTTGAGAGATGTATGTGAATAAGTGAGAGGCAGTCCCAATCTGGACATTCTGAATGTGAAACGTGCAGTCATCTGACACCTTTCACTCGTTAGATACTGAATCCTGATAAATAGGTGAATTTAAACAAGAAATGCTATTTACCACCCCTAAATGTAAGACATTAGTCAATCATTCATACCTGCCCCCTTTTTAAATCTCATTTGTTTGATGGATGGTGTAACAAGCAGCTCATTCCTATACCTAGTGCTCATTCTATTAAGTGAATATCATAAAATAGATTTATTGTTATGTGTTTTGACAAAGTTTTATTAAATGCCCATTATTAAAGGTTGTATCAGCGATTGCGGGGTAACGTCACTTTCAGTGTTGGGCAAGTTACTTCAAAAGCGTAATGCATTATTTATTACTTGTTACTGTCATCTCAAAGTAATTTGTTACATTACAATATTACTGTCTTTGAATTGTAAGGCATTACACTATGTTTACATTACTTTCACCAAAATAACAGGAAATATGGATTTGGTGTTCTCAATAGAGAGTTATGGCTCATGGGACAATGTAGGCCCCAAAGGCCAAAGGTCACTTACAACTTAATATAGTAATATAGCCATAGTGAAATTGTATGTTGACTTTAAATGGTTCTCATCATTGCTGGTTTCCTTTACTTCCACTTACAGTGGTGTAGACTTAATGCAAATAGTTTGAGAATAATGGCTACGATCTTTGTCTGTAAAAGCAACATTTTAGTTATTCTCACTGCTTGAAATGAGAGGTATAGTCTAACCATGTTAGATCTGTTGCATGAATGGCAGAGATAACTCAAATTCCCTTTCTACAGTCATCTTCATGACTTTTTTTAATTCTTGGATAATCTTCTCTGGTGCCAATTGAGCATTTCTCAATTTTGGATTAAAAAGCAAAGTAACTTCAGTTACTGAGAATTGTACCGAGTAAAATATTACTGGAATTGTATTAGTAATGCCTTACATTACTGCATTACAGCAAAAAGCAATGCATTACTGTAATTACATTACTTCTTTAATGCATTACTCCCAACACTGGTCACTTTTGTTGATGTTCAAACAAAACAGAGAGCTAGCTCGCTACTCCCTCCCCCGCAATTGAAACTCTCCTAAACACGCATCTCATCGGTTATTAGTTGGAACACTTTATTTTGCCTTTAAGTGGTTGCCAACACTTGTTGGTAGCAATTGCTTTTGTGTACATATATTTCGGAGCCTAGGCTGCCTAGAGAGACGTGTTTTTGTGACGGCCTGCTTATGAGACAGGCAGCTAGCGGATCGTTAGGAAATATTAGATGAATGTGATCATTTATGTTTGGGCCTTTTTTGGGCCTGATACAACCTTTAATAACGACTCAGTTTCCCCTTACCTCAAGAGGCCAAAGAAACATGGCCTGGCTCCCACTCCCAGTTGTAGCACATGAAATGAGTCAGGAATTTCTTTTATGTCCTTGTTACAGCAGTGGCAGAGTCTGAAGATCCAGTAAAGCTGAAATTAGCACTAAAAGTGTGCAGAGAGGATCTGACCAAAGCCCAGGTGGAGCTGAACCGATTACGTGCTGAATATGGAGATGTTGTCCCACGCAGGGACTGGGAAAGTCTGGATCGGTGTCATCAGGAGAATGTTCAGAAGGTACCATCACTGATTTGTACTTTGGATTTACTACATAGTGTTTGTGATATTTTTCACACACTTAAACAAAATCTTATATAGCTTAATTACTGTAAAAAAGTGCTTATGAATATTTGTCCCTTAACTCCAGCTTGAGACCCTGCAAACAGACTTTGATCAAATGAAGACTGAATATAACACACTGCTGGAAGTACATAAACAGGTCTTATCAGAAAGAGACAGTTTCCAAGCAGAACTTGAGGTTTTCCAAGGATCATCCACCCCAAGGCCTGACTGGGAATGCTGTGCAGGTACTCAGGAGTATTGAAGACATTTATTTCCATAATTTCATTTTAAATTTAAAAACATTCTTTGTGCTGCTATATGTATTAACTGCTTTAAACACCTTTGAGCATTCCATTGTATACCGACGGGAATGAGGCTGTGCTGTGTAATTGCAGATATACTTGGGGGAAGCGAACGCTGGAAAGAGCTCTTTGAAGGCCAATCTAGCCAGCAGCGACTCATGGTTTTACTAGAGAATCTTGCAGAAAAGGCCTCTAAAGAATTCTTTCAAGGACGGGTAATGTCACTTTCATGTTATTACACCTACCAGTGATAAAAATCTCAGACATAATAAGCCACAAGACAAAATTCCTGAATCTTTTATTTAATGTAACCACCATAGCCAGCTGAACCAGGGATATGTTAGTGCAGCAATAAGTGCTACTCGCATAGAATTGAGTGACAGTTCTAGCAGAGTTAAGTCAAGGGAAGCAGAAAAGGGATAGTCGAGTGGTAAGTGCTAGATAAAGCATATCCATTTGCTGGTAGTGCTAAGACAGGAAGGACTCTCTTGTCTTTAGGAAAATAATCTTACCAATGTTTTTTTTCTTTTTTTTTTTTTTAATTCTTACCAATTTGTCACCAAGGGCACTGGAAGCGATGTACCTGTTTTCCTGCACTACGAGGGTCAGTTAAAGAACGTCCGACTGAAGAAAGCTGATGTTGTGAGGATCATTAAAGAGGTCATGAAAGAGAAAGATGCTGCAGATGAGGAGGTATTCTGATTTCCTTTAAGTTATATTTATTTGTGTAGTATTAATAAAACTATATCCCACTTGTATTGTCCCAAACCATTTAACATTCTGTTGCTACAAAATGAATTAAAGCAACCATCAAAAATGGTTGACAGAACATTCATTCATCCCCTAACTTTGCAGCTAGGAATGTGCAGTGATCTTCCAGAGTTTCTGCATAAGTATTTGGAAAGACAGCATGGGGATCATGCTGGAGACTGGGCATATAGCTTGATGGAGACCATTCATCGTCACCTAAAGGATGAACTCATCAGTCTCTTCAATGACATTCTCTCAGGAGAGGTAATGGGATGTTCTGTAGTCTACTGGACAATTTCTCTGTAAAACTGAAGTGGTTATTAAAAAAACTGTCGTAACCTGTGCTTTGCAGGTGGATGAGAGTCTGTACCATGGACAGATTCACCTGGTTACTAATTTACTGAAGATGCTGGGTAAAAGTGACACAGCTGAGAGTGGGATACTCTCTGTTTCTGAATTTAGGTGAGAAGTTTATCAAGCAATGTAATTTCCTAAATTAGAGACACAATGTTACAGGGGGGGAAAGGTGGATTAGTGGTCTCATCACAAATATGTTTTTATCCTCAAATGTTCACTGATGACCAGGGAAGCCTTGAGGAAAGCATTTCCCCTGAAGAATGAAAACGACCTAGGCGAGCTGGTGAATACTGCTCAAGCTGAACTTGACAACGCTGAAGGAAGCCTTGTTTATCAGAAACTTTTCATTGAGGTAATGTCAACATAGGCAGTTCCTTACAACTATCTCTACTTTGTAATGTAGATGTACATAATCTGACCGTCTATAGTTTACTGATTTCCTGTGATATTTCCTTCAGGATTCAGATGGGAAGAACAGGGGCTTTCTGAGCCTGTTGAAAAAGCAGGCCACTGCTGAGAGACACCACTACATAAACCAACTAAAGACACAGCTGGAAGGAAAACGGTACACACACACACACACACACACACACACACTTCAAATATTATGTTGATGTGTAATTACTTTTTTTTTTTTTTTAAACAGAGAGGTGGATGTGGCAGAACTGAGGACAGGTTTCAAAGCGATTGATCCATCAATTGATTCTAAAGCACTGGATAATCACGTGTGCTTTGCGTTTATGGCGAAAATAGAGAACCTGAACCAAGCACAGCCTATTGACACCGAGATTGCCCTGCAGCGCCTCTTAGCGGCTGATGTGAACAGAGTTGGTCCTCCACCTTCACACTTAAATTAATTGTTACGTTTTTAATGCACAAATAATGGCGAAAGATTAAAGGCTTAGTTAAAAATGGTCTCCACCTTTACAGTATTCTCATTTTTACATGTATGTCCACAGCAAATAATACATACTTGTAACCGCAGTTTCACACGATACGACGTGGAAATAAAAATATATTGTTATTATTATGTAGCTTTTATTGTTATTAGTGTTAGAATATGAACCAAAAAAATAATACCAAGCTTGCAATAAATTTCAATTTTGTACAAACGGTCATAAATCTAAACAGGAAGTCGTAAGCATTGTGGGACGTGTAGTTCCGCCCTGAGCCTGCTTGGCGTGTTAAGAAGCGCGACGGTGAGAAGAAAAACAAATTCAAACCGAACTTCTCAAAAATAACCGTGAACATCGTTGAAAGTATTAAATAAGCATGCCTGGATTTACGTGCTGCGTTCCTGGCTGTTACAACAACTCCCAACGTGACCGGGACCTTCGCTTCTACACATTTCCAAAGGATACCACACAGAGAGAGATTTGGCTGAAGAACATCTCCAGGAGCGGGGTTAAAGGGTGTTTTAGTACCTTCCAGCCCACCACGGGCCATCGAGTGTGCAGTGAACACTTTGCTGGCGGCAGAAAGACTTATACGATTCGAATCCCAACTATATTTCCACTTAGGGGCGTGAATGAGAAAAGGAGCCGAAGAGGAAGGGGCAGAGGTAGGAAAACACCCGCTGTTTTGCCCTCGGTCACCAGTGTCGTCTCTACACCTGCAAACCTTTCCACTCCAGACGGTGTAACGCAATTTACCAATACAGAAGAGCAGGATGGGCAAAATGGGCATGATACGAAACCGGTGGACCTTACCGTACAGGCCGACGAAACTTGTGTAACTACAATGGTATCCTGTGCGGCTACAGTGTCTGACGACATGAACCTTCAGTTGGTAGAGACTGCGCTGAGTGCTGCTAAAAGCGCTTCGATTCGTAACACATTAGACGTGGGCACGGCAAGCGCCTTGGATCACGCATATTCTCTACCCTGTGGTACAACTTCTTCCGACCTGTTGCGAAAGCTGAATGAGCAACGGGACATCATCGCTTTGATGGAAGTAAAAATGAAGGAGCTGAAAACCACCCTTCATCATTTAAAAGTATCCGAGGCCAAGCTAATGGAAGAAATCAGAGAGAGGGATGGATTGCTGTCCAAATGTTTCGCTCAGAAACCCTACGAGATTGACGTTGTCCTATAACAAACTTTAAACAAACTCTTGTGTGTTAATATTGTTATTTTGATATGATTTATTGGCATATTTCCTCTTCAAGACCGTGCTGTACATTAAGGTAGACTGTTTTGCTGCAGCTTTTTGAAAATATCAGAATATCACAGCTATCACCACCAAATGAACTGAAACTAACATAACTAATTGGTATTGTTTGTTATGTGTCTGTGTGCAGATCTCCTTAGAATTACTAAGTAGGCCTCCATTTTATATTTGGCTTTTGAGTGTACTTTGTGTGATTAGAAGATAAGAACATAATGGACATTAGTCAGAAGTTCCTTCAGGGATGAACAAAGAATTATGCTGTTTTTGCAGTTCAATATGGCTTTCAAGGGTGTGTTTGAAAGCATGGATTCATCATTCCACTTGGAAATGACTTGATGCATTTGCTTGACATGTTTGGCCACTCGTGTGTCATTTCCCTGTTTTCCTAAAAGAAATAAATTGCATCCCATTTTAAGTTGGGGTTAAATGCAAGGGTTTGCCAAGTACTCAAAAGCCAGTTCTGTAAGAACTTGAAGATGTGAGACTGCTCAGGAGCATGTACATCAAGAGAATGTTGATGTGCATGCAATATTTCAAAAAGTAAAGAACATAATATCATTAGAAGACTGAATGAACACAAAGTAAAAAAAATAAAGAACATTAAAACAGAGCATCAGATTAGAGTGCAATTGATCAGTTAGCAGAAAGCATCTTCGAACAGTTTGGTTGTAAGTCAAGATTTGAAACTGGCTACAGTTGGGGCATTTTTTGATATCTGTATGTTGGTTCCAGAGCTGAACTGCATAGCAGGTAAAATTTGCTTCTCCATGTTTAGTTCTGTAACTCAAGACAATTGGAGAAAATCGAACAGAATATACAGCAAAATAATAGTCATAATTGAAATTCAACTTTAATTTATTGCACTGCCCTAGCTTGTAGTGTAGTGCAGTGTAAATATTCACCAGAATATCGCACATCTGAGGTATTGCACAACACAATAATACTGCTATTAAGACAGTATTGTACAGTTGACAATATATTTTACCTGATTATGGGGTTAAAAGATACTGATGAGGTGAAGTAAGTTAGATTAGATTAGATTCGATTCAACTTTATTGTCATATTATCAATATAAATTAAGTATAAATATGTGCAATGTATTAGCAGTTACATTATAAGAATAAATATGGCTAGTAATATGAACAGCATGTGCAGATGTGCAATGAAGTAGCAGTAACATTATAATAGTAGTAAAAATAATATAGCGGTAGATATGCAGTGAATTAACAGAATATAATATAAGAAAACAGAATAAATAGATATTCAGTATGAAAAATATAGACAGATATGTACAGAATGTACAGCTATCTGCAGTGTTGTAACAGTACCATTGTAGTGCAGAAACAGTAACATTATAAGAGTAGTAAGAATAATTGTATGTGCAGGATGAATAGTATGAAGAGCAGTAGAAAATGGCTATATATAAGTGTAATTACAGTATGTACATTTGTAAATAAATAGATAGAACACTATGGATGGTATAAGGTAGTGCAAATGTCCGGTGTGGGGGGGTGGGGGTTCTGAGGGTGTCCGCCTCCTTGTTGTTCCTGTCAAGGTTGCCATGATCGTGGAGACCTCAACAGGCATAGGCAAGAAGGCATCGGGCAGGGGCGGTGGGGGGCTTATTTGGTTGTCACCGGGGTGCACAGCTAGAGTTCAGTGGGGTGACAGCCGAAGGAAAGGAGCTTCCTCTGAACCTGCTGGTTCGGGTGCGGAGAGACCTGTAACGCCTCCCGGAGGGGAGTGAGGTGAACAGTCTGTGGTTGGGGTGAGAACAGTCTTTGATGATGGTGTGCGACTTACGCAAGCATCGCTTGCCCTGGATGGCCTCGATGGAGGGGAGTGAGGAACCGATGATGCGTTGGGCAGTTTTCAGGTCGTAGGCAGAGCAGTTGCCATACCAAACCGTGATACAGTTGGTGAGGATGCCTCGATGGTGCAGTGGTAGAAGTTCACCAGGATCTGAGGAGACAGGTGGACTTTCTTTAGTCTCCTCAGAAAGAAGAGACACTGGTGAGCCTTCTTGATCAGGGTAGAGTAGTTGATGGTCCAAGAGAGGTCCAAGAGAGAGATGTGAGTATTGAAGGATGGTATTGAAGGAGGAGTTATAGTGCTCTGTGGTACATCAGTCCTGCACTGAATGTACTTCTGTGCTGGTCCAGCACATAAAGGACAGCATAAAGGACCAACTTGGACATCATCCTCCTGTCTGACACTGCTATCAGCTAATCATGCAACACCACTGGCCTTAAGGACTAGATCAGGAGTAAGTTGACGTCCACGATCCTCAGCTTGGTTCAACAGCAAGCAGGAAAGTGCAGGACATCCAGCATTGTCTGGCAGATGTTGAAAGCCTCAGGCCCACACAGCCTCCTCAAAAAATAGACAAGGCCCTTCTTACAGGGCTTGAATGTTCTTAGCCCAGTATATGTATTGTCAGAGTATACTCCCACGTGTAGTACTCCACAACGTCCACATTGATCCTCTGGGTGGAAACGGGTCATTGGTTCCTTGGCCCTCCTGCCTCCTCAAATCCATAACTTGCTCCGTCTTTGCCATGCTGAGCTGCAGATGGTTAAGATCGTGTGAAGTTTCTCACCTTAGCCCTGCCCTCACCCCGAGACATCTAACTAACTAAACAGTCATCTAAACATGACAGGGCCTTGTGTAGTAGTTGAAATCTGTGGTGTAGAGGGGGTGAAAGGGAATGGAGATATTAGGCCCTAATTTAAATGGCAGGCAAATGCAACTCTATCACCATGCAATAGTGTTTGTGCATGGGATGGCTATCACATGGCATGGGACCATAATTGAGCTGACTCATTAATGTTTGGGTTAAGGTCTTGCCCATGCTGTTAAATTAGCAAATTGATTTTGCTTAGTTATTAAATTAGCTCTGGTTAAACACCAAATTAGCTTAAAACATTCAACTTGGGGTGCACTTTCCTCTCCAGCCCCCCTGAGTTATGATTACTCAGGCACAGTGTAGTCTTCCAGTAGTTGACAATCCAGGTCATAAGGGGGGGGCACCACCAGATCTCTGTCAGATACTTTTGCGTTATCTCGGGTAATGTATTCCCTTAAAATAATTGGGAATATGTTTGACAACACATTCTGTCGGCCAAGGCAAAATATTGCAAGGATATGCAAAAGTATGCGATAAAATAAAATACTCACAAGCATGACCCTTAGGTAGGTTTACGGGCTCCGTTGTTTTCCCAAACTAGGATAGGCTACTTTCTTTTTCATTCCCGCTTGATCACATTTTCTGAGTGGAAAGACTCCATTTCCCAGTATCTACCCAGTGTGGCTTCATTGTTCTGAGCATGCTCTGAACGCGGCTCAACCTCACGGCCGCGCTCTGAATCGCCATAACTGGGAACCGGTGAAACGGTTTAGGGTTCACGGAGGTAAGTAATTTGCTGTCAGTGGTAACGTTAAGAGCTTAGTTGTGGAGGTTGGTTGTCTTTCGGTTTCATTAGTTGTTGTGTTTAACTGTTTAGGAATACAGCAAAAGGATTGTGTAGAAATTTGTATTTTTTGACAGGCGGTAGTCCGGCAGAAATGCTTGGACACGCCTATGTTGTACGAGGGGACGTATGGGCCCCGTTAGTCGCTGAACCTGATTCAGTCCAATATACAGACTGTCCATCCATGGCGGAGTATTTTTAGAATGGAACTGAAGCACGTGCTATCCAGTGGTTCATGTTCTCATGTTGTATTTGTGCAAATAATTACACGTGACCCTTCTGTAGTTGCCGCCTTACTTTCTCTGTAATTAGTAGGTTACAACGATCAACTTCTCAGCGTTTAAGGTTTTCACTTTCATACAGAATTGAAGCAGCTAACCTTAGCTAGTTACCTATGTTGCTAGTTAGCTATACTGGCCCGCTTTTTTGCAAGATAACGTTAGATATTTTCTATTTGTCTGGCTCCTGACACACGTCAATGTTATGCAAATGTTCTCAACGTGCATTTGCTACTAACTGAATAGTAATTTAATCCCCTTTTTCTAGCTGGTTAATATATGAGTTTAACGTTAGCTAACGTACATCGCATGCTAACTAGCAATCCATCCAACGAATAAGAGCGGCCTGTCCCTCAGTCAACCTAGCAAGTCCTTACGTTAGTAGCCTAATGCCTTGTGTCCCCCCGTGAGATAGACCGCGGTCTGTTGTAATGTTAGGAATGATCTATATTCGAATAAAGTTGCAGAAGACTCTTGAGCCTAGGAGTTCTACCTAATATGATTTGCTTGCTGGCCAAATCCACTGACGTTAACGCTTATCTAGTGTCAGGCTAATTCCAGTGTGTGCTAGCTAAACTAAGTTAGCAGGCAGATTCAAGACTGTTTAAAATGCAATAAGTAGAATAATTGACATTTTGTCTGAAACGTTTTTAGATATGTGGTATTGTTGGTCAGATTTAAGTTTGTGGAAATGTAGTAACACTGCACCAAAGCAGTGTCTGTTTTCGTCTGAGGAAAGTTCTGGTGTGTATCGGCTTTACTTGGTGCTCAGCGGAATCGCGGGAGAGTAGACACACGACCTCACTGCTCAAATATTTCGGAGTAGGTTAACACTTGCATGTAAACAACGTACAATGCCACCGTTTTGTTGCAGTAACGTTAACAGTAAAGTCTTTTGGTTCGAATAATGTAAATGTTAGCGGGACGACAGCTATCACAACCAGTTAACGTTAACAGTTATCTAAATGTACCTAAATATTAAGAAAATATCCTGTTTGGCAGATTAAAGATAAAATTGAGAAAAACTGCCTTTTGTCCGTGTTTTTAGAATAATTTATAACTGAGTGCAATGGGTGTGGCATGTGTACAGCACGATGAAGGTAGGCTACATTCCACAGATATTGACAACAGTGTACCTGTGCAATGAGAGAAAATCTAGTTTGACAACTACGTACACTGAACCCGCTGTCAGAGAAGCAAATCATTTTAGGGGTTGCATGGTCATTAATTTGGTATGATTCGATGTCTTGGCCTTTCTGATCTCACGAGAGTATGAACTGCTGTGCATTGCGTTGTGCATTGTTTTTCTTATATATGTTAAGTGTTTGCTCATGTTTTCTCTTATGCCTGTCAGTGCCTGTTTGTGGGTGAATCAGAATGGGAGACAAGCCAATTTGGGAACAAATAGGATCCAGCTTCGTCCAGCACTACTACCAGTTATTTGACACAGACAGGACCCAGCTCGGAGCAATATATGTGAGTTTGGATATTTATGTCCAAGTGGTGTGTTTTTGTTGTGTCAGCTGAAGATGCTATTACCTTACAATATGTTTTGCCATTAATTTTCACAGCTTTCAGAGCTTTCTTTCCCATTCTCTCCTTCTTTCTCAAATTTCGGCCACATTGGCATTCAGGGAGAAGCACACTCATGTTGTCTTCCTGAATGAATAGAAATGTTTTTCACCAATTTCCTGTATTACCAAGTAGGGCTGGGCGATATAGCAAATTCATTCAATTGATGATTACAGATTCTTTAACAGTGAAAAATGCAGAAATAGCCAAATTGAGAAGTGCTTCCTCTGCTGTCACTCAAATGATAGCAAAAGAAGTTGTCCGCAATTTTTTGCCCAAGGAAGCAGCCGCAGAGTAATGGGTAACGGTCAGCATCGAGGAGGCATCAATGCTGCCTTTCAAACTAGGTTACGGGAATATATTGAAGGCATATTAGAGGAGAGGAAGGAGAGATCATATGTTTCAAATGATCTCTGATTCCTTACTGTCCTGTTAAACACCTTCCTGATGTAGCATTTTTCCCCCATTCGAACGAACATGGCATTGGTGGTGGGGTGAAAGTGTTTCTTCCTGTCGTATCCATAGCAAACAATTCTCAGTCCTTGATCGGGTCCTTCATATTAAGCACACAAGAGCATTTTGTCTGACCTTCTCCAGCGTTGCAGAGCATCACCATGTGACACAACATTGAAATATTGTGGGAGCAAGATGTCTGCAGCAGTCAGACTCCACCCTTCCTCCATGATGGCAAAACATCATTCATTGGATGGAATCTCTCATGACAAAAATGCTTCCTTATGAACATGAAATGAAATGAAATGGGGTTTGTAGTTTAACGGCTTCGCTTCACTCCATTTAAAGGTATTTGCGTAAATTCTAAGAAAAGGCTAGCAGTTGCAAAAACCAGCACGGATATAGCTGTGCCAAATGCTAATAACAGATTTAGCACAGGTGTATCAGTGTGGGGAGTATTTGCTGCAGCTGCTATGATATTTTAGTTAATCTAATTAGCGATTGCGGAGCAAAGGGTGCATGGGTAGGTCCTGTAAGCAGTGGAGACACAACAGCTGAAAGGGCTGAGTAGCGGGGCATTATTGTACCTGTCCTCTTTACCTGGGTAGAGGTCTGTGTACCTGTAATGGAAACAAGCCAATTATCTCTTTTATGCAAAACCCTTTCAGTGACATAAACGCCATTATAACACAAAAGAAGAAATATGCTTACAGCTGTCCCATTTAGTTTTTGTGACCCCCGTTTTGAGAACAGTCCTTTTGTTTTTCAACAATGAAAAAGGAATGCACAATGTACACCTGATCTATCATGAGACACTGGTAGGAAAGGGAACAAGGTGCTAGAATGCACAAATGTTTAAGGAATACCTTGATTTGATCTGTGATTTCTGCTATAGTGGCACTAAACATTTTTGGTCTATTCTGTGCAAAACACGGGCGACATATGGCCCGTAAACTACTTTAATCAAGCCCGCAGCATCTTCCACTGTGTTCTGTATGCAAGTGATGAGTCTAAATGTAGCCTACTGCTATAAACCTTTATTGAACAGAGGCTACTGTCTACAATTGATAAAAGTGCTAAATAAACATTACTCCTCTTCACTGTCCTTATATGACCGGTTAAGCGATAGCACAGCACTTGACAATCAGTGAAATTTAAATGGAAATGGCAAATAAGAGTAAAGTCGACTTTTGAAGACATCTTAGTGTTGTGTGATCAGTTAGTTCAAATGTAATATGCTTAATTCACCAATAATTAATTGCTGTCTTCTAAGAATGCAACTTAGTATGCTTCATATTGAAATGTCTGTTAAGTTATACCACAAACTTGTCCTCATGCACGAGAGGGAAAGCCTTGACATTTTGTAAATAATACAATGCAAGGTCTCTTAAGCATTTTTTTAACCGTTTCTTTGGTAAATGATAGAATTAGGGGTGATACATTCTACATAAATGTCTTGTAGCCTTTAAAGGTGTAGTCAGCAATTGCACATGATTTCAAGCCCATACAATTTTGTCACATTCCGTTATCATCTCTCACGACCTATTCCTGCCCATTTCTAGGAGTACACTGTAAAAAGAACGGTCTCTGTAGGCAGCCCAGGCTCCGAAAACTAGAAGCAAACAAAGTGGAGGCAGCCTGTACCCCAAACAAAGACGAAACCCTGCGGGGAGTTTGTCTGGGTATACTGAAGGGAGGGATGAGCTAATGTACGTTGGTTGGGAAAAAAGCGTATTAAGCGTTTACTAATACATATACAGGGCTTAAAGTGTTCAGGCGTGGGCTTGGCAGATGAATATTTGAAAATAGTCAATAGTCTTGTAGGACTGACATCTTGAAACAATTTGAGAACTTCAGGCTCAGAAATGTTTTTTGCTTTAAGCCCTGCATTTTGTTGCTAGGTTACGGGGACGCTGGCGAGACACGCCGCTCTGTCTGGCATCATGTTTTTGTTTGTTTTTATGTAATGTTTGTAATTTTATGTAATGTTCTGTTAATTCTTTGTATTTATTTTTCTAGTTAAATGTAATCCCTCTTTATTTCTGTTATTTTCGATCATTTTTGTCTTATTCTTAGTCCTTTTTTCTGATTAACAAACTCTGCTGACACCATCAACGTCAAGTTAACTTTAACCAGCTTCCATTGGGCTGATGAGCGCCTTGGCTAGCCTGCCTTATGTCTCTGAAGTCCCTCATCTATCCGTGACGCTGCACATCCAATGTCTGGACAGAGGGATTGCTCAGCAAGGGTGCCTAACGTTAATCTGCAAGAGATCTGGAACTGCCACGACCACCGAGCTGCGGCTGACATACGAGCTGCCATGCTAGCATCTACCGTTAGGTGCCTGGAGTCTTGATTGAATGCTAAGGAACTCTGATGACAGCGTCAACCATGAAACAACAAACGGTCGCCGTCTAGGACCACCGAGCCGATAATCAGCAGGGTCACCCATCACGAATTCAGACTGTCTTGTTCTTCCAGTGCTCTCCAGACTGCCAGTGAATTCTCCGGGTTGGTCAGTTATAAAGAACGTTGTTGGCGTTGCATCGGTTGCATACAGCTGTGCGCCGTTTTCACGAGGGTCATCATTGTCCTTGGACATTTTCAGCTGGTTTGGAAATTGGACTAATTTAACATGATTTTTTTTGTTTGTTTTGAAATTGATTTTCTTTCTACTTTTTATTTGTTAATTTGTTTTTTGTCTGTCTTGTATGTCTTGGTGTCACGGGTACGCTGGCGAATACGCCGCTCCGTCCGGCATCATTTGTGTTTGTTATTTTTTAAATGTATGGCATCTTTTATCTTTTTGTTATGTGTCTTGTTTGTGGAGTGCTTTGGGTTGCACTCTGTGCATGTTAAATGCGCTTTAAAAATAAAACTTGACTTGACTTGACTTGACGCTGACTGCACCTTTAAGACAAATGGCAAGTTATGGCAAATCTTGGGGTTGGGGGGGTCCTTTGTTTTGCCATATCGCCCAGCCCTAGATTCATTAATTATGCTCACAGAGTTGTCATAGATCCTAATGACAAGTGTTTGTCTAAGTTATTGTCTCAGTAGACCTTGCTTTAGCAGCCAAACTCAAAACTCTCCTTGGTTTATGTCTTTCAGAACATACCCCCTAGATGCCCTTTAAAGTAACAAACCAGTTTTGACAAGCATTCAACTGAGGAACTTTTTGAGCCTGCAGGGTCCCTTATCCGGGGATGAACAGTGACCACACTGGTGTCCATCTGCTATGCGTCACACAGAATGCTAACAGCACATTTTTGTATTGTAGCAGCAAAAACATGGAGAACTTTCTCTTTGGAAATAGCAGTACAAAGCATCTGCCACAGGCATTCAACATATCTCTGCCTGTTTGACACTGTCTCTTGAGCTCCCCATCTAAAGATGGATTTTATTCATTGTGACTTGGAGCCACAATTTGCTCTGATGGCAGGCTAACATGCTGATGGCTAACATCTTGACCATCACATGCCCTCAAAACATGTTCTCATGCATAGATTGCATTATTTTTTTGTAGCCATCATATCACAGTACTGGACTAATATATACTAATATCACTTGACAATCACTCCAGTCCCAAAATGGGGTCATTGTAAGAGAAAAGTCATACTAGGAAGAGACTTCCTGTGGCCATGTGGAATTGTTGGCAAAATTGGTAATTCAACTAGTTATATAGTTCACACCTCATTCTGGGTGTGAATAATATGGCCCTGTGGTTGGCTAATTCAGCATTCCTCTTCCTCTTATCTTTTCTAGATTGATGCATCATGCCTTACGTGGGAGGGACAGCATTTCCTTGGGAAAGCAGCAATTGTCGAGAAGCTCTCTGTAAGTCTGTAAAATCATTTCATCCTGTTATTCCTGTAAATTCCTTGCTGTGAAAATTAGATTTTAAGCTGTGGAAATGACTTGCCTCTTTTTCTCTCTCCCCCCCACCCCCCAGAGTCTGCCTTTCCAAAAAATCGCTCACAGCATAACTGCACAAGACCACCAGCCCACTCCTGACAGCTGTATATTGAGTATGGTAGTAGGACAACTAAAAGTGAGTGGCATCTGTGTGCATCTGTGTTGCCGTATGAGTATCTCAGTTACTGATACCTCTCTAGGTTTAGCTTCCAGGGCCTTGGAAAGTTTAGCACTGAGGCCAGCATGTCCCATCACCATATCAGTGCTTGTTTATAAAAAAGAAAAACAAATTAGTTCCGTAGTGACAGTTTGTCTGTACATTTTAAAGTCTTTAATTTTGGATGCTCTTAAATGTCTTTTATGTGTTTAGCAGCTCGCCAAAGTGACATCATCTTATGGCTTTATTACACCAAACAACTTTGACAAGATTTGGGAAAGATTCTTAAAAGATTGGAGTCTTTTGGGTAAAGCTTGAATGGGGGGCATTAGTTAAAAGACTACAATCTTTCAAGAATCTTTCCCAAATCTTGTCCAAGTTGTTTGGTGTAAGGTGGCCATTAGGCGCCTTTCCACTATAGGAATTCTAGGGTTGGTTCAATGGTTCAAATGTTAACAGGAATGGTCCCTTTTGTCTTTCGTTTATTTGCTGTAGTGGGAGAACTACCTGACCTACACATTGATGGCTATGTGTGAAGCTAGTTGGATAAGAATTTAAACTGCCCAGCAAGCTTGCACAAATTTGTGAAGGCACTTAGATTCGGTCAGGTGTAGCATACGTTGAAAGTTGTGGCAAATGCCCTATTTTAACCACTAGAGATGCACAAACAAAAATTAGAACAATTCTCAGGCAGCTGAGGAACGTGGTCTACATTTAAACACATTTTAGGAATTAATCGGGGCCACTAAAGGGGTAAAGGGGCTGGATTGGATTATTGATAATTAGTTGGATTTATTTTTTTCTTGCCATGGTGAAAGGATTTTGCTATGGTGGGCTGCCACAAAAATTCTTAGCAGCATGAAAACTGGGATTCATGGCAGGCATCAATTACTTGATGAATAAATGAAGATACCAGCATTATGTTACAATGATTAACATCTATATTGACAGCTGATGTTTTGCATACATATTCAGTTAGTGACCGTGACCTTCAGACACTACTTCAGTAAAATGTAATTACCTTGTTTTGAAATTGGCACTTATCTCCCACATTTTCATCTCTGCAAATGCCACCTTGTCAGGGCTCAGCGTTAACTTTTTAAAGTGGTTAAAAGTGGTTGCCAGCTTGGCAACCAGGCATGAGGTTTTGTTTGCCAAAGCTAACCAAATCTGGTTGCCACTTATAACAATTTGGTAGCCAAGGGCAACCAAGCAACCATCAATGTTGAGCCCTGCACTTAGTCGTTTCAGAGCCACACAGATTTTAATTCCTCGGATTTATTTCTCCCCTGCAAATGTCAGCAACTGCTCTGCACAAAGGTTGTAGTTCCTGTAGTGGAAAACGGCCTCTTGTTATGTATTAGATTAGTACCCTGTACTAGGTTCTTTTTACTGTGAACACTCAAAGATATCACTATCTTTTTCTGAAAAAAAAGATGCGTGCCCAGGTGTAGTTTTGGAACTACCTGATGAGTATTCTGGAGACAAACCATTGAAACTGGACTAGATGTTTTTTTTGACAACAGACATTGGTACTTGTGTTAAAATAAACACAAAAGATGTATTTGAAATAAATATCATGTCTTAACTACATGGTCTCTTGTACTCGACCAACCAAAGCTTTGTTATTTTCCTGGCACATTTCTTGACCAGTTTTTCCTAATTTAGTCTTTTTCTACACTTCATGATCTATGATGTTCATGTATTTAAACATCATGTTTAGCCTTGGTCTCGTCACAGATTACTCTGAGTAGGCATGCTACAGTCCTTTGGTATATTGTGTCTCTCAGGCAGACGATGACCAGATCTTGACCTTCCATCAGACCTTCATGCTGAGACAATTCAGCAATATCTGGTTTTGCACCAATGAAGTCTTCAGGCTTGGCTTGCACAACCTTTGACATTTGACCATTTCCGGTTACACAACCTTGTCTCTCCTACAGACTTCTAATAACTATCATCTGTAAGGACCTGTGGGCTGTTTCGAGATGTGATTGGGCTTTTACTAATCCTACACTAGACTGGCAGTTATGAGCTGTAGGCTAATTTGAGCTGTAGGGGTTTTGTATGCTTGCATTGAGTTGTGCATGATTTGCACAGATTATTATTGAATATATCGGCCATTCCATGGCAAATTCGATAAAGTCGTTTTGTACCATCTCAGATTTTGTTAAAATCATGTCAATATCATGAATGGGTCCCAAAACCAGTGCCTGTAAAATATTTCTCCAAATACCATGTCTTCTTATTTCTTAGCCCTTGATATTTCAGTTCAGCCTGAAAAACACATTATCTGTGAAGCCATTTTTGGGCATTGATATCTTGAAAAGTATTATTCATGACTGACCAAACTTAGTCGGAACGAACACAAACATGTTCTCTTAAAGTGATTATAGAATGCAAAACGAGTTTACCTTGGCATAGTTTAATAATGGCAGTTTGGTATGTTTCTCTATGAAACTCCCCCTCGCTCGGTCTGAAGCTCTTTTCCTTTTCTTTGCGTCTTCCGTCAAGGGTTTTCGCTGCTTCTTCGCCGGCTCTGCCATTATACACACGTTTGCAACAATCTCTAGCGTTTCGTTAGCCTGCCTCTGTACTGTAAACTGATCCTGCTTCGGTCGGCGGGTAGGATACACCGAACTTGCAAGTGGGATATTCTTCCTACAGGCAGTAGGGGCGGGAGAGAGAACCTTAATTCGCCCCGTAATGAGTCATTTAACCATATACCGACTTAGGAAGATGATTAATTAACACGAAAACGTTGCCTGGTGTCCCTTTAAAAGCTGAGAAAAAGCTCTTAAAAGACTAAATTAATTTGCGCTGTGAATGCTTATTTTGACAGGCCATAGGCTAAATAAAAATCGTTATTAGTCTGACGCAAAACAGAATATTGAAAGATGGGGACACCAAAGCCACCGTGGCCTGTAAACCTCTGATTTTCAAAGGGGCATTACAACCAACTCAAGGGGCAACGATGGCCATGGCCATCGTGAAATTCCTACCCTGCACATACTGCACACACAGTAACGAAGTCAACTCAGGATGCCAACGATCGACATGGTTCGTGAAGTTAGTTGTATTGCCAACGTGCTTGATTTTAGTGTGGCAGGTTTTACACACCGTGTACGGCTTGTCTAGTTTCCCATTAACTCCGAAATGTGCCCAGATGTCCGCTTTCCAAGCATTGGGTGCGTTTTTTTATTACCCGTCTATCGCGTTCATCTCCCACCGTCATCTTGATTCTTTAGTGTTGTTGTTATGGGGGTCATCCCTATGTTCTCCGGGTCCTATGTTCCCCGCTCGGGGTTAGGGTTATGGTTAGGGTTTTAAAAAAGGGTCCCATGTTCCCCGGTCTCATACAAAGCGGGGGAACATAGGACCCGGGGAACATAGGTACGCTCCCGTTGTTATGCTAGCTAGTGCTGCCGCTTAGCATGTAGCTACAGGCTGCGCATGTCATTACAACGTTGCTCCGGAAATGCCCCCAGAAATAATTGAAACTTCACAACTTTATTGTCCACTCAAGGCCAGAAAATAAACAGTGACATAATCGATTATGGCACGTTACCGCATCAATGCTGAATCGTGCATGCCCCGCATTGCAATGCATCGCCGAATCGATTATTGTTGACACCACTAGTGTGTATCAGGGGAGGTTTTTTTTAATCACCAGCTACTGAATATTAAATTATTACTTTTTCCTGAAAGGCACTTTAATATTTTACCAGCATTTGGCTGGTGGCTGGTGCTAATTTACATCCCTGATGTCTATGTGTACTTAAATGCAATTGCAGTTGCTTTCACATTAAACCAAATTAGGTGCACAATATCAATTGCAAAACTAAGTATGACATGACGCCGCTGATCAAGCATGTTCATCCATGCCACAACACAGGTCAAGATCATAAAGAGACTCATGTTATATAAAAGTTATTGGGGAAAAAACATGGGCTGTATTTAGCTAATATGACAAGGAAGATTGTGTAGGCTACTCATGGAATGTAATTATTCAATCCATCTAACCGTAAGTTAACTTTTTTCACTTTATGTCTGAGACAGTGGTGAACGCGATGGAAAGATTTACTTGGTCCGCATCTGAAATACAAATATCAACATTGGCCTATGTTATAGCTTAGGTGTTTCTCACCTGTCTGTCATTAGCCTACGTTTTAAAAAAAATAGCGGCTGATTTGAATTAAACTTCTTGGAAGGGTGTAGTACATGGGTTAAAGAAAAGGAGAACCCAGTAAACTGGTTGGATGCATGGATCATTTACATTTTTGCTGCATCAGCTTTTGGTGACTGTGTGCACTCCTCGAATTCCATTACCAAAGTCTCCTACTGGTAGTTAAAAACAAAATAGCCCACATATTTTTTCCGCATTTATTATTAAAATTTCTGCATCGATTTTCTTCGCATCACTATTCATCATTTTTCACCATCATTATTTTCCACAGGCCTGTTCGATTGGATACCTGGTATGTCAGAAATTTCTGTCCGCTAGGGTGGTCCTTATTTTTCAACTTTTTGAAAGTTCATGCTCTCAGCCAACCAAAATGTTTGAATAAATAAAAAAAATAATTGGGCAAAGTTTTATCAATATTAATCAATATTTAGAGGTTGCTTAAGACCTTTAAAGTTTAACACATACTGTGCAGTGTGCATATTCAGTATTTTTTCGCGTATTATGTGATACATTGTGCTAGCATGTATAATTGTTTAATAGTATATGCTTATGGCAGCAATGGACTTATTTGACCATGACAATGTGTATTGATTATTGGTGACCACATTGAAATGGGAATTCCATATTGTCCATTCAAATTTGCAATGCTGATTTGCTAATCTCATCTGCTGATTTCGGTATTTCCCAATAATATGCTGTTGAGCAATTCATAGCAACTCCTGTTTTAGTTGTGATATGTCTTTCAAAGCATCAATGTGAATGAAGCACAATAGACAATATACACTGAGACAATGGCTGAAGCAACATGAAGCAAATCCGCTATATGGTTACTTGGATCCGAAGAGACTGAAATAACTGGAACAAAGTTACCCTCCAAGAAGCAGGTTTTATGTTTGTTGTAATATTACCATAAAACATTTAAAAAAACTTAATGAAAGTGCAACAGTGGTGATCAAAGAAGTCTTGGTATTCTAGGACAAGGCTAGGATTCCCGTTCGTCCCCAACATCATGCCATAAAACAACTGGAAACACGACAAATGGCAGAAGCTGAAGAAAAATGCCAAGAGAACTCAGCAGTGCAATGTAGAGGCCTTCGTAGACCAGTTGGGAGACCTGTTTGATATCGCACATCAAGATGCACTCATTCATCTCAGGAATCCAGAAGATAGACTTTTTTCTGGCCCAAAGAGAAAAAGGACGTCCCGGGTGTACAACTGTACAATATGATAATACAATTTAAATCTCTCACTTTCTCTTTTGGCCTTGGACACTGACTGGATCTGCTCCTTGTTATTTTAATTCAATGATCAAGATATACATCCTCAACCGCCCACTGTGGTCTTCTGATGAGTGTCTGTTGTGTCGACCAGTCATAAATGCTAGGTCAAATTCAAGACTCTTTTCCTCAGTGGTTCCATGTTGGTGGAATGAGTTGCCCAGTGCTCTCCGTTCCTGTGATAGTTTTGGGTCATTTAAGAGGGGTCTAAAGGCATATCTGTTCAACATGCACTTAGTTCTTTAAGCGCTTTTTATGCATTATGGTTTGTAAAATATTGTTTTATTTTCATTAGGCTGTTGATTAATTTGACATTGTTGTTTACTATTGATATTCTCTTTAATGTAGTCTTACCATGTTATAGTTTTTATATTATTGATTGAATGGATATTATTGTTTATTATTGCTTTTCCCCCCCTCATTTTCATTGTTTATTTCATTAGGCTATTGATTTAGGGGCAGCCGTGGCCCACTGGTTAGCACTCTGGACTTGTAACCGGAGGGTTGCCGGTTCGAGCCACGACCAGTGGGCCGCGGCTGAAGTGCCCTTGAGCAAGGCACCTAACCCCTCACTGCTCCCCGAGCGCCGCCGTTGTAGCAGGCAGCTCACTGCGCCAGGATTAGTGTGTGCTTCACCTCACTGTGTATTCACTGTGTGCTGTTTGTGTTTCACTAATTCACCGATTGGGTTAAATGCAGAGACCAAATTTCCCTCACGGGATCAAAAAAGTATATATACTATACTATACTATACTATACTATACTATATTTAATTGACATTGTTTATTATTGCTATTCTCCTTATTATATAGTCTGACCAACAAATAATATTGCATTTTATTTTGTTGTGCGTTCTTAAATGGTACAATTTCTGCAAAAAGTAGCAATTCCGGAAATATTCAAAGGCCTTGAGCTATCTCCAGATATTGTAGGAACAATTCAAAATTGTGTACAGTGTGTTTTTATTGACATCCTAACACATTTAGGGGTTGAGAGTTGAACATTTCCAAAAAAATATTTTTTACCCCATTGAAGGACCACCCTACTGTCCGCTGTTTTCCAGTGTTGAGCAGTGAAATGTATGCCTATACTGTGTGCATATCAAATGGGCTCTGATTGAAACATGTAGAGTGTGAATAATCATGTTGTATGCGACAGGGAAAAAAATGCAGTGTCTACCTGGCTTAGGTGTCTTTAGAACAGTAGCCCTTAATCAAGCACCTCTTTGTGAGATTTAACACAATCATCCCAGTCTCTGCCCAAGAAGAACATTTACTTTCCTTTGCTGGATTGATCAACAGGCCTTATCAAAGACGTCTAAATGCAGAATTTAAAAAAAGTTTGTTCTGTTCAAAGGCATCAAGAGACTCCTGCCCCCCTACAAGACTGCACAGACTCTCTCTCATTCTCTCACCACACATCCTCTTTCACTCACTGCACCCCCTCACTCACTCATACTGCCTTCACGCCGATCGTAAACTCTGAGGACCCTACTTTAAAAATCCCGACCTCTGGAAATAGTGTGTTCATGAAAGAGGAAAAGAAGGAAAAGTGTTTTTATGTATAGTGTTAATTTAGTGATACATTTCCTTGCCTATTTGTAATGAGAGTGAGATACGCCACTTGTGTTGTTGTAAGGGAGGCCGCTGTGGTTGGAGAATATGATAGTGACGTCAAGTCGGATACCTCGGGCCTAGGCATGGGCAGTTCGCGACTGATTCGGTCAGAAAGAACGAATCCCGAAGGTGAACGACGAGTACTGATTCCCAAAACAACAGAACTGGTTCATACAAAAATATGGTCACGTAATAAAAGATACAAACGAACAGAGCTTCATCTCCCTCGACCGTATATTGCGATTGAGTCTAAAACGTGAATGAGAGTACTACAGCAGGTTGCAACCGCGTTGCCATGGGTAAACAAATGATAGGCCTGGCTTTACTTACGTGCCTGCCTGCCAGCTATAGAACTTGGAAGACGCCATTTGATTCTTACTGCATTCCATTCAGTATATTTATGGAAAAAGGCACTTATGTGCTTAATATTAAGCTTGATATTTATATAAATGATGTAACAGACCATATGAGACTGTGTTCTAAAGCATATTTTGACTTAAGGAACTGAAAGAACGAATCAAACGAACGATTTGTGAAGGTGAAGGGAACTGAAAGAACTGATTCCCGGAATAGAATCATTTGGCCCATGCCTACTCGGGCCACAAAACTTCGGCACGAGACTCAAAAAAATTCAACCGACTTTGCGTTCAAGTAATTTTTCCTGTGTCGGAGGTCGGAATTTCTGAATATCCGATGTGGCATGAAGGCGCCATCACTCCCCCTCATTCACTCACTCACTCACTAACTCAATCCCAGTTACTTGCTCACTCACACACACACTCATAAGATTTGTTTTGGGTAGAATTTTTTAGAATTTCTAATGTGTGGTATTCTCTATGTGAGTAATTTCACAATCAGGGTGTGCGCTTTGTTTTAATTGTTGACACTTTTAAAACATTCAAAACCTGTGGATTTCATGATAAAACCCCACGGTCAAAGCAGACGGGTAGTGTATGTGCAGAATCTAAAGAAGAGAAATCCCTCCAAATATGAACAAATGACTGAAAGGGACAGATAAAGTGGCACCAACATAAGCGTCTTATCATATGAAAACATGACTGTTTATTAATTTATTCACGAGTTAATAGTCTGGTCACTCATGATGGGAATCCTTTACAACGTTAGCAAGGTGACGAGCGTAGACATAGCATTAACTTTGGTTAGGGTGGACCAATGATTTCAATCACATTGATCAGAGATTCACATAAACTTCACAAACTATAAACAGAATCTGCAGTCAGGATAGAATGCATATGACGCCTACCTTTGCTGTAAATAAATTGATAATCTGCATTTTTCCAACTACAATATTTGATGTTTGCAGGCCTGCAGGCATTGTTTCTACCATTTACCACAGTCAGTTTCACTGATTGGCCTGTAATTTAAAAAAAAAAAATTGTCTGAGGGAAACTGGGCTATGGTGTTCCAGGCTAGTATCTCCCTAAAAGTAGAAAGGTGGGCATGGCCAGGGTAGTAGAGCACCACCTGGTAAAATATGCTTGTTAACTGCATGATGGCATTACACAAGAGAACTTAATTCTGAAAATGTATGGTTTACCATAACCCTAAACATTACACTTGAAATGTGTTGGAGTGGACATCAGAAACAAAGGCAATTTCTTGACATTATTATGAGGTAAATATTGGTACGAAGTCTGTTTAGTTTATTATTGTTCCTTATGGTATCACCATCTATGTAATGTAATGTGGCAGCATATATGTGGAGTTTGTATTGCATATTCTCATGTGCTGGAGTGGACAGTGTTTGACGGAAAACTTTGATGGCTAAATTTAGGATGATTTCCCCCAAAGCATACATGCTTCTGATGTTCAAATTGGTTCTGGGCATGTTGTTGGGAGGTTAGTGCTTGGTATGAAGTATAGCAGTGGTGTGCCCTCTGCCAAAAGGGGTCAGTCAGTTAAACTTTTTTAAGGCTGGTGTCAAATTTCTGTTGGACGTAATTTTTAACCTACACTACAACACCCACTATGCCTGTTAACATTATGTGTTCACTAAACTTTTTTCACATTGCATCTGTTAGATGTTATAAAATGGTGAAATGTGGTCAAATGTTCTATCCATTCTGTCCAAATTTTGCTAATATCAGTTGTGGAAGTGGTTTAGCTTTAAAATGAAGTCTAGCCAATAATAATAACATATAATATGAAATGAAAAACTACCCATGTAGTAAGAGTAAAAGCAGATTTTCTTGATACATAACTTGGCTATTATATTGTGTCAGGGTTATTCAATTAAACTTCAGTGAGGTCCAGTTACAGAAAATTTCCTCAAGCAAAGGTCCGGAGCATCATAATGTATAGGATACATACATATACACACACACACACGTGTGTGTGTGTGTGTGTGTGTGTGTGTGTGTATATATAATATATATACACACACACATGTATGTATGCATATGCATGCATGCATGCAGACTAGTTGTAGGCTTGTGACAACTAAATATAAGTGAAATAAAATAAGTACATTCGAAATGAGGAGAAATATAATAAATAAGAGTAATTGGGGAGAAAAACTAAGTAGCCTAGCCTTGGCCATTTTAAGATCTATAAGTATATATACTCTTTTGATCCCGTGAGGGAAATTTGGTCTCTGCATTTATCCCAATCCGTGAATTAGTGAAACACACTCAGCACACAGTGAACACACAGTGAGGTAAAGCACACACTAACCCTGGCGCAGTGAGCTGCCTGCAACAACAGCGGCGCTCAAGGAGCAGTGAGGGGTTAGGTGCCTTGCTCAAGGGCACTTCAGCCGTGCCTACTGGTCGGGGTTCGAACCGGCAACCCTCCGGTTACAAGTTCAAAGCGCTAACCAGTATTAAGATTAAGATGTTAAGATTGTGGTGGATCAATATTGCCCTCTTAAATCGTAAATATTCAGTGGTCTCAGTTCACTGTTGAATGGGTAGGCCTAGCCTACCCTACATTTGCTCAAAATATATGCTTTGTGTAGTAGTGGTGCTTGGAATTGGCACTTTTAAAAATCGCTACTGTCTCAGAATATAAAACATGTATAAGAGTCGGTCCAGGCAATTCCCCGCAAAACTGTCACACCTAACACGATGCCCTGGTATTTAGTTGGCGTTATCGACGTGACAGTTTTGCGTGGAATTGCCTTCCAATCGTTATTAAAAGCCCTTTTCTCGCTGTCTAGCTTTCTCCTCTTAGAGCAATCCATGATTTGAAAATAACTTACTTATTGCTAACTTACATACAGAGATCCTTGATTACTAGCTCCGCTTTAACCCTCTCTGTTACATATCCATCTGATTGTTTCTCGTCCCATCTCCTCTCCTCGCTCGTTTTCCCTGTCAGGCTATCACTGAGTCTCTTCACCATAGTAACTTCACTCACTGACTCGACTTGATCAGAATGCACAGATTTCATTGGCTGAGTAGGGGCAAGCGAGATGATGGTTCCTGAAGCTACTGAAGTAAATGCTGTTATCCTAACCTACGAAACATTTAGCGCAGCTCTGAAATCCTCTGGGAAAATCTCAATAATTATGGTCCGGGTCCACATAGGATCACGTCAGGGTCCGGACTCGGACCGCGGCCCGCCAATTGAAGACCTCTGGTGTAGGTTATAATGATACATTTTAAATGAGGTATTTTGAAATACATTTTGATGTATTTTTCTCATCCCTCTGTATATCAATGTAATTACTATGTGTATTTATTTATGAATATACTACATTGGCACTTTGTACACTAAATTATCATACATTGAGCTATTCTTATAGAAACTTTCATGTTCCTACAAACTCCCCCACATACAATTTTAGCAGTCGTTCATTGTTTTGCTCATATTGGCACAACATTAATTATGTTTTGTAATTATATGCAGACAAAAAAATTGGACGACGTGGGTACAAAAATATAATTTTATAATGCCCTTAATATTGTATGCCCAAATATGTTACGAATCCAGGGCCTTACATGAAATCAGTGGGTGTGCGGTACAAGTTAGTTGTCAGGCAAGGAAGGCTTATTTATTGATGCCCAAACATAGCTTCCAAGAAAATGGCTCAACAAAAGAATCGAGGGTGAAAACTGAGGAAACATTGTGATTGAACAACAGTATTTTGCAGGTGTTAGCTTTGGGACCTAAGCATTATGTAGGCAAATTTTTAGCAAAATCTGAGACGGTTTGGCAACCGTTTTCCTGGATTCTATTTAGCAACTGGTTCTGTGTAGCAACTAAGTACTGGAAATGGACATTTCAAACCGATGCAGAGGGTGTGTGTTTTTTTTATTTTATTTATTTATTTATTTATTTATTTTTTCTCCTTCCCCCTCAAGAATATTTTAGCGTTTTGATCCTTATGGTATTTTAATAAATATAATCCCCTGAATGTCTAGTATTAATTGAATAGCCATAGCCATGACCTGCATTTTGCCAACCACCTGTCATAGTGATAAATTGCCCGTTGGTAAATGTGCATCATAACACAGCATGCCCTTAAGTTTTGAAATGAGCTATAAATGTGACCATCGGGCAAGGATGTGGTAGCCCGGGTGAACCCAGATGAACCTGTTAGCAAATGGGCCAGATGGACCTGCAGAGCAAATTCAAATTTGCTAAAATGTTTGTCTGGGTTCACCCAGGCTAAGGATGTGGGCCAGAAGACTTACTTAGTTATGTTTGAGGCAACTTTTTTTTTTTTAAAGACACCGCAAACTTTAGCTGAGATTCCATCCAATGTTTTAATGCACATTTTCACCACCATTTATAGCCAAAAAATTCTGTCTGGAAGCATATGTAAGCAGCAGAAGCAAATATGGCTAAAATAATATATCTTCTAATATAATTGAAAATTTGATTTGCTAGGTGTGATTAACTTGCCATTCGCATAGGGTTTAAATATAGGGAACATTTGTTGCAATTTTGTTAGATGTTTACGTTAATGTTACCTTGATGACCTTCCTTTTGGATTCCACAGCTGTTCACAAGGCCTCTTGATTATTACAGTGTCCATTTTTAATTTGCACAACACAGCTGATGGAAATGCACTTATTTACACTTTGTCTAGCGGAATTTGTAAAAATGTGCATAAAAGATTTGACTGATTTGGATGGAAGCCACCTGACATAAGAATTCAGACCCTTTCAGAAACACTTGAGAAAATGTGAAAAGGGGCTGAATACTTAATTAATTAATATGTGTCTTTCTGGGGGGGGGGGGGGGTTCAAGGTCTAACAAGGGTCTCTAGAGTAACACAGTTGGTGTATCCATTTATTGCAGTTGGAACGTAAAACCCATTTCCAAATCTAAGTTGACCTTGATACTGTTCTCTTCCAGGCAGATGACGACCCAATCATGGGATTTCATCAGAGCTTCATACTGAAGAACATTAATGACGCATGGGTGTGCACCAATGACACGTTCCGCTTGGCGATACACAATTTTGGCTAAACGCACGAGAGCCTGGCAGGAGGCATGTTGGGGGAAGGTGGAGGATGGGGTGCCCACGCCAGTGAGGCCTAAACCTTTTTTCGATCTGCCCGTCATTCATCACTCTGAAAAAAGAAAACAGCACCGGATTGCAGTCACAGAAAAACATGCAGGCACATGTGTTCTTTGCAACAGATACGAGATGTGTTCCTTTGCTGAAAGCCCACCAATCCATCAAAGTGACCCTTGCCCTATGCCTACCTGCATGAAGTTGCGGAGCTTAAACATCAGAGGACCGCTGGACAAGGGGATGGGGGAAGGACATATTAACCCAGCAGTTGCTGTTTGATCATATTTTAGTTGTTAATTTGACAATAATACTTTTTATCTTTTTTCTTTAGCTCACTGTGTTTTCAGCTTGCTTTAGGAACAGATTTTTCTTGTCTAACTTTTTTTTTCTGTGTAATGTCAGGTTGCTCTAGTTATCCAAAGACAAGTTGAAATGGTCATCACCCAAGCCCTATTTGCTCAGACCAGTGTGCTTCCCATCTATCACTCACTGCTCTCTGTGACTGCAGCCACGATATACAATAAAACCTTGATTTTTTCTTAACAATGTAATCTTGTTCCTCCACCGGTCATTTGCTCATAATGTCTTTCCCCTGTGTTGTGCTTGCCAAGTATTTTTTTTATTCCCTGCATATTTTTATATGTTTTTTTTCCACAACTGAAGTTAAAATTTTGTTCTAGCACAGAACAGTGAAGCATATCAGTATTTCTGTGATAACATGACAAAGAACACTTGATATCCATGTGTGTTCATATGGAAAAAGCAGGTTCTAAATGTTCACTTTGCAGTATGATACTATCCTACTTATTTAGGCTGTTGATTAAGCAGAGCTGGAATGATGTTAATCATTTATAAGGGTGTACAGTTTGACTCGCTCGAAATTCACCTATCATTACATCGCATTGACATCCCCAAGGAAAAACCTGTAAGTATGCATCTAGCCTATGCGTTGCCAGTGTCAGGAGTCTATCAAACGAACAAGCTATGCTGATTTGCTTAGATTTGGTAGACCTGGCCATGGAGGATGTCATGATTTAAACTGCTAGAAGGATGTGGGTGTACTAAAATGCAGAATTTCATGAAGCATGTCATATGCATCTGGCAGTGGTATGTGTCTATTACATTTATTAGATTTTCGCTTTCAATAGGGGTTTGTCTATTTATGTGTGGCTAAGATATATCGTAAGTGGCCTGTTTGCTTATTTTGATTGTGATTGAATGGTTTGACAAGGAGGTGTCCTCAGCATAGAACGTCATTTGAAGGTCAGCCTTCTCTACTTCTCTACCTTCTGAATGAAGACGTTTGATAGGCTGCAGGCCTACCTCAACTAACATGATTGCACTTTGGGGTGTCTGTTGATATGTAGGAAATTTCAGTAAGGTGCCACTGTGTAATGACAGTATGTCAAATCAGCGCACATTAAAGATAACCCATCTGTAATTGATTTATGACTAATAGTTTGTTTCTCCATTGTATTCTGCCAGGAGCTTGTACGAAAAAAACCCACAAAAAAAACATAAGGCCTAAGGTAAAACTAATGTCATCCTTACTTTTCTGGATCAACTACGTTTCTGGCACATGAAAGGAAATAAAGGAGGTAAATGCAAAGTGTGATGCTGTTGTGTTTTTCCTGTAGGGGTAGGCTTTAAGATGCAGTTTTACAGTGCCCAAACACTGACATTACATTAATTCATTGGCTGGCAGGATAATTTGATTGCAGCAGTATTTTTATTATAATTTCACTGTTCAAGATGATGTTGCAAGTGGCATGTTAAAGTGTCACTAAAGATGCTCTCAGGAGGAACTAGTGGACGCTACTATCTTCTGTCTGATCGCGCCACCAGGAAAGAATTTCTGAGAACACCGGACGGAAGTTAGCAACGACGGTTGCGAGCGTTCTTAGGGGCAGGCAAAGCGAACACTGACAGAAAAGAAAATTGATAAAACTTTGCCCCGTTTAACAGACCCAGTCTCCCCTTCCCTACCTTATGGCTACCAATTCAAACATAGATATAGAGGATGCGACCCAGCATCTTCGGGACATCTTAAAACTGGACCGTCCTGGCATTAGCGCCGGTAAGTTACCGGGCATAGGGCAGGTGGGAATCATCTTTAGGCCGCAGTGTGATGCTGTGTCGTTGTTGCGTAGCTAGCTAACGTTAAATGTATGCTAACTACCTATCTCTAGCCGTAGAGGTGTTTTCATTGCTAGCCACCATATCTTTCAGTTTCAGTTTCTTTCTCCCAGTTTGGTAACCACCTATACGTTATACAATAAAACCGGATTTTTTAAAATATCTATCGAAAGTAAGTGAGCCAATGGCACATTTGCACGTAGTTAACAAGCTAGCTCTAGCTTGTTGTGCGCTGTTAGCTGTATAACGTCTATAAGCTGGTTAGCTAACGTTAAACTAAAGACAGTCAACTGAGCAAGTCGCTGGCAACAGCTGTCTTTTGCTTCTCATATTTAGTTTGCCAGTTTAACTTGTGCTTGACATCGCATTATTTCGACTAGTGGAATGTAGGTGTAACGTTAGGAGTAAAGTCAGAAGCTTGTCTACAAGTTACCAAACGATGTCTGACTGCAGAGGTGAAGTAGCTATGGCTAGCTAACGTTAGCTAGTTAGTTTTTTTTATTTATTATTGCGTTATTTTAGTTATTTAGGTAGAAAGTGTTTGGACAAGCCCTCAAGCTAGTGAGCTAACCAGCTTTCAACGTTAACTGATATTTTAGATAAAAACTAACTAGGTGTACTAGATAATATTAGCGTTTTTTTTGTGGTCAAACCGTTTAATGCTGTTCTTTTAACTAGCAGCATGACCGAGCTTTACCGTAATGTTAAGCTAGTGGTAAGTTATCAGTGCAAAGCTCGTAAGGTAACGTTATTGCATTTGTAGTTAGTGGTACTTCCTAACTTCTCACTTATTTAAGTGGCGCCAAAGGAGGTTGAGCTGTAAGTTAAGTAAGTTATTTGTCAGTTAGCTTCTACATGGGGTAGGTCCAGTTTGAAAATGTAGCTCTATGTTTTACATTTATGACATAGCTTAAGTCAACTTAAACCAATGATTATAATCTGAAACACATTAAAATGTTAGAAATATACCTAACATGTCATGACTTGTAAGGCATATGTGTGAAGTTAATTATCGCTATTCTCTGATTCTTAGACGCATCTATAAGTGATACTCCTAAAAAGACATCATTCAATGGCGAGTTAAACGGCCTGCTTGGAGCTGATTTCATCGGAACGGGAGAGTGTGCAGCCATGGCCGGGGCACCAGGTCTCAGCCCGGAGAATCTTAGCACACAAGAGTGCCAGACCATGTTAGTTCAAGCTCCCTTAGATTGTATTTTCTCTATATGCTCTTTATTTGAATCATCTGTCTTTATGTTCTTTCAAATGTTGGACTCATTGGCATAGATAGGCAAATACCATGTAAATTGAGGGATGATGAATGGAGTTGCCCTGTTGAAAAATAGACATGCAATACGAGAATGATGTAATTAAGTCTTTTATTTCTTTGTCCAGCTGCCTATCAGGCGATGATGGGTCTACTTGTGTTGCCATCACTTCCAGCCTTGTAGAAATAGTGGCAAGTCGTGACTCCAGCATTGACAGTAAGGCTCGTGGCAGCAACAAGGTAAACTTTGTACTGTAAACATGGGTATACCCTCTTGGGTATGACTATTTATTGTTTATGTCATATTTGGTACTATTGAATTGCCCCTTTCCACCTCTGTGTCCAAGTTGACTCAAGATCTGTTTTACTTTGAAATTTCAGGTGAAGATACAGCCTGTGGCCAAGTATGACTGGGAGCACAAGTATTATTATGGCAACCTTATTGCTGTGTCCAACACTTACTTGGCCTATGCCATCAGAGGTGAGTGTTTTTCAATTTTTCCAATAAAAATGATGTGCAAAGCACTGTGTTGACAACAGCAGACAAAAAAAAAATCCTCTAAAGGTTTCCCCCTGCTCTGAATTGGTGCCCTGAATAAAATGGTAAAGCATGTGATTTGAGAGGGTTGTGGTGGTCAATATATTAATACAGGACAGGAAGACATCTGAACACCTTCCACCTGTTCAGTTGGTTTGACACACTAGAATGAAATATAGAGCACCAAAACAGCTTTAACATGCTCCCCCCACATAATGTAACATTTCAGTCATCAGCTTTTGCCAAGTGAATGCTATTGAAAATATGTTAAAGTAATATATGGATATTTTATTGCGCCAAAGATGTACGTCAGATCTTAGTCCAAACTCCCACTGTACATCTCCCTTAACTGAGCGGCAGAAGAACCAATCACCCTGCGCCTGCCAGACAGCATTCCATCTGCCATAACAATTCCTCAAACGAGGAGATTTCCTCTTTAATGAAATGAGGGATTCTGTGAATCATTTTGACTTTTTTGATGAGGCAGACAAGATTAGGTTGAATTGAAAATATACAAGAGGGGAAACAAATTCTAGCAAGAGGATAAGTTGCTGTTCTGAAATCAATAACGCATTTGATAATACATAGTTTTTGTGGGCTTTTAGTTGCATTATTCAATCGTCATTAAAGGTTGAACCATGTGACTCACTGGCAGTTTTGAGAAATGTTTGGCTCTGTTGTCACGGTTACCTAGAGTTACTGGCTCATTTCAGAGGTTACTGCCAACACAATTCCAGCTAAAAAGAAATTAGAAACATGTGATAATTTCTCCTTTATTCCATTTGAGTATTCTGGAAGTCTTTTGTTAGTCTATGTTTTCTGGCTGGTTGGTGTCTACAAAGCTAATCATACATGAACATATTTCCTATTGTTTAGCTTTGATTAACTGTAGACACCACTTAAATGTGCATGATGTGATTCACACTAGTTATGGAGGATGGGAAAAGCACAACTTAGAAAAATCATGCAAGTTGTCATATAGATTTCAGTGTGATGATCATTTTTCTCAACATGGACAGAGCAGTGCATTATGTTTTCAGGGTTCAGCTCACCTTCATTGTTTGTGTGTCGGATCAAAAAATCTGACATACAAACAATGGTCTTATTTGGTTTCAAGACCAATTCATGCTGCTGGCTCTGTATTTCAGATCCATACACTCCTCTTGAGATGATCCTGACTCATTGACATGTATTACTTAAAGCTACATTCTGTGATGACTATACGGTTATTGATTTGTTTGGTCGGTTGCTACCATCTTGTCTTGCATGTTCATATGCCTCTTTTGTGGGTGTCTGTGCACAGGAGCTAACAATCATGCGATGATCCGTGTCCTGAGCCTGGGTTCGGCTGAGCGCACGCTTCTCAAGGGCTTCACCGGCGCTGTCACAGACCTGGCCTTTGCCCACCTGGACTCCACCCTGCTGGGCTGTGTGGACGAGGCCGGCAACCTGGTCATCTGGCAATTGACCAGCACCAGTGGAAAGATCCAGTATCCTCCCCAAACAGCTCTCTGCATGAGGGTGTCTTTCTGCGTTCTTTTTCTGTCAGCATAACCATTAAAACAGTCTACTGGAACTGGTATGATGTGTGTCTCCTGACCCATCCCAAACTGAGTGCAAAGCCTGTTACTCATCTTAATTCCCAGCCTAAGTCTGCAATTCAATAATTCACCATTTTACCCATACCTCCACCAAACCCTGCACTTACAAGGGAGGGTAGTTAAGATATTCTGCAGTGTTTGTGTCTGTATACATAGCTGTCTGTGCTGCACTTGGATGCTTTTTGCAGCCTTAACCCACGGTGCCTCTCAGAGATGAGGTGGTGGTGCACATCCGCAGGCCTGAGGATACGCCACTAAACTCTCACAGGAGGCTCATCTGGTGCCCCTTCATACCTGAGGACAACGAGGAGAGCCCGGAGGAGTCCTGTCAGACCTTAGCCCTACTTCACGAAGACCGAGTATATAATTGAATGATTTTAACATTGTGACCGAGTACGGTTCACACAACACTGTCCACTTACTGTCCACTTATTGTAGACCAGCAATGGTCCTGATGTGTTTGGGTGGTTTTTCCATTCCTGTCTGTTGTTTTGTATTCAGCTCTGTTGCTGGGCAGTATGTTAACAGAGAGGCTTTCCCCACTCAACTCAAACTCCCATCTCATCTTCCACAGGCAGAAGTTTGGGATCTGGACATCCTTAAGTCAAACAATAGCACTTGGCCTGTGGATGCAACTGAGCTAAAAGAGGGCTTCATCACCATCAAAGGACATACAGCTGTAAGCAGCCTCAAATGCACAGTTCTTTTGGTTCACAGTTCTTCTCGACAGCCTTATTTATCTCAACTGCGAGTGATGGTCTATTGAATGCAAAAACCTTAGTAACTGTTTCCACAACTCAGTGTAGTTTTTTTGGTGTAAAATTTGCAATTAAATAAATCCTTTCTGTTTGCTTTTGTGTTTAGCGCATAAGTGAAGGAGCTTTGTCACCTGATGGCACTGTGTTGGCCACCGCCAGCCATGATGGCTATGTTAAGTTCTGGCAGATTTACATAGAGGGACAAGATCAACCCAGGTGTGCTAATAAGAAGTAATTACGCTCAACGTCTCTCTTCTACTTTACGCATACACGATTTCACTTACTCATCACGGCCTGGCTGAAAAATAAGTCTGGTTCGCTTTCTGTGGTCTGCCAATATGGGAGCTTTTCTCACCCTCTCTTTCCCTCTTAGATGTCTCCATGAGTGGCAGCCTCATAATGGGAGAGCTCTGTCGTGTTTGCTGTTTTGTGACAACCACAAGAAGCAGGACCCTGAGTAAGTACCCTTTGAATACAGACACTAGTGTAACTTATGTCTTTCTGCATCTACACATCTCCCCGCTTTCTTTCTCTCTCACTCTCTCTTTCGCTCTTTTCTCTCTTTGTCACACACACATGCACACATGCTGGTTACTCACTGAGTATGAGGTCTTTGCAGTGCGGGTGTGTGTCTCTGGCATTAGTTGTTGTGTAAATCACAGTTCTTGTGCTTTTCCTGGGTGTGTGGGACCTCAAGAATGTGTCCTCTATGGTCAGTGATCTTTTCATACACTGTGGCTGGGAGCCTTCATGAATCCTGGTCTTACTGGATCGCTGCTATCTTATTTGACTTCTCATTGTGTCATTCTTTGGCTGTCTTCTGCAGCGTGCCATTCTGGCGTTTCCTCATCACCGGAGCGGATCAGAACCAGGAGCTTAAGATGTGGTGCACCGTTTCATGGACCTGCCTGCAGACCATTAGGTCCGCTAAAAAAACACGCATAGCTACTATACCTTGAGAGGGTTGAAATAAATTCACACAGGTGCAAATATATATAATTTAATGATTTTAACATTGTGATAATTCTCTGTTTAGGTTTTCTCCAGATACATTCAACTCAACTGTGCTACCCAGTCTGAAGGCCAGCCTGGACCTGGCTGCAGAGTGTCTGATCCTCACAGATGTACAAAGGAAGGTGAGCTGCTACCACCACTGCACGGTCTACTCGATACACTACACTGTACTACACCTAAGAACTAAGACTAATAACAGTCAAACATCTTCAGTAACATGAGCTCTCATTGGTTGTCTGTCTTTCACTCTTTGATCTGTAATGTTTTTGTGCGGCGAGGCCACTCTGGGATAGTGGTAGGGGTGGGCCGAGTTACTTTACAGCTCATTATTTATGAATAGCATTATTACAATAATAACCAATAACCTAACCTATGACTTTTTAACCAAACCAATGCATTGTCACTCTGACACATTTCCAATTCTGCCTCCACTTGTATGTGTGGCAATGACATGGTCTAGCCAGCTACATTACAGAGGATAGATAGGCCTGACAGTTCCTTTCAAACCTTTACTTAGGTTTCACCAGAGCCCGTCTATGTCCTACATTCTCTGGTTTCACTGTAAAACTAACCAGACCTTACAGAATAGAAACTAATGCATTAGCTTATGGCTAATGTATATGAGAAATCCCATAGAGATGCTAACGGTTAGCATAATCGATAAAAGTTTATATTTAGAGCTAACGTCAGTCCATTTACAAAAAGGTAACATAAGAAGATGTCTTTGTTTACAACTGACTATTAAAATACTCAAAGGCTAGCCTAATGTTTACATATAATACCGTGACTTTAACTCATCAATACCACTTGAACAAAGTAGCTGCACAAAATAAACATTAGGCTGTGTGTGACAACGTGGACCACTAGCAATCACGTGACTTGCTCTGCTGCAGCCAGGGACTTCTCTCGCATTCACCTCCTGGCTTAGTGAATGTATGGGGGTTCAATGCGTGATTTCGAGTGTTTTCCCCCTAAGTAATTTAAATATTCGATAATGTCAATTTGCACATCGTTAAAGCAGCAATCACAATATTATCGCAGACGATATATATCGCCCACCCCTAGATAGTGGGCCTTTTCTCTGATTTGATGATTATGTCTGTATCTATGAATGTCTCACTGGCTACGTTCAGACTGCTGGCAAAAGTGGCCCAAATCTTTTTTTCAGGGGGTCAAGTGACCAGGTCAGAGTCCTTCAGAAGTAATGTAAACACTCAAATCTTGCCCAGATCTGATTTTTTTTTTTCAAATCAGATTTAGACCACTTCCATATGTGGTCCTGAATCAGAACCAGGTCTGATTTTTTTTTTTTTTTTCAATGCGGCGGCAGTGTGAACAACCAAGGCGGATTTGATGCGACTTTTACTTCAATCTACATCGACATTTGTCACAATTATGTGCTGGCGGGAGTTAGCTGATATCATTGTTATTGTTCTTTTGCGCATGCGGGTCAGTTCGGAACCGCAAACAGTTCACACTGGAATCTGATATAGGCCACATTTTAAAAGGTAATGTGAACAGCCAAACAAAAAATCTGATCTGAGCAAAAAACCTGAATTGAGCACTAATGACTTGCGGTGTGAACGTAGCCACTCACTCACACACACTCTCTCGGTCCATCTCCCACTGGCTCTCTGTAGGTGATCTATGTGATGGAGTTGCATCAGGATCAGGAAAAAGGTCGTGCAAGTTTCACGGCCGTCTCAGAGTTCCTGCTCACGCACCCTGTGCTCAGCTTCGGTGTACAGGAAGTCACCCGCAGCCGTCTGCGCCACACTGAAGTGCTTCCCCCAGATGAGGAGAGCGAGAGCATGACTACAGGTCGGTTCCCATCTCATTAAACACAGTACTTCTGCTCTGAGGTAGTTAATGCTGCATCGTACAGATTGTCCAACTGTTATGCATTTTTGGCATTAGTTAATCTTTCTTATCACCCGGAGAGAAGAAATACTCTTCTGATTGGCTGGCGGGGTGGCTTTTAATTCTGAATAACGGGACACCTATGAAGTAGATCTGGTAAAAAAAAGTTTAATCGCTGTTCCATATCAATGCTTATGAATGGTAACCATAACAACCATAGTAGGACAACGGTTGAGCCTGGAGGCAGGCTTTGCAACAATGGAATCAACTAAACAAGCTAGCTGTCCATGCTATTGCTGTTATAGGGCCAACGAAAGTTGTATAAGCTGAACTAGTGGGCTTCTTTAAACAGAACCGTGTGTTTCCTTTGCGTGCTATAAAAGCATGGCTTTACAGTGGCATTTACTAATGGACTCGGGCGGAGGCAACTCCCCTCCGCTACGTGTCGGGGAGTTCTTTGCCCCTCACCTTGGTCCATTAATTCCGTATAACAGGACACCTTGGCGGCTGTTATCCCTTACATAATGAATGTTATTTTGAAGGACCTTTTTGCTGAAATGTACTGTTTGCATTTCAGAAGGAAGCCAAGGCCCCATGGAATCCAAGTCAGGAATCAAAATCAAACTCTACTGTGTTCACACAAAGTAAGTTCCCATTGGTTAATAATACATGCCCTATTTCAAATAGGTTGGCCCAGCCTCATCCTGCTTCTTATAGCTATACCACACCAATACGTCTTTCTCTCAGAGCCATGTTAATGAACGAGCACCGTTGGTGTGCAGGCAATCCCCTCACATGAATAAACATACAGCTCGGCCATTAATATTTAATTCTCTCCAAGATGCGTTGGCTATTGCTGGTAATTTGGCTGATTCATCCCCACACACACACCCTCCACACTCTCACACACACACATTCACCTCCACCCTGTTCTTCCCTCTAGGTCTCTCCAGGATGTGCAGATCTGGTTCCAGCCTGACCTGGGATCCTCCAGCTCGCTGTGCTTACCGCACATGGGGTCACAGGAAGCCTTAGGTGAGTGTCAGAGGTCTCTAATAACAGGATTTATTACACGGCTCTTCACAAGGCAAGTAGAACGCTCCATTGGCTTGAATGGGATTTCCCAAAGTTTTACGGTAAAATATCTTCATGTAATTACTGCTGCAAACATATAATTACTGCTGTCAATGGCAACGGGTTTTGTGCTTCTGATACGTCTTTCATATCACTACGCAAGGACTGGAACTTCATTCAAAAGTGAAAGCAGACGGTTGATCAGCTGTGTTCTAAAGAATGTTTGATTCAAGTTCAGCGTGTGTTATTGCAAACTATTTGTTTCTCAGCAAATGCCACGATGACCGGTAACAAATAGGCTAGGCTATGTAGGCTAAAGTCATATCGTAGGGAGTTTATGATTTCGTTTTGGCAAGTAGCCGTGTAATAAGCGGGATAATGTATAGAACGCCGGTCATTATTGGGAAAATAAGTCCCTTCAGGGCGGAACAAGACCCCTCCGCTGCGTGTCGGGGTCCGGTTCGCCCTGTCGGGACTTATTTTCCCAATAATGACCGGCATTCTATACATTATCCCTTACGTGTTGTGGGCAAGTCACATGAAAGGCCCCGATATGGGACGCCATTGTTTTTAGTGGAGGTGTGCATTAACATTGGGTACCGTTAATTTTGTTCATTGCTGCTTGAATCAGGTACTGCTCCTTGGGAATGTAGAGGTATTCCATGGGGTTCAAGAAAATAGGTTGACATTTTTTAAGCAGTAATGCTTATTAGGCCATAAGTAAAGTAAGTTTTCTGTGTTACCTCTTATTATATAGGCTATTACATAGCTCTCATTTAGTTTGCTCAGTCGTGAAATGTTCATTTTAACACTCTCAATTCTGTCTCGGAAGAAAACTTTTTTGATTTGTATACACAATGAAAGCACTGTATCCCATCTTCCTCTGCGGTGTTGTGTCTGGTGGGAGTTTGTTGTATGGATGAATAAAAGAAAATGCTGAATATAAAGAAAGGTCTTGAGTGCTCTAGCATACCAGTATCAAAGAAAGTCAGACGAGGTGTTTTTCATGTGCCCTGGGTTTGTCTCCTCAGCAGGTTTCTCAGACCACCTGACTGACATGAGTGTGGAGGGCCTGAGCTCGGATAAGGACTCGGGAAGCGATTCACAGAACGACCTGTGTAAGATCCCCGCCCTGCCCGCCCCTGCAGACTTCCTGAGCTCTGTTGGTGCTGCCGCCGCCGCTGCCACCACCATGCCCAAACTCATGACCCCTGAATCCTTCATGACTCCCAGTGCATCAGTAAGTGAGCCATTACTGTTATTCGAGTGACTTGGGAAGCATGCATGGAGTTAGACTTAAAATAATCTTGTAACATGATTTTGGCACCCTCTGGAGGTTTGGTGGCTCACCAGTGTGTATCTGTATGGCACCCTGTACTGCCGAAGCTCTGATGGAGACACATGGGTTGCCAAATTCTCAGCTTTGCATATAAGGTGGATCAGGCCAATGCAGAGTATTTATGTGATGTGTGTTATTTACATAAAAGCAAATCTTAAGTTTTAGTAAAGAACAGTTCTGACTCTGTTAAGGTGAGATCTTCATTCCACAAGATGCTTCAGATGCTCATCAAATGTGAAATATTCGCACATATATTGGCTAGCACTTAACTTCAAAGATCATACCATGAAAGGGCTTTACAGTGCGACATATTTCACACATGTTACAAAAAAGTATGTATAAGAAAAATAATAAAAAAATCCATGGCATGACCTCTCTTCCTGATACCTGTTAAAGTCAAACTGCGTGGAACTGACAGGGATTGTTTTTTTTTTCTTTTTGTTTTTTTACAAAAAAATGCAACAACCAAATAACATATCATGCTAATAGCTTTTGCTCCTCTCAAACACAATGTAGCCAAGGGAGATGTTTGCAACTACATGACCTTTTATCAATCTAGTTGCATTAGGCCTACATCCCAACTAGGGGTGGGAATTGGCAAAAATGTGACTATTCGATACTATTGGGATATTTGGGCCACGATACAATATTATTGCGATTCTTAAAAATCGCAGTATTGCAATTCGATACAGCGATATATTGCGATTCATGTCTCCCATATATTCAAAGGCATAACAAAAAATAAGGAAAATAAGACTCTTCAACTCACTTCAAATGTCACATTTAATTCTGTGAACATTACCTTCTACACTTTAACTGAAGTGCAAAAACTTAGTAGGAGGGTAGTGCAAAAACTTTATCATGGCATGATGCATGTCAAGGTCCTTTCTATTCGCTTTTTTTTTGAAAAACATACATACATACATTCTACAAACCGAAATCCCATTATCCTTATTACAGGTGTCAATGAGAGAGTAACACAGTCATAGTCTTTGGTTTGGTTTTGATTTTCTAATAGGAGTAAGTGTTTGTGACAACACATCATGATAAATTTGATAATGTTTGATCGCTGTTTTGGTATGAAGCGTCTTTCACGTAATATATGCGCACTCTAGAAAGTGAAAGTAGCCTAACCTAGGCCAACGATGCGCTCAGTGTCTGCTCAGTGTCAGTAACTGTCTGCACATCCGCAATCAATTACGTTTCTCAAATGGAGAACACATCCATGTTCCCTCACGTCTCATGGCCACTCTAGGTAATCCTTCTGTGTTTGCAAAATTCCTGACAGTTCCTGATCGCTAAACTTTTGTTTTGAGAGAGAGAGAGAGAGAGAGACACTTTGTGTGTGTCCCTGCATGGGGTTACGTTCGAGTCAAGTCAGAAGTTGGACTGTCCGTTCCGCATTTACGCCGCTCCATTATTAGATTCACGTTATCAGACAGCACTCGCATTATGATGGCTAGAGTTGCGGGACTTGAATAAATTATGCGCTATACCTGCAATCCCGTGCTGAAATTTAAGCTCTGAAGGTGAACCCTGAGTAAATAAAAGTAGTCTAAAATAGATAATTATATAATTAAATATTGTGATACTTTGCGCTACTGTATCGATATAATTGCTAGCACAAAATATCGCGATACTGAACAGAATAATTTTTTTTCCCCAGCACTAATCCCAACCACAATTGATAAACTATGAGGAACTGCCCTATTTGTGATTTTTTTTTAGAAGTCTCTAAATTAATAATAAATATATTCTTTCATACCAACGATATAGCGCAATGATATTGTAACAATAAGTGGAATACATTTTTCGCATGTACAGAGGTGACAAAGAAGCTAGCAATTCTTGTCCAAAAAGTATTGCTACACCACGATACTCAATATGTTGTCCAACGGTGAGTCATTTTTCCCCTTTTGCATTGACACAGGATTTTATGGGTTCCCCCACCTGCCAAATCCCACTTTAACCACTGGCTACAGAGGTTAACATTTTTGTGACACTACTGCTACGAGCAAATAAAGTTAACGTACAGCCCTGCATGAAATTATTTGGAAAGTTTAATGGAAAGAATTAGATTTTGAATCTGGGTACATTCTGTGTTCCTCGTCTTTATCATAAATTGCTGGCATGGTGTGACAGTGCCTCTTCCTCACAGGTGCCAGCCTCGCCAGGCAGTGGAGCCAGCAGCCTGACCATTGTGACGGCGATGAGCTCCGACGGTGGAGCTAGGTGGGTGTGATCTCCTGACCGCAACGTCAATGCTGTGCAGCTGCCAGTGAAGCTGGTCTCTGCGCCACAGTGCTAATGGGTGCAAAGTATATCCCATTCCACTTGGAGTGAAAAACATTTGTTCAACATCAATTAAACCATGCGATCGAAACATTAAAGTACCTTCGCTAATTGCTCCTTTGGCACATAGTCATTGATGGTGCAGTTGTGGTTGTCATAGCTGTTGTTTTTTTTTTTTAGGTACATTTTGGGCTTTTATGCCTTTAATTGACAGGACAGTGGAGAATGACAGGAAGTGAGTGGGAGAGGGAGTCGGGGTGGGATCCAGAAAGGACCACGGGGCGGGAATCGTACCCGGGTCGCCGGCGTACGGTGCAGTTGCCCCAGGCAGTTGTGCCACGGCGGGGGGCTGTTGGTTCTTTTGTGTTTGTCGTGGCTAACTGACGTCTGTGCGGTGATTGTAGGGGAGGCGATGAGGTTAGCCAGAGCCCAAAGATGTCTCTGGACAGCAGCGGCAGCAGTGGCCTCAGCCTGAGCGCCACCACCACCAGCAGCCCCAGAGCCAACTCCATCCTGCTGGCAGGCCTCGGAGACATCCAGGTAGAACCACACACAGACACACTTTTACATTTACATTTATTAAGTCATCATTCATTTTCCCTGTTACGTACATATGTCAACCATATTACATCACACACACACCGCACACATCACACTACGTTGCTTACATGACTTCATATCATACTTTGTACATCTGGCCCTGTTGACGGGGATTTCAGCCACGTGGTCATCGTGACCTTATTTTCAAAAGTAGAGGCACATTAAGTAACCTGACTCGCCTAGCTCCACTCACATCAATCTGGGATCGGTTCCGTTGAGAGTGATTTCGGCACGAGATTGTATGGTAGAGCCAATCAAGTGGCTTATCCAATCTTATGCAAGGATTTTTTAATAAGGCCCAGCCTTCTGAAGCACCACTCCAATGGATCGATCCCAGATGGATGAGTGGAGCTAGACGGAACGAAATTCATCTGGCTAAAGTCAGGTTACACATTAAGGGCTTTTGATGGAATTCAGCTCAGAGGCACTTGTACAGATGCAGTAATATGACTGTCCTCCTTTACCCTCACTTCCATACACCTCTCTCCTTACCCGCATTCACTTTTCACTCACTCATCCACCTTCTACCCACCCACTCAATACACACACACACACACTTTCTCACGCCTTGCTCTGCAGCTTCAGAGTTTCTCTCCCCCCTTGCCGCTCTCTCCAACTCTCCTGCGCGAGGCCTACCCCTTCAGTCACATGCCCCCCCTTACCTACCCACTCCGACCCTCCCAGGTGCCCCCGCTCTCACTGGACCTGCAGGCCATGGAGCCGCCACTGTTGATGCCGCAGGTGTCCCCGACGCGCGCCCGCTCCCCGGACGTCATCTCGTCCGCCTCCACCGCCATGTCGCAGGACATCCCCGAGATCGCCTCCGAGACGCTGCAGCGCGGGAGCCTCGCCGCCAGTGTAGCTGCCGCTGCCGCAGCTGCAGCCGCGGATTCGACGCAGGTGTCCACTCCGATGTCCCTGCCAAGTCTCCATGGCGATAGCATGGCCTCGGCCGCCTCCGCGCTGCACATGCTGTCGCCGCGTAACCGCTCGGGTGGGCCAGAGCTGGGGCTACACCCGCTGGAGCTCGGCCCGGGCGTGGGCCCCGTGGACGGAGAGCAGCGGCTCAGCAACACCCCCTCGCTGCTGGAGAACGCGCTGTCCCAGGAGAACGCTGCTGCGGCTGCTTGCGCAGACAATGGCATAGGCCACGCCTGGCCTGCGGCCCCGGATATCACACGGGAAACAAGACAACGGGACAACGGCATGGGAGACTGGTCAGTTATCTGTGTGTGTGTGTTGGCATAAATAAATAGTAGACTCAATAGCTGGCACCCTGGTATTTTGAATAAGCAATAAAGGCCTCGAGGCCAAGACATGTATATTCTAGTTTTCTCGATGCGTAATAAATATTTGTAAAGAGATGGATTTACAGTCGCCATTCTGTTCTCTGCAATATATGATGTGCTGTCGCAGTCCTCAGCCTTTGTGCTTTATTGTATTGTATGCGTTTATAGCCACCAGTCATGCTAATTAGACTGCAGGGAAGTAAATCATTCCAGTGTTTCCGCAGTCTCTTGACACTTAAAGTTGAAAGTCTTAAAATCTCTCCTCCAGCTCAAGAGAGGACATGAAGGACAGACACATATCGTCTCCATACCATAGGCGCGCTTACCATCTTACCCAGAACGACAGTCAGGACGCCAGTGCAGAGCAGAGGTACACACAAACTTATGCGGTCACACTCCCTGACTTTTAGGCAGTCTCTAAAATACTCGACACAAAAAAAAGAGTCTCATAATCTGCTTATCAGCCTGCTCTCTCATCTCATCCCTTCCTCTCCTCATCTTGATTGCTTTGTTTTTTGATGATGCGCAGTGACCATGATGATGAGGTGGCGAGTCTGGCATCGTCGTCGGGGAACTGCGGCTCTCGCTCGAGCCACAGGCTGCCGGTGAAAGACTGGAAGACCTCCCCCAGGGGCTCCCCCAAACTCAAGCGCAAGAGCAAAAAGGACGACGGGTGAGCAAGCATGGGGATTCAGGGAAAACAAATGATATAATACTGGCACAAGAAAGCATTGTACTCAAATTCAAATAGTGCTTTATGGGCATGACAAATATGCGCTTGTGTTGCTAAAGCAGTCATTACATGTAGGGCAGGACCACATACAGAGGAGGATATCAGAGCAGATACAACTCTTTGTGTTACATGCAAAAGGCTAGTGTGTAGGACAAGTGAAAGATTAGCTTTTTTGCCTTTCTCTAAGCTACAACATCTTTTAACCCTGCAGTTGATTCCCCAGCCTCTGAACTGCAAGACCTAGAACCAGAGAACTAAAATCCAAACTAATGTCAAATCCCTTTTTTTCTTTTCCACCAGAGAGTCCTCCCAGGTCCGGCAGGGTGACCACCAGGTAGGCCCACCTGTTGTTTTCTTTCCCTCTCTCAGCATAATCTCCTGTTTCTGGTTCTCCTGGACAGGCTCACTGTGCAGTTGAGCTTTTAGTCGAGTTAAATACACCTAAGTACGGCAGAGAACCTGAAAATCCCCGGACAGGAGAGCAGGGCTTTAGAGGCAGCCTTGATGTGGCAGACAGCAGTGATGTCGGCGCGCTCTAATCCCCTGTAATCCAGGCTTAGTGAAGCGTGGACCTCGGGCTCTGCATCCCTTGTGTTACGAGCACAGCCCCTGTTTTTCCCTGTTGTGTGTTTAGAAACTCTCCTGTGTGTGTGGCTGTGTGTACATGCATCTGTGCATCCATCCATCCATCCATGTTTGTGTCCATCTGTGCATAGATATCTTGTTTGCATGCCTACTTTGTTCAGTACAGAGATGTAACGGTATGAACATTTAACATGACTAATATAGTGACCAAAATTATCACGTTTAGCAGTATTATCGCTGTATTTTTCAAATGTGCTGAAAATGTACCACCAATGATGGACAGAGCTGATAATTGGCCAGTACTGCATGCACAATAGCAACAAAATTGAGTCGGCAGAATAGCATAGTGTTTTGTCATAAAAGTGGTGTGGCTCCTTTAAGGCAAAAGGCTCCCTTTTATACTCAGTGCGCAAAACTAATAGAAGAAGGGGTTTTAATTAGAAAATTAAAACACTTTTTTAATTAAACGTAGTTTACAAAGAGATCTTGCCACACTGAGAGCTACTATTTTGTCACTAGCAACCTACATCTGTCCTCTGTCAAATACAGTTGCATTTTCAGTTCTGAACAAAACTGTTCAGGAATTATTTCAACTAAAGTGGAATGTGCATAATGTTTCATTCGTCCCTCCTGGTCGGGATGAATGAAACTGGCACAGAAGACAAGAAAAACATACAGTTTAAACTAGCCTATGTAAACTTCCGACAATTTCAATATTTTAGAACATGTTGTGAATGAATGGCCGTCACAAATGGTCGCTAGCTGTAGCCTAGTAGATGCCATGGGTGTTTTATTATGACAAACTTCCAAGATGCAGTAGGCAGCTGTATGCATCAGATGAGTGGTAAAAAAGTTAAAATGCTCAAAAGTATTAAGCCACTTATCCTATACATTTGGTAGATTCAACGGAGAACCATTCCTGTGAGAGTAGGCCTGCGAAAATGCACTGCAGATCCACAAATCTAATTAGGTTTATTTATGTTTGCAGTCATCATGAAATATGTGTAGCAATGGCACCTGATTTCAAACACATAACAAGCCCACATTGCATGCTGCTCTTGTGCGCCTACTTTGGACGACTTGGATGATGCTGGAAAGAATTCCATGCACATTTTTTGCACCGTGGTCATCAACCATGGAAATTAAGATAATTAAAATCAAAGCGGTAATTGTTATCGTCGAATTTTATTGTGGTTTACCGTTACACCGGTAACCGTTACATCCCTACTGTATATGTACAATTCCTACCTGTGTTTTTGTGTGCCTGTCTCTTCCCACCTTTGTGTTGTGGAGTGGTGGGTTGGTGTGTATCTCCTCCCTTAGGGCATGTGTGAGCCTCCTTATTTATGTGTGTGTTTGTGTGTGTGTTACAAACACTGCTAACTTGTGTGTGGGGGGGTACACTTCTCACCTGTGTGTGTGTGTGTGTGTGTGTGTGTGTGTGTGTGTGTGTGTGTAGCTGAGCCCTGAGATGTACGAGGAGATGCTGCTGCTGATGCGGAGCCAGCAGCGGGAGCTCGCCGAGCTGCGTCAGAGCCAGCTGGAGCTGCTGCAGCGGCTCACGGGCCACATGGACGCCGTGCAGAGCTCAGTTATGGCCCACGTCGAGCACGTCATGCACTCCCAGCAGGAGCAGGAGCGTATCCTTTCCACCAGGGGGAGCCCACACCACTCACACGCTCACTAACCAAAGCCCAAACCTGTAGGGCGTGAAAGAGAGAGGTTAAGACGTGCCGCAGAACGACCTTCCTACTAGGTTTAGCGGCAGTTCAAAGAAACACTTCTGAAGGCCTTACAGAGCATCTGATTAAAAAGTCCTAGGTGTGTAGGATTAGCGTAAGAGCACTGTAGGGTTATAGATTTAGAGCAGCAAGGTTTTATTAATTGACTTGCATTTAATTCGCGTTAGAGCAAAAGCAAACTTTAACCCTAGTTAAAGATTTCATACTTCGACCTCTCTCAAAATTAAGTTTTTCCACCCCATTTTTAGCTCTCAGAGATGTTCCAATATTACAGATTGCATATTTGACATATCTCCTAATCAACAGGGTTGATGTATGAATCTCCATATACTAGATGAGAGTACTAAATTGTTAAAGGCAATTCACATGGGGATTCATTTCGACCTAGTGTTTTCTGCCATAAAAATGTTTAAATGTTCCACCCATTCTATGCCTCAGCAGAGAGAATTGATAAAACTTTAATTAGTGCCTAGCGTGAAACTTTTACGCAGTACTGGGGTAGATATTGAGTCTCCTTCAGACATTGTAAGTGATGTTAGCCATCACTGGATTCCATTTCCAAGGCAAGCCCTCCCAAGACTTTCACACCACCCCTCTAAACTTTCTCTGACGTAACACCCGTCATCTCTGACAGGTTCCCCCAAGGCCACACATGCCAGGGGAATGGCAGGGGGGACGCTTGTCTTTAAAAAATAATCCGGAATTGGAATCCAGGCCATGTCCATCTGCGCAGTAGGAAGTGTTTGCGTCCTTGACCCCCCGTGGCGCTGCAGAGCGACGGATGGAGCGTCTTCTGGCGGAGGAGCAGCACCGCCACCTGCAGCTGCAGGAACAGCTGGCCCAGCAGCTGGCCCAGAGCCTCGGCGCCACCCTCTCCAACCGCCTGGACAAGGTGCTGCGCGACGAGCTGAAGAAGACCGTTCCACAGAGTCAGTGCTCCTGCTGTTGTTTTCCTCCTCAGTGTTTTACCTCTGTATTGAACATGCCCATCGATTCACACAGAGCTTACGGTTTTCAAGCGTTGTGCCTGAATTCTGGCATAGCCTGGGCTATTTAACATTGGAAAGTAGGCAATAATATATTTTGACATATTTCGAAAATTTCTGATAACTTCAGCCACAGAAATTTCCCTGATTTCAACCTCTGTAAACACGAACATAAGTTTTTATCAGAACAATCACAGGGTTTGATCCATACACTTTTTGATCCATATCCTTTCAGACTTTTTCCTCCTTAGTCCCTATCCCCCTTATCCCTTTAGAACTCAGCATTTGTGCTTTGCCCACCCAACCTAACTTTATAATTTCTTCTGTGGCTTGTGTGCACAAAAGGATTAACAGAAGGTCTATGCTTTTGTTAGACAGACTTCACTTGCACTGCAGATTTCTGATAGTCTATGTGGCTATTGAGTAAACCCTGTACAAAAAGAGCTGACAACCAGGGGGAACAAGATTTCAATAATACTATGGATGTATTTCACCTTTTGTAGCAACATTCTCCTGATGGGCCATTGATAAAAGCTTTCTGTGGCTAAGAGCTTTAATATTTAATGCGTATTTTATACTATTAGGCTCTATTAGGCTAGCTTCTCTCACAGGCTTTGAAACTGTACCTATAGATATATTTCTTGGCAGCCCCCCTCCTCCTCCTCCTCCTCCTCCTCCTCCTCAGGCTCTATAACTCAGCTGCTTTTGTGTTTTTGACCTATCCAGCCATCTCCAAGAGCTTGGAGCCTGTCACAGGACAGATGAGCAGCACTATCGCCGCCAAGCTTGCTGCCGTGGAGGGCACACTCAAAGAAAACGTCACCAAGGTCGTCAAGTCAAAGGTTAGTGGCAGTGGATTTCACACCCATTTCTCAATCCTCAGTAAAACCCTGTTTAGGGGTGTCTACACGATCACAAGGATTTCTTTTTTTTTTTTCAAACCGTTCTGTATCCACACAGACTCGAAATCAAGGAAAAAATGCCTTTTTCTTGCATAGCCTGCAAGTTTCAGCCTACAACTAAACAGCATTGTCAAAGCATCCATTTTAAATCTTTGCTCTCTAGAAACCGTTGTCAAGCCCCGGAAACGCAGTTGTCATCATTGACGCAAGGCCAAAACGTGACTAAACTTAACAAAACCTGCTCTCATTGTCGTGTAGATGGGCCCTTAGTCTGTTGGGTAAACCTCCTAAGACACCCCCATAACTACATGTTGGGTGTTTGCTTGGCTTTGGTATGCACGTAAAGAGCCCTCAGTGATATGGGTAGACATGATGCAACATCAAGAGCCAATTCTATAAATACTTCTATAAAAATCCCCCCCGACCCCTCCACAAAAAAATCTTCAAATATATAAGATTTCAAAAATAATTTGTTTTTGAAATGCAGTTTTGGGAATGTTGTTGAAACAAGAAGCCGTCGTATCAAAAGGATTAGTCTGACAGCTCCCTCTGAAGCGCTGAATTATTCAGGGCCTTTCCAGAGACTCGCTCTGGGTAAAGCCGTCCATGGCACTACTCACTCCGGCTCACTCTCCCCACTGACTCACACACACACTCACAGACACACACACACACACACACACATGCACACTCACAGAAACACACTCTCACTCAGGCACACACTGTCACACTATCTCTAACTTTCTCTTTCAAGCTCTGTCTGTTTTCCTAACCTTTTTCCTCTCTCTTGCTCCCCGTCCTTCTGCATCGTCTCTTTTTCCGTCTAATCTTAGTTTCTCTCTGTCTCGTGTGTCCCCCTCTCAATATCCCCTCTATATAGTATGTTCTCATGTTCTCATGTTCTCATTCCATCTTTGCCTCTTTTCCTTTGTAATCTTTATACAAGTAGTCTTTGTAAGAAGTACACATTCTCCCTCTCTCTTGATGACTCATTTAAACAGTGTCTTTGACTCTCTCTCTCTCTTATTCAGTATGTCTCTCCATCCCTCTCTCTCTGACCAGAACACTACTGACGCCATTGGGCGCGCAGCAGCTGAAGCCATGCAGGGTCCCATCCAGGCAGCCTACAAGGAGGCGTTCCAGAGCATCGTGCTGCCTGTGTTTGAGCGGGGATGCCAGTCCATGTTCCAGCAGATCAACGACAGCTTTAAACAGGGAACCCATGAGTGTAAGTACACATGTGGTTCTGCCACCCAGTGCTTGCCTTGATCCACACCAGTTTGCGTACCAACTAAGAAGAGGGGTGGATGATGCACTGCTGACAATGCCCGACTTAAGCAATAAGCCCTGAGAGGCCGTAGGTTACACTGATTCTACAACAGCTAAGGGGCGTTGTTAGGTGTTGAAGGATCAGTGTAACCTACGGACTCGAGTGGCTTATTGCTTTTCTAAAACTGTTACTATAAATACCTGGCAAAGTTTCATAAAGTAAAGGCACAGCAACTATAAATTGAATTATTTATTCATAGATAATCACTCTTCTGCCAAGAAATATATTTCCTCTATCTGAACGTCGAGACGCAGCTACTTTAACTTCTCTATCAAGTTATGGTAACGCAGTAATATAGAACGAAATCCGGTCAAGGTGTATGTTTATGCTGGATTTTACAATGGCATTGAACGTGATTCAGCCAATCACAATCAAGGACCGGAACTATCAGTTTTAGAAAGTATATTAGAACACCTAGAAAGGCCTAGCACCTTTGTAAAGATAGATAGTTTTAATTGATTTCAGCAGTGCATTTAACACCATACAGCCCCACCTGTTGGTGGATAAATTGGCAGAGCTAGGGGTCAACCAAAAGCTCATCATTTGGATCAACAGTTTCCTAACAAATAGGAAACAACAACCTCCACTGCCAGGCCCAGAAACACCGACGCCCCTCGGAGGTGTGTTTTGTCCACCGTACTCTACACACTTTACACTAACGAGTGCCGAGTTAGCACATCCATTCACACTTTCTTTAAATATGCAGACGATACTGCCATTGTTGGGTATTTGAAACCCAACAGCTCAGCACTGACCAGCTTTGAGCAAGAGGTGAGTAACTTCACCAATTGGCGTAAAGACAACTTCCTGGCTGTTAATGCAAATAAAACAAAAGAGATGGTAATAGATTTCAGACGCCATAAAAGTGAGATCCCCAACAGCGTTATTAATGACAAGATAATTGAGAGGGTTAATAGTTACAAATATCTAGGGATTGAAATTGATGACCAACTCAAATGTGATACATGTACTACGTCTAAGGTAAAAAAAAATTACAACAGCGAATGTTCAGAGCGTCCTTCAGAGCGTTTTGTCTTTTGCCCTGGTTTGTGTATATATGAACATGCGCAAAAGAGACCAAGACAAATTACAGCTTATGGTAAAGACAGCAAGTAAAATTATTGGATGCAGACAGATGTCCGTCACTTTAGATTATGCTGATGCTGTTAGTCCTCTAGTATGCATCCAAGACTGCATATTCTTGTTGTACTTCAGAAACTGACATTTGGTTGAGTATTTAAGTATTATGTTGAGTTAATATAAGGTCGTTGTTTTAGGGCCAACTGTTGTACGTTCTTTGTACCCTGCTGAATTTTAAATACTCACAGTATATACGAATAGTGTGTGTGCGAGTCTTGCACTCTATTCACTTTCTTTGCTCGGCAGGAGCAAGTGGAAGGGAACGTTCAAGGGTTGGGAGTGTGTATGAGTATGTGTGTGGGGGGTTTTGAGAACTACGTGCTGTGGGTGTGATGGCAGAGACGTGCACATGAGTGTTTGGACTGCTGCTGCTGAGTGTGTTTTGCTGTGATGGATGAGAGAGTGAGTGTGGCCTGAGGGCTCAAAGTATTGGTGTACGTGTGTATGCAACAGAGTGTGCAATAAGTGCGTTTGTGCGTGTGCTTATGTGTGTATGGGAGCTGAGTGTGCAGTAGGTGTGTGCTATTGTGTGGTCTCTCTATTCCTACTGTGTGTGTGTGTGTGTGTGTGTGTGTGTGTGTGTGTGTGTGTGTGAGGGAGCAAGAGAGAAAGGGAGAGGGAGAGAGATTTCCTCTCTGTGTTCTGAGCGTGTCTTCTCTGCCATCCCTCTGCAGACATCCAGCAGCTTGAGACTCATGTGAAGAACAGAAAGCAGCGGGAGCAGGAGGCACGGGATCCCGTGATTGGCCAGCTCCAGCAGATGATGGACTCCTTCCAGAACTCCACCGACCAGCTGGCCAGTACCGTGACGGCCAGTGTGCGCTCCGAGGTCCAGCACCAGCTCCACATGGTCGTGGGAAAGTAAGCCTCCACTCCAGTGTCTATCTCTCCTCAGCCCTCTTTGCTCCTCCTCCTCCTCTTTTACAGTTTTACTTCCTCCTGTCTGTCTCTCGTGCTACACCTCTTGTGCTTTTTCTTGGTCACTCGCTGAGAATATTAATTATCTGCAGTATGTATTTGCTGAATTATACATTATATTCCTTCCATGCTATGAATTCAGTAGATTCTTTAGAGGGGTTTCCACAAAGTTTTTTTTTTTTTTTTTTTTGCTAGCTCGGTGTCCAGAAAGAATTTATTTTACCAGACAAATTGGTGCATTTTAGGAATGAAGGCATAAACAACACATTAGTAACATGTAATGTGAAGAAGTTTACAAAAGAATGACCGCATTCTCAAATCCGGTTGTCATCCAGGGGGTGGGAATTTTATTCATTTAAGGACTAATTTGCTTTTTGTTTAAAATGCCAGGCAAAGCAAAAATTGTTTCCACACAATTGGAATTGTCTGGTTTACCTCCTGAATTTTCTTTGACAATGTATGATTTTTGGTTTTCTTCCTGAGGGATATGGTAAAGCCAGTTGAACTTAACTAAACAGCAAGTTTGTTTGATAGCACTACATGTGTAAATTGGAAATTAAAAAAATATATATTGGAAAATATAGGAAGTTCTTGATTGATGGTGTAGACAGAGACCTTAGCCAGCGTTTTGAATCCTCTTGTATCGAGTGGGCAGCAAATGGATCGCTGTGCACAAACAAACCTTAAGCCAGGGTTTAATTTCTACCAGCAAATTCAATTTAGCCCTGGCTCACCTTCAACAAAATTCATGGTGTTTAAAGTGGTGTGGAGAGCCACAATTAATATTCTGTTTGCATAGTCCTCTAGACTGATCTGCTAATAACATTTGTGTTATTATTTGGAATTTTCCCTTACCACTCTGAAATGTATTTCCTCAGTTGGCCTTGAGCATAACCAGCCAGCTCTGTGAACAGCTGAGCTTTTCATGAGGCTTTTTAAATGAGTGCTGTCTCTTCCTGTCCTTTCCCCCCTATCTCTGTGTGTGTGTGTGTCTCTGTCTGTGTGTGTCTCTGTCTGTGTGTGTCTCTGTCTGTGTGTCCGTCTAGCCTGCAGGACTCGATCCTGACGCAGGTGCAGCGGATTGTGAAGGGTGAGGTGAGCATGGCTATGAAGGAGCAGCAGGCGGTGGTGACCTCCAGCATCATGCAGGCCATGCGCTCGGCCGCTGGCACGCCCATCCCCACTGCCCACCTGGACTACCAGAGCCAGCAGGCGGCCATCCTGCAGCTACTGCAGCAGGGACAGCTCAACCAGGCCTTCCAGCAGGTCTGCTTGTCATCATACCTATATATACCTGTATAGGGGTTTTGACTAGGCGACTATTAAACTCACTTGTCGGTGCTGTAGGCAGTAGTCAACTAGTTGTTCCACAGTGGCATGGAAGTTGTGTACAGCTGTGTTGAAGTACAAAAAGAATATATCTACTATGGATAACAATCTAATGATAAAACACCTGCTGCCAACAGCTAGCTCAAGCAATAATGCTAGCTCCAGCACTGTACTAGTATGTAACAACTTGTTGACAGCTATTATGAAAAACGTCATCTAACTAAATCAGTTGCTGTGAAACCTCAAGGCCTAACTTAACCAGACTAACTCAACTAGGCTCGTAAAATAATGTTGCTGTTGCGTTATTTCCAATGCATTTCATAATCCCTGCCCCCCACAGGCTACCTGTAGGCTAGACCAGAGGTTCACAACCTTTTTGGGGATAAGGCACACCAAAAATCAAACCAAAATGCCAAAGCACACCGGCTTATGGTTACTGATTGTAAAGTATGTCACACACATTATTATCTAGGCAATAACGGGAGTGTTCATTGTCATGTCCATATGTTTCTCTATACAGTGTGTTCACGAGCAGAGACCCCTGTGATAGGCAGGTGCTCACGTGATGTTGACTGAGCTTTTTAATCAAGAAGCTGTGTCATTGATGCATTCAAATTATTTAAATAGCTCTATAGCCTATTTCATGAGTCTGTGTACATGTATTGGGTTCCTTAAAAGTCCACGGCACATCTCACGGCACACCAGTGTGACTCGGCACACCGGTTGAGAACCGCTGGGCTAGACTACTTAACAGCCTGAGAGCTTTGTCAGACTCGAGAATGTGTGTGCTCATGCTGCCTTTATTTAGCCAAAAGGTGTTGTGTGAATACTCCATGTAGGCTAAGATGTATTCTGTTTTCATTTAAATATGAACGGTTGCCAGGAGAAATACTCACCAAGTAGCCTAGCGTATGCACTTCTTGGGGGGGGGGGGGGGGGGTTTGGTCTTTATTAGTAATTGAAGCTTTGGGTGAGTTCAGGTAATTTGGTAATGGACCCACACATCACTGGTGTGCACATACTCGGGATGGTCCCCCTCTGCCTCATCTTGACCCCTCTATATGTATGTAAATGTATAAATTAGTTTACAGAGAGTAGCTCAAACCAGTTGGTCAGTCACTAGATTACGTAATTACATACTCTTCATATGTATGTTGCATACTAGGCCCAGTTTAATCAGGATGCCCAGCAAGTTGCAGACTAAGCGATTCTGATATTGACTGACTCAGTTCCTCTCCCCCTCTCCTCATCTGTCTCAATCTCTGGCTTATTTTTCCATCTCTTATCTTTATTTCTCTCTCCCTCTCTCTCTCTCTATAATCCTCCCTTTCCCATCTCCAGGCCTTGTCTGCTGCTGACTTGAACCTGGTTCTGTATGTGTGCGAGACCATCGACTCTCAGCAGGTGTTTGGCCAGCACCCATGCCCCCTCATCCAGCCCGTCCTGCTGTCACTCATCCAGCAGCTCTCTACCAACCTCGGCACGCGCACCGAGCTCAAAATTAGGTAGGAGACAAACGACACCTCTCTTTCATTCTCTTCCAGGTTGGGGTTGTGTATGGGTGAATTGTTCACATGCTTCCGTAGATTAGATTTTTAGCAGTATTTGAAGGTTGGGCCTAGTATTTTGTTAATGGCTCAATGGACTTCTAACAAAAGTGAAATCTCAGGACTTAAAGTTCTCAGGCACTGCGGTGGAATTAAGGCTTTGGCCAGTCCATTTACATTGTCCATTAGAATTTAATTTGAATTGGGGAATGCATAATTATTATGCATAATGGATTTGGACATTTCTGACAACGTCAGGCACAGATGGTTTTCTTGCTTTAAGGGCTGAAATATTCAAGTTATAATTATGAGAGCATGTCCTAGTGCAATTGCACTGTCACATAGACATATTTTCTTCTGAAATTCCTTCATTGAGCGCCAGATAGCACTCCCGCTAGCCCAGGTTGACCTTTTTCAATCAGACATCAGAGTTTCACCCCACAGTGAAGAGGGGTCGGAGAAACCAAGGTTGCACTCCCTCTGGCCTCTGTGATGTTCTGTTCACAGTTATTCACCTTGACAAAAATCCCCTTACACAAAGTAAACCCAGGTAAACAAAACAAACACCCGCGCGCAAGGTCCTGGGAGTGAGATGATGCATCCTAATGGACCCTCAGGTCAATCCAAACATTAGGTGTGTGTGTGTGTGTGTGTGTGTGTGTGTGTGTGTTGTGTGTGTTGTGTGTGTGTGTGTGTGTGTGTGTGTGTGTGTGTGTGTGTGTGTGTGAAGGTAATCTCTACATCATTACAGCCTGGTCATCAGCGCCTCTAGTGAACGGGGTTCTCTTTTCTGCCTGTCCTCCTGCTTTAAATCCTGCCTTTATGGGCTCTCCCCGACGGTAAACCTGGGACATGCCTCAGTCCTTAATGCCGTGCCACTCCTGACTACAGCCATTAAGCCTCTCAGCAGCCTGGCGCTGGGCCTGTACGCCCGCCAGGGGAGTCGGCCAAGCCCCCGAAGCCCAGGCGCACGCACAAATCGCCCGCTGCCAACTCCCTTTACTGCCTTTACACACCTCCGTCCACTCGACTCGTTACGGCACGAATCGCATCTCGAATAACCTAAAGCTCATACAACCCAGATGTTCCAATACATCACCATCTGTGTGGCGGGGTCGGTGTGAGAGTGTGTATGTGTATCAATAACCATATGTTAAGTGTTTAATATGTTTAGTGGTCCGACCTTCGAGACGCATAAGGACAGTACAATTCAGTCAATATTACTTTCCTTTGCTTGTTTTGTTTTTTTTGATGACCGGGGATACCGTGGCATGCCTCTGTATGTTCATTTTTATGACTTGTACTGTAAATATCGGTCCAAGTCCAGTTTGTTTATTTTGTAATATTGATGACGTGGTTAAGCCACCCCCAAGGGGTTAAGATATGAGCAGCATCCTTCCTACACCCCGGAGGCTAATGACACTTAAGCCTCAAGATTACAGCGAGGGGGCTGACGTGGGAAGCATGGTCCTTTTGGCATAAATGTATTGGAGCGAGCTGTGCAGATGTGAAATTTTTATAACAATCTGATGCGTAGCATCTTGGCTGGGCCATCTGGAGCCCGCGCGCGTGGGCTGCACACAGTAAGCGGGTTATTAAGGTCGTTGTATTGCATTTCCTCCTTTTTTAATCAGATGCTCTAATCTTAACGAGTGGTTGTAAGGTAATTAAGATGACCTCTCCGGAATATGTGCTCCCACCCACCCATCCGCCCACCCCATCAGGGTCCAGCCATTCGAGTCGAAAGGCAGATGGCGAATATCTCCATTCAGACAGGTGGCAGCTCTCTTAATCCTTATGGAGGTTGCAATGTCCGACAAAGGGAGAGTGGAAAGGGGAAAAAACCCTTGCTTTATACCTGAATAGGCTTTAAGAATCAACAGGAGTGCGTCGCATACGTGACAAGCTGGGGGAGAAGAGCGGTGTAGAGGAGGATAGTTAAAACATGTAATCACACAAACGTGCTGATGCTTGCCCCTGCCTGCCCTTTGTGGTTGACCCCGTGCATTACCGGAGCCAGCCATCCATCCATCCCACCAGAGGACCGACCGGCATCGCTGAAATTCAATTAATCTCCAGAGGTGGCCCAGGAGTCCGGAGACAGGTTTATGGAAAAACCTGCCTCAGGCTAACCAGATTAGTGCTTTGAGGCAGACCAGTGATCCGACAGCGGAGATCAAAGAGCTCATTCCAGCACGGGCGGGCAAAATACAAGGGGTGATGCCAACAGTGCGGGTGAAACTTGACAAACAGAAAAAAAAATCCATATTCTACGTGGCGATTGGATGCAGCCTTAAAAATAAAATGTTACTTGTGGACCATGCCCATTGGAGTCCCCGCTGTTTGTGGAGCATCGTGCTGACGTACTGGCCTTTTTTTATACCAGCTGTCATGCCTATATTAGTTAGTTATATAACCAATGTGTTACATTTGTATAACTGATGACCGTTAAATTGAATGACTGGTGTTCTGATGAAATATCCGTCGTGAGTTTCAATAACTGGCAAGGTTTATTATATAGTGTTATCTTTCTCACCTATAAAGAGGCATTGAACAATATTTAAAGGGGAAATCCAGTTCAAAAATGTTTTCGCTGGGGACCAAAACTGCATTACGGAGTAGTTTACACGTTCCGATCTTGTTTCGATCCCCAACGAAAATGTAATGCAAGTTGGTGTGAAAGAAGGTGAATGTAGGTCCTGTGCGGAGTGCTGACCGTCTCTCTCGTGTCCCCTCAGCTATCTGGAGGATGCGGTAATGAACCTGGACCACGGCGACCCGGTGACGCGGGACCACATGAGCGCGGTGCTGGCCCAGGTGCGCCAGAAGCTCTTCCAGTTCCTGCAGCAGGAGCCACACAGCCCACTCAGCAAGAGGGCCCGCCGCCTCATGATGATGCTGCAGGGCCTAGTGGTCAACCACTAGCCCCCACACATAAAACACATAGCCTACCCAAACAATGTGCTCCTCAAACTCCCTCTCACCCATAATGAAACAAACACACACACACACACACACACACACTTCCTTTTTTGCATCTCCCAAACAGGAACACATAGCAGCTCCATTCATCTTGTCCATGTAGACCCATACATGTACAGCCTGTCCCTCCACACAGACACACACGTGACTTTGACCTTTCACCCTTGATGCCCTCCCTCCCCCCAGCTGCTCTTCTGTGGTCTTTCTTTGGGATTTGCAGGATTTTGACGGTGGCTTGAATGGAGGAGATTGGCACTCAGATTCTGAGTTTGGTGTTTGTGCTTACTAGCTTTTTTTTTTTTTTTGGTTGGCTGCAGTTGCACTCAACGTATCACCTCATCCTAAAGTTTGTAATTTCTCGTCTTGTATGACGAACTACATGAAAATGAGAAGGTTGTTGCTCTTTTATTTTTGTAAGTGACCATTACAAGTCAACTAACTTTTGTGTGCAATGCATCAAGGCAGAGGCAAAAGAAAACCAAATGGACCTTTCAGTGTTTCACTAGTGTGCTTTGTTGGATGGAAGATGTTCTGCAGATTATTTCTCAGCTCTCTCCAATGCTGCCTACTGGTCAGACAGACAACTGCAGTGAGGACTGCAACTATATAGAGATCTCTTCTTTACCATCCTACTCACTGCTACATTTTCATTTAATTCCTCCCTGTTTTTTATTTTTGTTTCACAAACTGAAAGGAATAACAGGTACATATACACAGGATGTTGCCTCTACCAGAAACACTGAGTTTATTTCTTTAAAAGTCCTCTTGTACTACAGACATTTCCATCTGGTTGAAAAGTAGTTTTGTTTTGTGTGCGAGAGGGGGTTGTATTTCCTGTAGGACTGACTACTTTTTTGCATAGGCTTTACAGAACTGTACAGTGTTCATATGTTAATGTAAGTTCTTTTCTGATTTGTTTTTATGTGTTAGTTTAAGCAGGAAGCTGAAGCACCCGTGTACATTAGTCAATTAAGAATATGATTGTGGCGTCCAGGCAAACATGGAAAATGGCCGTCCGCATTTAGTTTTTTTTGATCACCCCCTCCATTTTTCCAGGGTCCTTACAATCCACCAGCTTCTCACATTAATCATACTCTCAACATATGCTTGAGTTATCAAAGTCAAAGTTGTTTTCCATAGCAAATCAAGCGAGATCTTTTATTACTAAGAGATCTCATATTCAATTTGTAAGTGTGCAGTTTTCGCTTTAGCCCCTAGATGGCAGTAAATCAGATTAACTAGGTTTGTTATTTATCATGCTATTTTTACATACGCTGCTTTTTCTCTTCTATCTTTTGTAAATTTACCACAATTTGCAAGACTATTCTTTCATTTAAAGGTACTGATTTGTGTCAATGTGGCCTTTAAAGATGTATTTTATTTTACACTTCCTCCCAAAGCAAATCCTGATTAGTGTATTTGGGGTTTCTATCATCCCCCTGTGGAGGACTTATTGATTGTGGTGTCAAATTAAAAATTATAACAGAATATAGCTCTCATAACCTGGAGTGTAACCTTAACAGAAAGTGCCTTAACAATGTTCTACAGTTTGAGTGGTCAATTGTTCCCTTACTATACCTTAGTGCTATTTAGGGGCGGAAGGATGTGGTTAAAGAAATCAGAGGTAATATGTAAAAGTGTGAAGAAAGAAGTGGCACTGGTTATTGCATTGATGTGCTGATTTCCTGGTCACTTATGAAGAACAAAGCTTTTTCAGTCAAAGGAATAGCACTTGTATTGTTTACTGATGAAAATCTTAGTTCTTGTTTTGCGTTTTAAGACCAAGGAACCTGCCCTTGTTCTATGTGTCTACCACATTCTCATTGTCTGCAAGAAAAGGCTGAGATTGTGTGTGTTTGTGCGCAACACCAACTGTAGACCCAGTGAAGCACTGTCATGAAAAAGGCTTCGTAAACAAGGCCTTCAAAACTCATCAGTCATACTTTAAATGTGGATATGTTCACATCTACCCACTTGTTTTCTTTGCCTCAGTAGATAATGTTACATTTTGGCACACACAAAGGTTTTTTATGTTGGGCAGCTGGTTTAGACTAAATAATGATTAAGCTCAGCATGCTAAGGAGCTGTGCTCATTTAACTTCATGTACGCCAGGTCTAGATAGACGAGGACTATTTTTTTTTTTTTGTCAACAGAAAGAATCAGCGCGCTAAATTACAGCTTTCTCGGTTAGATTCCATCTCTGAAACGACCCTTGGTCAAGTAGCTTGGCCATCTGTATGTTATAGCTACTGGAAGTTCAAACCCTTGGATTGTTGAAGTAAACCCTTTACTGTTTTTTTTTTTTCCAATTAGTAAAGATTAGTAAAGTACACATTATTCTTGTGCAGGTTTCGACCAGCAATTGCAGTGTATAAATCAAGGTTTTTCTTCCAACTTTTGTTTTTTTCATTAAGATTGATACTTATCAGGGTTTAGCAACAAATAGATGTGAATGTCCTATCAAGGCTTGCACATAACGCTATATATATAACTACTTTCCTCTCCAAACGTTGCATATTAAGATTTAGCTCTTGTTTTGTGTATGAACAGATTTGAACGTTTTGTCATTTTTCCATCGTGGTTTTGTTCGTAATGCTTGGACTATGTTGTATATTTTACACCTGTTTCTTTTACCCTAGACGTTTTGGAATAAAAAAGAAAATCACAATGTTCAATCTGTTGTTTTGTCTGCACTCATTTTAATTTCTATAAAATCTACAGGCTGGCTCGGGGGTATGTGTGGTTCTAATCCACGCAGGCTTTATTTCTCCCGCATACCCGTGCCCCTGTGACGTTTGCATTCTCGGTGGACGGGATTACGACGGACGGTTCAACATTCGTTTATACGCATCAAACATCTTAATCTGTGTCAGAGAGCTATCACCATTTGTCATTGTCAGTAATTTATGCTTTTACTGTGGTTGTGCGCAAACACATAGGCTTCATCTAATTTTGTTATGTTTGTTACGCTTTTAGGGAAGCGTGACAGAAAAGAAAAATGACCCTTATCAATACCTTGCAGTTGATGGTAGTTTTCAACCTAGTGAGATTACGCAGTCGGACTGCCTCCCCCGCCCCTACCGCAGACGCTTACTCCAAGATTCATCCCGGGCCATTCACTTGCTGCTTCTCCGTGCGCGATGTCTGATCTCCAGTGGGAAGGCTACTAGGATCCAATAAAACTTATCGGATATTAAGACAAAATTACTATTTTCGGTAATTTCACCCGCGCGCAAACTGATGCAGAATGGCTGCCCGTTTCCATTACGCGTGCCTCCTGGTGCCTGTTGCGTTTCATTTCCGTAAGTCAAAATATCGGCTTATTTTATTATTTAAAGCTGTTCATTATAGTCAAGCAGAGATTGTTGTTTCAAGTCCAGCTGATGTTTTAATGTGTTGAACTTTGGTGTTGAATAGTCGGTTGGCAGCACACTTTGTAGTGTTACGACCATGGGTACGGAGTATGCTTTTCTGTTTGATTGTTTCGAGCAATTTGACCGTTATTCTGGTACCCGTAGTCATTCTTGCATGAGCAAAGTAGCAGGCATTCGGAGTTTCTTGCATGCAGAGTAAGTAAATGTTAAACATAAGCGGGTGTTAACAGATGCAGCAAAGTTGCCATGTGCTAAGGTTGCGCATTACGCATCGCTCGCCCCGTGACGCCACTGATTCCCCGGTCCTCTGAGATGTCCAGTAATATTTTAATCCCTTAAGCGGACTGCAATGTGCGTGTTTTGTTTTGCTTCTCAGATTAGATTTGGTTGATTATTTATTTATTTTCTATGTAGCCTACGAAGACCGGAGTCGTAGTCTGAAATATAAACTGAGAGGATCACCAATGTGTCAAATCTGACTGGACTATCACAACCACTTTTCTTATTCTTCGCTGTTAACATCAGGACAGACGTGCCTTTGGTGTAAAAATACTTGTGTCCAGCAAGAGCTGCAAATCGCTCTGACCTGAGAGTATATGTTAAGCGGTATTGTTTTCCCTTTAAACCTCTATGTTAATTCATCCCCAAGCATGGTGCTGATGTAACCCGGCTCTCCTGAGGATTAAGTAGGGGGAAAACATGCCGATGGAAATAAATCATGAATGAACCGCATCTGCTCTCCCCTGATGCCTTGCTCCCTGGGGGGGGGGGGGGGGGGTAACACAACTCTGTTGGCGACAGTTGTATGCTTAAAAACCCTGCCTTAGTCATCGTGTGCAGTCTCCTTTTTATCTATTATATTCATAAACTCTGCTGGCGCGAACTCCGCCTAAAAGTATGCCCTTCCCTGCACCCTGCGTTCCATACCGATTACCACTCTGCGCTTGCCATCACAAATGAGTTTGGATGCCCCTCCTTCTCAGTGACAGAATCCGTTTGTATTAGGTTGAATTGTACTACCCCGAAAAAAAGTACAACCCCGGTAATACATTGCCCGAGCTCACAACTGTTTTACAGCATGCTCAAACTCAGTATTAGATGAACTTTTGTCTTGTGCTTATAGGCCTATGCCTTTCACCTCTGTGAAAAGTCGTTTTAGATTCACCTCTATGGAAGCAGCAGTTGATGATATATCCCTCTTGTGAAGAATGGGTGTGGTGTAGCAACATGTCTTCCTTCAGGCTGACTATAACCAAAAGTTAGTATGGCTTTCCTGGCACATGAATCTGACTGCTACAACTAGTTTTGTCATCCATGTCCTATTAAAGTTGGTCATTCCAAAGTTCTTTGACATTTGATATTTCCCGAGACCACATGAATCACAGAAAAAACCCAAATAATTTGACTGGCAGTTATCAACTGGCAGAAGCCAAGTATCAAGAGCCTTTCACCAGAGTCATCATAGTCTCCACTTTTCAGAAATCACATTTGCTTTTAAGGACTGGGTAGGATCATAGCACTAAACTTTAGTGACATTGTGGAGAGAGTAGTGGTGTGTGGCAAATAATTAATTTCTCTGTCTCGCTTGAGAATACTGAGAGAGAGTGTGTGTATCTTGGGTGCCTGTGGCCCTGGTGTGATCACACACACACACACACACACACACACACACACACACACACACACACTCACCCCAGCTCACCTTACAGCTGTGTTCCTGTGATTTCCCTGCGCCCACTGCCTCAGCGGAGGCCGTGCCATTTCACCAAGTCCCTTACGCAAAGGCTGCAGAATGAGACAGCGAGCGGAGCGTGACACGATGACAGAACACTGCGACGCTGCGCCCTCCTGCACCCGTCCCAGGCGCCGGATGAATATGCATGGCTGGGGTGACTTGCCGGTGTGAGGAGTAACAGGAACTGTGATGCCCTCTAGCACAAATGAATCATTTCATTCAGTGGCAGCTGCAGTAATTTATATGAATGTACAGTATGTGTGTATGTGTGTGGGTGTGTATGTAAGAGAGACAGCACTTAGGGGGACAATTGAAGAGGAGAAGCATAAAGTTAGGCACACGCTTCAGAAAGGAATTTGCACTGGCCTTCATGTTGCCAAGGTCACTAGGAGCCAATTTACCAGGTGGTGGAGGCTGTGTGTAGGCTGCTGATTCAAACTCCTGGGAGGAAACACACACACACACCCACACACCCACACACTTGACATTTACAAAGTCAAACATCTCCATCTTGCTCCATTCTCTGAATCACATATCACCACTCATTTGGAGAAGCGCTTTGATTCAGCCTCTTCTGTGTTCTCTGGTTCTCTCTCTGGTAGACTGAGCCCTTAAGCAGTGGTATAGCTATAAGTGTGAGCCATGGCTGCCTCCAATTATTTCCCCCATTCTCCCAACTCCCATGGGGGCCACCAGCAAAACTTCATCACTTTTCTCCCTCACAGCGTGAGCTGCTTCAAACCTCACTTCCCCACTGAGATTTACAGATTTTTTTTTTCTTACTTATCACCTCATCCTTCCTGGGTTTTTTTAACCCCCCGTCTATCTTTAATCTATTATTTTTTTATTTCTGAACTCATCCTCTTTGAGTGTTGTCATGTGGCTAAATGATTAAGAGCAGACATAGTGCCGTGGAAGAGGCTGTGAGTCACGCCAAGAGTCACGGTGCTTGCTGGTCCCTCCACCTGCTCTGTGGGAGACCGGAGACGCCGACGCTGACACCGCCACCGCGAAGAGCTGTGACTGGACACCCGCAAACCTCAACGCAGTGTCCTTCAGTGCTGCAGAAGGGCCAGAGCCAGAGGGAAAGGGCAGCGATGAAATATAAATCGAAATTCTGGCTTTTGTCTCTTCTCATTCAGCCATGCTTTGTGGGGGAGGATGAAGGAAAGATTAATGCAGCTGGTCTGCTTTGGTCAAGAGCGAACTTTTCAGAAGAAACTAGTCTTAACTTTGCCACATTTGAGAGTTCTGGAACATGTTGAATGCTTTTTCGGACTCGACTCAGCCGCATGTTGTCTTGTACTCCTGAGCATGTTCGACACAGAGGGGCCTTTTCACAGAAAAAAGTATTTGTGAAAAAAAATCTTCGAACAAACAGACCCATGAATGGACTGTTAAGAGGTCATTGTAGCTCTCATTTTGGACTTTGGGCTTTGAGGCTTGTGACAAGCAGACAGACCATTCCTGTCCACCTCCTGTGGGTGTAATAGCATGGGGTGTGTGTTTGTCTGTGTGTGTGTGTGTGTGGGGGGGTCTTCTAAATGAAGCTGTGCAGATCTAATGAAGTGTAGTGGTTGGATGGGGAGAGGCCAGGTGAGAGAGGTGAGGAGGAGAGGGAGAGGACAAGGGCAAATGTCCCCCTCTGCCCCCAGGAAGCCAGCACTAACCCTGATAAGTTGCCGGCTGGAACACAGGTGCTGTAGTCAATAAAAACTCATTAACTTGGCGAGTGGGCGACTGCGTGAGTGTCCACTACAATGAGCCGCTCACTTACTCTCCATCAGGCCAGATAAGAGGGAAGGGGGATCGATGCCGGCAGGAAGCTCATTTATTTGGCAGATGGGGAACGGCTGGCTGTGGCCTTAACCTGTGCACACAGGGACACAGACAAAAACCTCTGCACAGTGTGTGTGTGTGTGTGTGCGTGCGTGTGTGTGTATGTGTGTGTGTGTGTGCGTGTGTGTGTGTGTGTGTGTGTGTGTGTGTGTGTGTGTGTTGGCGGGATGATGTGGACTCCTGGAAGAGAGGAAGAGGACAACCAGCAGCTGTGTTCATTTAATCACTAAAACTCAGTAGGCCGAGTGGAAGAGGAAGATGGGAGAAAAACAACGATGACATGAAAGGAAATTGCAAGAAAAAAACGAAGGAAGTAAAACTATACGTGTTTTAGTCCCTCAGCAGCACAGGACCTGTGGGGTGTCCTGTCCTCTGACCTTTTGATTTCTTTCGTTCTTTATATTTGAAGCTCATGTTAAGTGCTACTCTGTGATGTTGTTAATAAATGTTCTATGCCAAGAACTCCCAGCTCCCATTCTGTCACCGAGTTTTTGTGCCGCACACTACTTTCAGGAAAGCGGCTCCAGTGTCCCGGAGTACTCCTCGTGGTCAGAGCAAAGGAGGGTGTGCGTTTCTTTGCTGAAAATAGCATTCCCAACAGCCTTTGTTCATTGGATCCCATCTCAGCTACAAATCCCATAAGCAAAGTGTAGTTCAGGGCATGTTCACAAAAAAATGAGGATGGGGGGGGGGGGGTAAGTCGAAGAGTGGTGTTAGTAGTGTGGGGGCGGGGGGAGACTGAGAGCTTCACTCTTGTCTGAACAGAGTACGCAGTACACCCGCGGAGAGCTGCCAGGCTAGTACAAGCTTGAGCTTCGTCCTTCATCAGCATCGCACTGGGAGAAAATGTGAGACTTCGTAAAAAATAAAAATAAAAATAAAATCAGCCTGGGTGTCCTTTGATTGCCTCCCTTCACAGCGCCTGGTAGAGCCTGATCAACCACGGCCCACTCTCTGAGGGGCCGTCCTCTGGAGTTGTCGGGCCATCAAAGTGCCTCTGTGTCAGCCCTTTTTTTCAGGAGTGGGCGAGGGGGGGGGGGACACTTGGAGGCCTTGGCATCCCAGCAAAGGCCTAAAGCTACAGAGATACACACTCTCTCTCTCGCACACACACACACATGCAGACACTAAGCAACGCCTCAGGGTTAGGTTCATTGAATGCATAATAGATCTGAGCGCTCGCCTCTCCTTGTTCATTGAGCACTTTTTTTTTATTGCTTTACATAACAGTCACTAGGTAAACTGTTTTATGGCATGAATGTTTAATTGAGTTGTGCTGTGAATTCCCACAGCTGAGCTTGAATGTTGAATAATGCAGGGCCAGGCAGGCCAGCTGGCTCCATGACCGGTGGAGCCTTCAGATGGAGTCGAGTGCAACTGGGTGGCCCCTCCACCTCCTCCATCCTTTCGTTCACACTGGTCGACGCGGTCGTGCCATCACTGTTTCTTTCCCAGCGGCGGGAAGTGTGAGAGTTGGAGGGAATTCTGGCCCTTTTCTTTGGTTGTTTGTCTGCCTGTTTTATTTTTGTTTTGTGAAGTGCTTACTCTGTGGTCGGTCATTGTAATGAAAAGGTGTGTGTGTGTGTGTGTGTAAGCTGTCAGTTTCTCCACTGATTTTCTCTCTCTTTTTTTTGTTTGAACTTGAGTCTGTGGTATAACTTGAAATCGTTCTGTGTTAGTAGGACATTTGTCTTTGCGGTAGAAATGTTTTGACCCCTACAATCCTTTACCGATCAATCAATCAGTCAATCAATCAGTCAGTCAGGTCTGTTTATTTTCCATTCAAAGCTTTTCCACATTAAGCAGAACAGCTTAAAGAGTTTATGTGCCCATGATTCCATTTAAAGATATATAGTTTATGTTTTCTTCTTTTTTTAGACATTATAGTAGCTGAAAATATATCTCCTATTTCTGGCCCTCTCTTATCCTTGTAGTGACAGTGCTGTGTGGATTGTCATCAAGGGTTTGTGACTCACCTGTGTTGTTAGTGCAGATGCGTGAGTGGTTTGCTCATTGAGAGCGAGGTCAACTTCAATAAAATAACCAATTAGTCCATGTGATACGCGCCTGAAAGCTCGAAGGCCCAAAACAATGGCCGCCCTTTCCTGCCGCATGGGCCGTGGAATGGACGCATATGCCCGAAGTGACCTTGGAGGGAGCACATTGCATTGAGTGCAAAAACGCTGCTAAACACACTCAGAACACTGCATTGTCCTCAGCTGCATTTTCTAAATAGGCCGTCTCTGTGTGGCTCCAGACAAAGAGAGGCGCACTACCTAGCCCACTCTCTCTGCACTGCAGATCCAGGTGGAGAGCTTTACCCTTTTGTCCCCCCTCCCTTCGCCACACACTCTAATAGTTGATTTGGGAGGGGGGACGGGGGTGTCAGCAGAGTTCGTCATAACGGAAAATCTGTGGCGACCCAGGAGAGTTCCAGTGTGGTTCGGATCAATGTGCTCCGAGCTTGCGCAGGCTCTGAGGGAAGCGTAGCGAGGCAGCGAGCAGAAGGAGAGTTGTGGGGAGAGGAGTGTGCAGAGACACATGTTCGGGGGCTAGTGCAGAGAGCAGTCAAGCACAATGGCACACAGCTCCGTGGAAATCCTTACCCTAATCCCTGGTTGGCTGTTGCGTAATATTTCTCCCTGCATACAATAAAATAATGTTTGCCATGCCTCTGATCACAAACTTGCATAATGATCTAATAGAAATTAAAATGATTATTTTTGGAGAGCAAATTTGCTGTGTGATTATATTTCAGCAGCTTGTACTTTGGCTTTAATTAAGGAAGGCTTTTGTCTCTATAGTTTAGATTCAGAATGCATTAGCATGTTTCTGGGTTTCAACATTTTATTCTTCAAAAAGAGAAAGAGAGAGGTGGGGAAGTGGAGTAGAGAGGAAATCTTGTGAAGGTGGTCAAGTTGGATATTGAGGAAGATGTTTCTCATCAGAACTCTCAGTTTGACTTCATTCTTAACTGAATGTGTGTGAGATTCTACTCATTGTAATTCTTACGACGTGTGTGTGTGTGTGTGTGTGTGTGTGTGCCACTATTCTATACAGATTCATATCGCACCACCGCAAGGATACAATCTATGTGCTCTGCTTCCTGAGAGTGACTCTCACCGTTTCCCACCAACTCTGTATTTCTAGTGGCATCCAGCCTGGATTCTGGCTAAACTCTCTCTTCCTGGTTCTGAGTGTGCCTTACAATGTGATGTGTTATATGAAACCAAACATAGATTTAAGTAATTACATAATTCAAGACTGATTATTCCATTATGCAACTAGGACTGTTTCATTTATAAAGAAAAAAGAATAGAGCAGTACCAGTTAAAATCCGAGTTTGGAGCCATGAGTGCGGTTCAGATGTAACAGACCATTCTCATTCATTTCTCTGAATCGCGAGCACGTGGTCGCGCAGCCAGGAGAGAGACTGAGAGGGCAAGCCTCGGAGCGCACACACACACACACACATCCGCCGTCCCCCTCGGCTCTCAGCTGAGGAGTGCAGTGTGTGTGTGTGCCCTGTCTGAGCACCCAGCACTCTCATTGGCAGTCAGAGGCGAGGCCTGGGCCTCCACACTGGGTCACAGGCAGAGGGAGCCTGTGCTGAATAATACAAGGCCAAGGGGCCTCTAAAAGCATTCTGCCAAAGTGATTAGATCCTCGCTTTCCCCCAAAGCTGTGCCAGGGGGATTTGCATTGTTTTTTAGGAGAATACAGATGTGGTCAGGCCCCACTTCAATGCCATTAATGGCCTGGTTCAGGCGAGGGATTGGGCCTCAGTGCTGTTCAGACAAATCCTAACCCCCCCCCCCCCCGCCATCCAAGCCACATTACCCATCCTCCCAACCCCCACTCCGGATCCCACCCTGTGTGATTCGTAGGGATTATTTGAAAGTTTGCCCTTTTTAATTACAGTCTCTCTTTCTCTCTGCATTATCTCTGTGGGGAGTGGAGGGCGAGCAGGGCTGAATGACGATGACGGTGATGACGGTGATGATGATGATGATGACGCATGCAGGTGTTGTTTGTCTGGAGCAGCCCTGGTCTGTTGTCTTTTGTTGTGTTGTGTTGCACAGGGGTGGAAAGGTGCGGGTGGTTTTCGGGGGATCAGCCAGGGAAATCATCAGTAGCAATCACTCCACTGCTCTGAGGAAAAGAGAAATACAATAGCAGAGGCGTCTCTTCCCCCCATCCCACACCACCCTCTCTCTCTATCCCTCTCTCTCTCTCTCTCTCTCTCTTATTTTGCTCTGTTGACTTCATTCTTTTTTGTTTCTCTGAGCCTACAGCTATATTGATCATTCCTTCTCTTGTTCTGAAGCCCAGGCCCACTTTATGGAAGTTGTTGATGAGTTTGACTTAGACTTTTATTGGAGTTTAACAGAACCCATTCATTACTACAACTCAAGCCAGGGGAAACTACTCTGTCTTTATTTATGTCTATCACTGTATGCATCTGTTGTTAATGAGCTATGCCACATAGGCCGGGTATGTCAGCCAGTGCTTCATAGTGAATTTAAGAACCCTTTTATCAGTTTTAAGGAAGGTTTATGTGTATTTGTATGGTCACAATATTAGGGTATTCCTAACAATGTGCTTGGTCTCAAGTGCCTGAATCCAATCCCTTTGAGACAAAATTGCTGAGAAACTGTGGGAAAAACAGCGTTATTAATAGGAGGGTAAAGTGACCAGTCCCGAGGGGTGGTTGGAGGACGTCTACTTGAGGCTGGACTGGGAAAGAGGCAGAATGAGGGGATGGGAAAATGTGATGGAAGAGCAGACCAGGAAAACAAGAAGCAGATGCCCAAAAGCCAGGCTTTTATCCACAGCCTTGTTGTCTCTCAGCCAATGGCAGCACACTCTTCCAATGGGCCAATGTCCTTCTCCATGTGACCTTCACTGCATGCAGACAGGAAGGAGCAGAGAGAACACAGCACAAGACAGCATGCCACACAGGACAACAGTACAACTCACAGACCATGTTCAATGAGCAATATACATCCATAGATGTAAAGTGTAGCAATGGTGCCCAGCTGGACTACCTTCAATGTCTGCTCCGGTTAAGCCAGGGGCCGTATAGGTCTCCCTGTTCTTTTGTGGGAGGCCATGTGTGTGTGGCTTCAGCAGCAATGCAGTAAAGCAGCAACATACTTTTCAATGTGATGCCAATCACCTTAAGTAAGGCCTATAGACTTTATGTTTTAACAGAAATACCCTTTTAACTAAACCTTGGTCACCAGTTGAATTCTGTCTTACCACCTGGGCCCCAGAGGGAGAAAGTCTGAACTCAGGACCCTGCTCCAGGGCATCTCTCAATATGGAATATTATATATTACTCACCGTTATCAGAAGGCATGACACAGGGACTGGCAACAGAGGCTAGAGGTCGGTTTTTCAAGAATACAGTAAAAACCTTTTCACTTTTTCTCGAAACAAGCAGTTTCGAGAACAAACAGACAGAGGGTAATCTTGCACAGAGTCTATAGGCCCGTAGGTTCTGAGAGCAGGTTCCTTCTTTTATTCACCACTCTGTGGGGGTGGCGATTTCCTGTTGACTATGAGACAGACTGCAGATGACCCACTGGCCAAAGTTGACTCCTGCCCTAGACGAAGTCGCTATCTTTGTTCTTCCTTCTGTCCTCAGGCTCTGACAAAAAACAGTTCTCGTTAGTTTTGTGATTCAACAACTTTTTCGATGACAGTTATCGACAGTCTTTATTTGTGTTGCACATTTACCTAGTGTTTCATGGGGTGCCTGGGTTTCAGGGGAAATTGCTGTGTTGCATTGAAGCCAAGCGTGAACACAGAACTGAGAAGTGTGGTTAACTAGAAGCGCCATTATTTCAGAACTGCCAGAGCTGCCATGGGCGGCTACCCTTAGGCCTACCTTAAGATTTAAAACTCTACATTCAATCATGATAATCATTTATTTGACACAGACTAATGCATATAGCTCCAACTTACATTTTACTCTAATCATTGTTTTGTTGTAAGCAAGGCTAACTTGAGACAGCTGAGGGTTTCCATTTATAGCTAGAGGCTTTGGCCTTCTAACAACAACCATCAAGAAAAAGGAACAAACAAACAAATTCATAAATAAACATGTCCTGACGTAACAGTTAGCCAGCGTACATACAACATAACAGGAATGTCTGTGTAAGTAGAGGTGAATACAGCAGAGGCGGGCCAACACTTTGTTTTGTCGGTAACACAAAATTTACAAGCGCAGGGCACAGCACGTCAGTGTGGTTAATGATGAGTGTTATTGCAAGTGTATGTGCTGAGCGTTTATGCTGGTGAAGTGAAGCGCATGACTGGCAATGTATGGCTGCATAAAATGGAGCTGACAGTTGGCCAGAGATGTGCAGCGATATGTTGAGCAGTAACTCGTCGCCTGACCCGTGGCAGAGCCCTGCACCGCGATCAGTCTAGAGCTGAAGGGGGAGGAAGGAGGAAAAGGAGGGAAACATGGCGAATGACAGACTTACGGTAATAGGGCGGGATGATGTATGGTGGTACAGGACAATGCTGTGCAGGCTTGGGTAATGCAGTGCTGTGGAACAGTGGTCCTGCTACAGGGCAGTGGAGTAGAAGAGCAAGTGTTGGCAAGACATGGTGTCATTGCCATCAATATCAGAGGGGCGAGGGGTGGGGGGGGGGCACTGTAATCTCTGCCATCTGTTTATGGATTAATGCTGCAGATTAAGCACAATGTAAATTATGGTATAAATGAACAGTCAAAATATCAGCTCCATCTAAAAGTGTGGGAGTACTGGAGGCAATCTGGAAGTTGTTCCACATCATCAGCGTCATTATTTACACTGACATTTGAACTGAAGCTGCATAAAATAAAGTGTCACTTTACTCTTCAAATAAACACAAATTCAACTTTTTACAGTATAAAGTCACATTTCCATTCAATTTAGGACAAATAAAAGGCCATTATGTTGTTTGCTAACATGGTGGTGTCTTTTGAATGGAAATAGCTGCATCTTCGTGCACATAGAGAAACTAGAAGTATTAAATCCTACTGTTGAAAGTCCAAACACACCCCGAAAGCCTGGTGTCCACTGAAATACATTTTCATCAAGCTGGCTGTCATAGTAGCCGCATAAATAAAAATGTTTTCACTTAGATAATGACTTTAAAATGAACCTGTCTAGCCATCCATTTTCACAATTAACTTTGCAGCAATTATATTTATAGGAAGTTTGTAGAGTTTCACAGTTAATCACATAAAAAGTTAAGATGCTCAGGTGAGTCAGTGTGTGCTGGTCAAACCCAGGCTCCCGCACATGGGGTGTGCTTGGCTGGAGATGTGGGGCCACGCTGCTATAATGTTCAGGGCATTTGGGAGGCTGAGGTGGCCTGCTGCTTGTGTCAGAATGCATTAGCCGAGTGTTGTGTCTTAAGGATCCAGCCCAGGTACTTTATCAGGCTGGAATGGATCTGTGTGCTGGAGCAGTGCAGAAGCCATTCTAGGGTCAGATGATGGAGTTGCTATTCAGATGATGCTGTTATACGATTAAGATCCGAGCCTAGTGTAGTGTTCCTTATCCCATTATAGTCTCTGGGACACAGTTTGGTGCTACTGAGCGTCATATGCATGTGAGTGTGTGTGTGTGTGTGTGTGTGTGTGTGTGTGTGTGTGTGTGTGTGTGTGTGTGTGTGTGTGTGTGTGTGTGTGTGTGTGAGAGAGAGAGAGAGAGAGAGAAAGAATTTGAGCGTTATTGGAGATGTCTTGCCTTGTCTGCCTCTGATCAAAGGTAATGTTCAGTCGCTAGAGATCTCAGCAGTCTCTCCCACCTCAAACTCCACCTGCACAGGGTCTCAGGAGAGAAGTGAGATGGCTTTTGGAGAGGGAGCAGAATGTGCTGAACATGCTGTGTAGTCCTGTTTCTGCCTGGTATCTGTGTGTGTGTGTGTGTGTGTGTGTGTGTGTGTGTGTGTGTGTGTGTGTGTGTGTGTGTGTGTGTGTGTGTGTGTGTGTGTGTGTGTGTGTGTGTGTGTGTGTGTGTATGCATATGCATGCATGCGTGCGTATGTGCACTTGTGTGTGTGAAGAGGAAAAAAAGCTTTTAATGGATGAAACATCCAGAGAGCTCCAAGATGAAAGATTTCTTCCTTGATTAGTATCTTTAAAGCAGTTCATGGGGTTTCTGCGCCAGTTTGAGCCGCAGAAGTAGTTTGTGGGTATGTTTTCAATCGTTACAAATGTAAGTGCTCATTATGAGGATGCATGTAATGTGATGAACACCCAGAATGGAGCTGAATGAAAAAGCTTTTCCTGCTCAGAACTGGGTGGATTTTTTCTTGGTCATTTTACATTTTTCTGTACTATTTATTTACACACAACACAACAACATACAACACACACACACACACCCACACACACACACACACACACACACACACACAAACCACATTAATTTGTGCTTAAAAGACTATTTGTGTTAATGGCTGTAATTTTGCTTAGGCACCTCAGTTTGGTCAGAGCATATCAATGAAGGAATGCATGAATGATAGCCTCATTCATTAGGTTTGAGTGTTGATTGATGGCATGTTCAATAAACAAACCCTGTATAATTTGTCATTGGCAAAGCCATTAATTGAAGCACATTTTTAAGCTCTTTTTTTCTCCCTCACTGTCTCTCGCTCATTCTTTCTTATACCTTTGCATCTCCAACCCAGTGGAGAAATAAGAGATTAAATATGACCTAGCATAGTCCTGACTCATTATTATCTCCCTTTTGCTCCTTCACTTTCTCCTGCCCCCCCTCCCCTACCGAGCGAAGCATGTCAAGGTGTGAATGGAAAAATCCTAAAGGTTAGTCAGTCGTTAGAGAGAGAGGGAGAGCTTCACAGCCAGAGTTAATTATCAGGTGTTGTTTTTTTGCTTTGTGTTGCCGTCCGTCTATTCGCCATCCCATCCACACTAATCCGCCCCCCCCGTTCCTATTTTCTCCGCTGCCGAGGGAATTAAACGTATCTGTGATTCTCTTCTCGCACGCGATGTTGCTACTGGTCGCCTTCATTGGACCCTTCTGCCTTTTAATGATGCTGCGCTTGGAGAGAGAGTGAGAATAGAGCACAGTTACCATAGGAAAAGTTACCATAGGAGCGCACTCAACTTCACAACCATGTTGCCCCTAGGAGTAGGAGCAGGAGAGAGAGGCTGGTGGATATGTCTCCTGCAGTGATCTGATGCATAACACTACGTTTAGGAGATTCATGGGGCTCTGTCGCTGCCTGGTGACCAATCATGAACACTGGAAAGAAAGAACAAATGCCCCTGGAGAACATTTCAGCTCCCAAAGTGACTCTATTGCAGAGTTATGACCTGACTAGAGGTATAATCCTTATAATCACCATGAGAGTTTAGGTGAATTTCATCTTCTTTTCTACAGTGTATGTTGTGCAATAGACCATACCATCTGGACATGGCTGGACAATGCAATACTGAGCCTGAGCTCTTAAGAACCTTCTGTGATTTCAGTGGACAGTGGAGAGCTGTACAGGGCAAGGTTGTGTTGGAATAAGAATAGGATGTGTACACTCACAGATTATATGGAGACTAAATCCCTTTACTTATTTCTAATGAGTTTGGCCCCTCAAATGAATAAATACTAATAGAAGATGTACTGTTTGAATGAGAGAGAGAGAGAGAGAGAAAAGATAGAAAACTGAAAGATATTGTAGCAATGGAGCAAAGCTGAGACTTCTTGCTGCCTCTTAATTGAGATGCATATAAGGCAAGACTGATACAAAAATGCATGCTAACCTTTAGCACAAGCAGGAAGACATGATTATAGCCCAAAATGGAACATTATGCACAGAATCAAACATTTATCATTCTAACTATCACATATACAAAGCACTATGGGGATAAACCACATCCCATATCCACACAGAATCTTCCGCGTGAGCTGCAATATTGGCAGCTAGCTCTTTCACCAGAAGATGTGATGAATTGGGTTCTTTCTTTGGCTCTAACTCGTTACACAAAGACCACACAAGGTTTCTCTTGTGAGGGCCACATTAAATTGACCAAAGGTCATGCTTGTTTACTGGCTGTTCCTGTCTGAGCGAGTTTCCACTGTGGTCCTTTTTTTCTGACAATCTCTTTTTGCTCCAGTGGAAAGACACTTAACAAGAGACAGGTAGACAGGTAACAATGGCAGCCACTTTGTGTTCACCGACTCAACACTTCTCACCGAGTGCTGTTGGGTGACCGAGACATCGAGGTGCTCTGGGGACTCACCATCGCCGCCCATGCTGACCCGTCCGTTCACAGCTGTGCTACGCGTGTAACCCGGCTTTGGCTGTGATAGATATTTCACAGTAATAACGTGACTAATGAGACCTCTTGCTACGGAGTACTTGTCTGATGTTTCTGATGGATACGTCCTCGGAGCGGCCGAAGGGGCTTCATCTTCTAATGAGCTCTGCCCAGCACCCTGCGTTAAATTGTACAGGGTATTAAATGCATCAGTCTTCCAGAACTTTCTTGACGCACCCGCCCCCCACCCCCACCCCCCCTCTCTTCCCTTCCCATCCTTGATTGTGTCATCACTTGAGATATGTCTCAATAAAGTCTACAAGACAAGGGAGCCTCCCATTTCATTAGCGCACTGCGCCAGTGTGAGGAGTGACTGTTGGCTGTTGCATCTTGGACCACAGTTCACAGTTTAGCGCTCATCAGAGGGCTCTGCTCTCACTCCACTGGTCTGGAGGATGTTTTACCCGCTCATGCTGCATCACTGCAGTCATTTAGAGTGTCATATTGTCTACTAGGCAGAAGTTACTCTGTCTCCAGATGCGTTAAATCTGTGATATACGCACCCACCCAAAGCAGGATGGGAATATTTACTCCACAGTAAAATAGCTGGGTCTCCACTTAAAGATGTACTAAAATTTCACTATCCGCAGATTTGTTGCCAGCCAAACAAATCCAATCTATGCCCCCAATCTAAACAAATCCAATCTATGTGACATCCTAAATGTCACATTCGCTGCCACAACATGAGGACACAGCCTAACTCAGTGCACGTAATAGTGTGGCCATCGGCTATGGTATGGCGTGGTATGTTCCGGCTGCAGTGTTCAGTGGAGTGAAGGCCCATGGGATTGGAAGTTTCTGGCAGAGCAGATGGCAGCATCACTCTGTAGTAGCACAGCACTTATGCTCATCCAGGGTGGAGAGAAGTTCAGTTCAGTCATAACGCACGACCAACTGCCAGCCATACTGCCATCACGTCTGTCTAACTCACACTCTGACATGCAACAGACACATCTTTAGTATTTTTGTTCCCCCCTTTAGACGTGTGTGGAAAGTGTTTGTCTATTTCTTTATCTTTTTTCATGGGGCACGCAGGACATGGATCCTTAAGAAATTGACACGTGAGAAAGAATGGGTTTAATTTATTTTGATTTGTTCCCCATGGGATGTCTGGCGGCCTACATAAAGCAGACATCAGCACCAATTCCGCTGGGTCAGCACTATGCCTGCCAAGGCCTGCATATTTAACCCCCCTGAACAGAGATCCAAGGGCTTGGTGCCGGATATGACTTCTTCCCTCAGCATTGTTAGCAATCTTGCAACACTGAGGTGAACAGAGGTCTGACATCTGAAAAAATATTTGCTTAACCAGCCTCCCCTCCAGAGATTGTGTATAATGTTCAGAGTTTTTTGTAAATATCGACAGTATTGTGCCAAAACTGCAACACCGTAAGGCATATTTGGAGTTTAAAAAAGCAATGCGTATGCTCTTTTAAAAAATACAGAACATGTAGCATACCTAACTGGCTGTTATCTTTCAGTCTTTTTAAACTAAAATCAAATGTTATATTCTCCCTGATGGTTTCAGTGACTTAAAATCCTCCACGTTCATCTTCTGATCGTAAGCAAGATATGTAATACATAGTGCTGGGAAATGATTGTTCCTTTTGACTGAGGTAATTAAAGGCTCGTCATCTGAGGCAGTGAAATCTGGTGAAAAAGGTGTTAAAGTTTGCTAAGACGGTGAGAGGGAAGAGAGCCTTCTTGGCCGCCCTTCCTCTCCTCTCCCTTGATCTGGCCACTCTAAAATGAATGGCCTGTAGCTATTTTCCCTCCTTCCCTCCCTCGCTAGCTGGCTGGCTGGCTGGCTCATTACTGAGAGCTTAAGCAGCAGAAAGAGAGATACAAAGAGGAGAGAAAGATGGAGAGACAGAATGAGAGAGTGAAAGAGGACAGAATTCAGGAGATGATGATGATGATGATGCAGTGAGAATGAAGTGATGAAACCATATCTGAAGTGAAACTCAGGTCCCCAGAGTGACATCAAGCATTACACAACTCATCGTGCTTTAGAGCGCACTGTAATGACTTGCTAGCGAGAGGGCCGAACAATCAATGTCATAGAGCCCATTTGAGCGCCATAAACAGCAGCCTTATTAGAGTAACGTGGTTAATTGATTGAGCACTGTCTGAATACTAATTGACTATTACCATTAATGTATGCCTATTTGCCGTCCATTGTCTGAAGTGGGCTATGGGACTAAAATGGCCAAGCAAATGTAATTTGAGCAGGGTTATGTTTTCGATTGTTTACCAGTGTGAGTTATTCTTTTTTGTCTGCATAATCATTTTTCTCTCCTCCCTTAGGTTCTATTGTTGTCTCTCTTTTTCTCTTTCACTCTTTTTCTTTCCACTCTCTCTCTCTGGCTCGCTCTCTCTTTCTCTTAAGGTGACTGTTCAATAAAATAAAACAAAATGCAACAACAGGACACTTTATCTGTGCCCTTTGGCTGGGAGCTACCACTGATAAAATATTTACTCAGTCCAGGGAGAGGCATGTCCGCTGCACTGGGCACAAATGCCCACTGAAGTGCGCGGGGGCTGTGGCGATGTGCGAGCCTGGACAGGTAGAATGTAATCAGAGACACAGAATGGCATAGACATCAATAATAACGCAAGGCGTGCTGCAACAGAAGCCATGCAGTACACATGGAGAGCTTACTATTTCGGAGGGGCTTGGCTCTCATCTGAATCGATAAATGTGTTCTAAAAGTACTGGCGGTGTCAGACTGTGTGCTGGGTGTCACTGCATTTGTGCATTTGTGTATTCCGGTGAATTAATGCACTCGTGTACTCATTTATCTGCAGGGTTGTTTATGAACCACAACGAATATATTTTCATTTTCATTTACATTTATTTACACTGTTTACAGCATTTGCATGTGTGTGACCTAAGTCTATTGCATTTCAGAGAAAGGCATGCATTCATTGTGAATATGCCTCTGTTGTGGTCAATACAGCAGTAGTAATCATTATTAGGCCACCTTTATCCTCTTCTTGCCATTAATGAGTTGAGAGTGAGTTCACCAGCTGCTCTCTGTTCTCCGTGTGCTCCTCCTGATGGCTTTTTTGCGCGATTTGTACTCCTGCTGTCCTGTCCTCCCAGTTCTGTGCTTGACTTTCTCGCTCCTCCAAGTCCTCATTCAATGTTGATGTGGATGAGTAAAACCAATAATCTGCAGACCTCACTGCAAAAACATTGGCAGAAATCAATAGGTTGGAAGGGGTGGAGGCAGGAGAAGGGAGTTTCTTTCTAATCAAATATTAATCAGGTGTTTCCAGGGGGAGACTGAGAAGAATACCTCCGATTGGCTGTCTGAATCAATTAAGATCCCCCACCACACAACACATACACCCCACACCGTTTACCCCTCGTCAGTCTGTCTGCCCGTTCTTGTGGTGCATGCCATCGGTTCTGTGGGATAGCCTTTAAGAGAAGCATGGAGAGAGAGAGAGAGAGAGAGATGGAATGGTTGAGAAAGGTGATTCATGGTTAATGACAAGCTTTATCCACATTCATATATCCAGCTCGGCTAGAATGTGTGCGCTTATAAAACTAGTCCCTAATTGCTTGACTTTTGGGAGGATTCATTGGGAGGTGTGCGCATGAATGTAGAAATGAGGTTGTATCTGGGTCGCACACACTGCAGACTCACAACGGTTTGTGTTCCTTTCAGCAGTCTACATTTGTATTGAAATCTATTACCAGTTCCCTCAAGGTCAGGGTCCCGTTCCATTGTGCCCTTTTCTTACAAAGTCCACTACACATGCTGATTATAAATAAATTGGCAGACAGACAAAGGCTCTTTCTATTACTGCACCAAGGCCATGGGGATTTCAGTGAAGAGGGAGACTTAGAACAGTGTCGCCGCACTTATGCTGGAGCGAGAATTGGTTTTACACTTGGCCTGTCTCTGCATTGCTGTATTGCATAGATGACAAGATGATGAGGATGATGAATTTGAGGACTGTTCAGCAAGTAGGTGTAAGAAGATGTGGAGGCTGTCAACATCATAAGGAACGTGTATATATATATAACTCTTTTTTTCAGACTGTGTTTGGCAAGTGCCTCTCATCTATGCCCTTGGATCAATGTGCTCTTGTTCAGGAGCAGCAGACACTAGAGGCAGACAGGGTGCAGTGCTTCAGTTGTCTCCAGCATTGGTGTAAGACCTGTGGCCGTGCCAGCCAGCAGACTGACACAATGCCAAATTAGAAGTAATCATGGGGTGATGATAGCATAGTGGCTAAGAAGCTGGGCTAGCATGCAGTAGGCAGAAAAGTTGTGGTTTCAATTCGCAGCTGCCACCATTGTGCCCATAAGCAAGGCCTTCATTCTCAGTGGATTTACAGAGAATCTTGACTGGAGATACAGTAGCTTCGCCTGAGTACTTGTGCACCTTGAGACACTTTTCCCCATCGTTTTTAACCTGTTTATCTGTTATATTATATGTCTGTCTTCATGTCCTTTACCCTGTCAGTCTCTGACTTCCCTGCTCAACATGTGCAGTGCTCTGGGGGCTAATCGAATTCCCCTCTGAGAGATGATAAAGGTTATCTGGGCTCTCGGCTTGACTCTTGACTCTTGCTGGGCACAGAGCCGAGAGTGCAGCCGAGAGCTCAGGATGGCTGTCGTCCCCGACATCGATTTCCAGTCCAATACAGCTGTGACCCATACCGGGTCTGTTTGCTCTGTGGCACGCCACAGCATGTCACATGACAGAAGCAGGCATGCCTAGCGCACGTTTGCTGCATTGTCAGGACGAAATTGACAGAAAAGGTGGATCCGGATTTCATGGCTAGATATGTTTTTGATATGGTTATGGTTATGGTTATGGTTATGGTTATGGGATTTGGCAGGCGCCTTTGTCCAAACCGATATATGTATATAGTGATATATTCTTGGGATGCAGGTGTTTTGTGATTGATGATGCACCTCTATAGTTGGGTCAAGGGGTACAGGATTAAGGTATAGGATTTTTTTTTAGTCTACACCCCCCCACCCCCTCTCATACACACATACACACACACACACACACACACACACACACACATACACACACCAGATCCACACAATAGTGGCTGATTTCCAGGGGAAATAACCGCTGGTGTAATGCTACATTTTCCCTGCGAAGCACAGTTCTTTTTGTTCAATGCTGTCCCCACTTGATGCACTGAAGTGAAACTACAGTGACTGAACTGGACAGAGGGAACACCGCCTGCTCCGTCAGCACGATGTGCTCTCCCCTGACGCTTGTCCCTCTGCTCGTCAACAGTGCTGCTGCCCTCGCCCTGCTCCGCTGGCGTCACCAGGAAGTGCGGCTCCATCTTCCAGGGCTTCGCCACCTGCCTGCTGGCCTTGGGAGATAGCCTGTCCCAGAGCTCCACCAAAGACGAGAGCACGCAGGAGATCGACAGTATCTGCAGGTGAGTGTGCGTGTGTGTGTGTGTGCGTGTGTGTGTGTGTGTGTGTGTGTGCGCTCGAATCGAAAACCCTATTGCAGGGAAGGTGGAGTAGGTAGAGATATAATACATTATGAAATATAGGATTTAATAGTAATTAAAGTTTGTTGCCTCTGCTACCTTTTCTTGTCAAATTTCAGTTGTCAGCATTGCAAATATTGAGAGAGAGAGAGAGAGACAGAGAGAGAGAGAGAGAGAGAGAGACAGAGAGAGAGAGAGAGAGAGAAGAGGAAAAGGGGAAAAAGTCTTATTTGTTTTGTAGATCTTCACATGCATCCTGGAAGACTATTATACAACAGGTCAGGCAGTTCAAAGTCTTTCTGTTTCGATCAATTCACGTCTTTCCTCTCCCTCTTCTCTTTCCTCTCCCTCCTCTCTTTCCTCTCCCTCTTCTCTTTCCTCTCCCTCCTCTCTTTCCTCTCCCTCTTCTCTCTGGCTCATTGCTTTCTTCTCCACCTCTCTTTTCTACGGGCCAATACATCCTGACACCCTGACAGTTCTTCCCATGTGCTTAAGTGGGTTGCCTAATTAAAGATTGAGAGTCCTGCTCTCTCCTCCTCTCCTCTCTCTCGTTCTGGTTTTACACGTGTGTATAGCGTGTCCTCACCTTCACTCACGCTGTTGCTCTCATGCCTTACATGCAAAAGGACACACACACATGCACATCAAACACACACACACACACACATGCACATCAAACACACACACACACACACACACACACACAGTCATATAAAACCAACGTGCGCGCACGCACACACACACACACACACACACACACTCAAACACACATCAAACACACATGCACACACACTCACACACACACACACACACACACACACACACACACACACACACACAAACTAACACATACATCAAACAACACCTGCCACATGTTGTTTCATTTGAGTAAACCAAGAGTGAGTGTTGAGGCGGACAGCTGGCTTGTGGAAGCTGCTCTCTGTGACATATAGCGAACCTGCAGGGACTGAGGCACACAGCAACAAAAACAATGTTACTCCAGGGCTATTCCTTGAGGTACCAATTATAATGTTAATCTCTGCTACCTACCTACCCACATACGTATGCACACACGCATACACACACACACACACACACACACACACACACACACACACACACACACCAAACACAATATGCATACATATGTGAGCACTTGTCTTGGGACACACTACAAATAATCTGATATCATTTTAAAAGGCTACAGTAACTGAGAAAACATTGGAGAGCCCATTTGCAATATAAGAACATAATGTAATCTGATTAAAAAAACAATCCAACTGATATCATCTGGTATTCTGTCTATAATGGAGTGGAATGGAAATGTCTAAGTGACCCCCAAACTTGAATTTTTTTCTTGAATTTCCCCTGGGGATCAATAAAGTATCTATCTATCTATCTATCTATCTATCTATCTATCTATCTATCTATCTATCTAAACATTTGACCTGTAGTGTATACACATACATCAGAGGTCTCAAACTCAAATGAGCTGGGGGCCAATTCTGCCAACGTCATCTCATTGGATGGCCGGCTATTTTTGAAAATGCAATGTTCTTTTTTTCAAATACCACACAAAACTGCAAACAGAAAGTAGTGTTTTTATCTAGTTTTAGACACTAGCAACCTTAGCTTCTAAATAAAATAATGATAAAATGAATATTAATACAAATTATAAAACAAATAAAAAAGCATAAAAACAGGTATGTGTGTGTTTCACACCAAATACAAATATTTTCCTCTCATAACTTTTTTAAACCTGGCAAACTATAGGCGTCAGGGTTAAGAAAGCAACACCATTGGATTTTTATATCAAAATTTCAAAAAGCCATGGCTTGAAAGTGGTGAGAGATAAAGTCCTACTGTAAATGTAAAAATCTTTGAGTAAAACAAAAGTTTATGAAGGGGGTAAATTTACCCATCTAATTTGCCACTGGATGGCAAGCACCTCAAATTATGCACCTTTCAGTAAATACTGGATGAACATATTTGAGCAGGTTTACTTTCCTTTTTTCATATTACCCACATAACAAATTAACAGGAAAACACCTAAGATGTATACCAACCCCTAAGATGTATATGGTTTCTAAACCACAAGGCCTACAATAAAGTATTCTGGTCAAATCAGTTCCTATCGCGGGTAATCTGAGTAGGCTACCCAGAAGTTTGC
>NW_027468565.1:5565000-5647500 GCF_046254945.1 Alosa pseudoharengus
GCGCAACTCAGCAGCTTTGCCAGTCAATTTTATTTGCAGTTGATTTTCATTTTTTAATTGGCAATTAATCACTGTTCCCAGCACTGCTGCAGCGGCCAATTCAGTCTTTTACAGAACATTTTCCAAAGGAGAAGACCTTCACCTATACACATAACTTACAACAACATGTAAATATGCTTTGTAAAAAGTAACTTGCACATAGTAAATTGAATTAATTATATTTAAGATGTACAACAAAATACATAACACTGTTGAACAATTCAATGTATTTTTTATTTAATCTACAGGAAAAGAATGTATGTACATTGCTTAGTCTTTTTTTGATGTCTTACAATGTTATACTATGTTGTTCTGTTTTTTGCATCTGAGAAAACGTCTTGCGAAAGATATAACATTGCAAAGGGGCTTTGATGTCATTCCAGTACTCCCTCTCGCTCACAGCAAATTAGATTTTTTTTTCTCTCTATTTGGTGTCTTTTGTAAAATAGGCATGCATATTATATGTCAACACAAAAAAAGTGCATAAAAAGTAATGTCTTTTATATATACCCACTGTGCATTGTTCACAATTCTTTGGAGAATGAAGCTAAAATGAGACAAAGGGCGCAAAGTTCATATGACTTTTTCATCCTTCACTTTGAAGCTTGGATTCTTTTATTGTACAGCATATCCATCAAACAGAATGTTTATATAAGAGGCCGTAGATTAAAGGGATTTTCTGAGTTTTTTTGTGGACTGTAGCCTTGAGTAAACTGACCCTGATGTCAGACATATAGAAATCAGAGAGTCAGTCCCAAGACCCCTGCAGTCCAGGAGCCACCATGCGTTCTGATAATCCGGCCATTAGTATTCCTCACCGACATATACATAATTTAATATAATGTATGAGGATGGATTATCAATTCCATCTGTTGTTATGGATGGGATCTGTAATAGTTCTTGTATTTGGGTCTTTTAATTGTCACATTTAGTTCCACGTGTACCACAAATGTTTTGTTACATTTTTAGTAAAAATAATAAAATAAAATAAAATAAATGGTGCTGACTTCACAAAGAGTTTGAGCAAACAGTTGTCATAGGGTTCCTATCAGTTCCTGTTTAGGGTATTGTTACTGTTAGTTTGACGGAAATGTGTCCTGATGCGTTCCCTACTCAGGAAAAGCAGCTCAGGCAAGTCTTTTAGAAAAAAACAAGAGCTTGAATAGAACTTTGAGAAAATGGAGAAGAGAAAAGGAAGCAGTAAGACCCTCTTCTTAGAACCCTTGTGGTTCCTCCAATATTGGCATGCTACCTCTTCTCTTTTGGACCACACCTTTGGTTGGAAATGTACACGGTCCAGAAACTCTGGGTTGCACATGGTCTCTACTAGTGTTGTTTATTGTACTCTTATGTAGTAGTGTGCTGCTACAGGGAGGACCGTGCGTACATTAGATGGCATATTTCTGTACTCTACCTCCACACTTCAGCTGATATTAATATTTCATGCTTCCCAGCTGCACGAGTAAACACAGACCCACCTTCAGTTAACAGCATGGAGATTACTGTCTGGTACATCTCATTCCAACTCAGTGCACACATGCACACACACTCACACTCACCTACTCGAACATGCACACACACACACACACTCACACACTCACATTCACCTTTTCGCACATGCACACACAGACACACATACACACACACACACACGTACATACAGATTGCACACAACACATACACAAACTAACATCTAAACACCTCCTACACCAAGTCCATAGCTGTGAATCAGCTGGTTTTTACACCTTTGTAAGTATGATTTGTGGAACATTTCAGGATTCTTGTACACCTATACACTATACTGCCTGCATACCCTACAGTGGGCCCTATCATGACAATCTAAAACGCATGGTCACTGGCAAAAAGCTTATTTAAATTTAGCGGGTTGTCCAGCCCACATTGGGAGTGTTTTCGTTATCAAATGTCGGGCGGATGGCACAACAAGGCGTACTGTATTTCGTAATATCTCTATTCTAATTATGTTGTTTATTGTAATCGTGTAATTTGTAATATCGCTGTTGATAATGCTCCCTTAAAATAATAGACATATCGCCATGGACTTCTGACCAGGTTTCTGTTGGTCAATGGCGTAATGTGTTTTAGGTAGTGTACGATAGCGAACGTTGCGCTGGGATAATAATCCGCTTTCCAGAAATTTGCAACGTGCCACAGACACACAACTGTGAAAACTGTAGAGAGCTGCTCCTCAGAAATGTGGGCAGAGGAGTAGGTTAGAAACTGGAGCGCAGTACTGCTGTCACTGCCTTGCCTTATGTACAAAACAGAATGCTTATTTTGAAGCAGTCAGTAGATTAAAGACACTCGAGGCTTCTCTGTGTGTGTCTGTTCTAATGTGTCTGTGTGTGATTCCCTGTACATCTGGTTGAATGCATGTTTTAGCAAAGGTAGCAAATACACATATGAAGCATATGGAATCTGTGTACTTTAGACCCCCATCCACACACCGGCATTAGTGATGATCAAGAGGGAGGGAGACAACTTAACTCTAACTCCTCCTTTTACTACTACTTCTCTCTCTCTCTCTCTCTCTCTCTCCCCCTTTTTCACACACACACACACACACACACACACACACAGGAACACAAACACGCACACACATACACACACACACACACACAGCCACACACACATAAACACATTTATACACAAGCAAATCTTTATTTCTTAATCATTCTCTCTTTTTGCTCTTATTTGTTTCTCCCACAACTTTTATGTTCTCTCCTTCATCTCTTTCTCTTTCCAACCAGTTCTGTGATGTTCAGTGTGGGTCTGCTTTGGCAGATTGTTGGCTGGTGGGGAGAGGGAGGCTGAAGCTAGGTTTTCATGAGCTTGCTGTCACACTGCCAGACTAACACAGTTTCCAGGTGGTGGTGACGTGCCGCCGCCTGCCGCTGCCGCAGCTTGGGATTGAAGGGGTGAGTGAGGAGAGAACACCGGGCTGATTTAGACTGATTGAAACGTCCAGGAATTTGTGAAGCCAATCCACTGGTGACATGCTGTTAACGAGCCGTGTGCCAGGACGGTGAGTAAAAGGTCATGTTAGGTTGTTCATGAGATTGGCTATTGCCTGATTGATTGAGCACTCAGTGAAATTCTATTTTCAGCAGAAAAGAGGCTTGGCATAGCATACATTCATGGGTCTTAAAAAGTAGCAAGGCTAAATAAATAAATAAAGATGGAATACAATCCCAACAAATGCCATTTTATTGAAAATCACTGAACCCTGACTCACCAAAATATGGTCATGGACATTGTAATAACTGTGTTTAATAACTCCATAGTCCATACAAGTTGTTTGGTCATTTTTCTTTTGGATAACATCTACAACATTGGGCAGAGAGAGTGACACATTCCTTTAACCACATTCACTTTGCTGCACTGATGAATCTCCACCTTTAAGCTGGAAGCTCATTGTGTAAGTGTCTCAGCTGGGAGTATCTTCATTGTTAAACAGCGTGAGCTCTCTCTCTCTCTCACTATCTCGCGCTTGTTTGCTAGGAGAGGGATCCTCCATGATGGATACAGGCCTGGAGAAATCCCTTCTCTGCGCTCACTCATTAAATTCAGGAAGACAAAAGGTGATTTATCACCCAGGAAATCCTGATATTGCTCTGACCAGCTCCCAGAGAAAACAAGCAGATACTCGCTTATTAAAACTCTGCCCCAGGGGCTGGGCTCTAGTTTATTTTCTGCATTTTCTTTCTCATTGCGAAAGGCCCATAAATCCAGCCATTATACTACAAAATGTAGATGAGACTCACTCTGTCTCCAGGAGGAATGCAATATGCAAACAGATGATAAAAACAATACAGGGTAAATAGCAATGTTATGCATTCGCTGAAAATGTGCAGTAAATTAAAGGGACTATAAATGAGGTGATTGATTGAAGATAACTTGAACGATTGTAAAGGTAAATACATCACAGCATAAATTGGAAGCATATTGCATATTGTAAAGTCACAGGAAAAGAGAGGCACTCGTAGCTGTTCCTGGGGCTCTTGCAGTGACTGTTCCTTACAGTAATTGGCATTGGGCATGGCTACCTGGCTACTTCCTGGTAAGATAACACATCATCATTTTCTCTTAAGGTACAGCCACAGCCTTGAATCACAAGGTTAATTGAGGCAGTAAATAGCAGTGGGATGTCAAGCTGTCACTAGTGTCAGGACACCCATAGTGGTGTATTGATATCCTGAATAAATAAAGGGATGGGGGAAGAACAGCACACACATGTGTGGGTATATGTGCACATAAAGGCACCATATATCCCATCGTATATTTATGAAGCCCATATTTTACATACCATTTTATATTCAGAACTTACACGGCACCCTTCAAGCAGCCGGTTGTATCCTAATGACATTTTCTCTTAAGTGACCTACTTACCTCCAACTCTGCTGAATTGATTTGAAAATTATTTCCAAATGTCTCCATTCACATTGTCTATCATTCATTTAACCTTTTTAGCAATAAAGCTAAGGTGATATTGTTATAGTAGGTAATAGTAATGCATTCTCCCCCTTCACCTTAGTGAAGTTCACGTGGAAATGAAGATGAATTTGCCATCTCTGATGCAGCTCTACAGCTTCAATCCCCCTACCCCCACCCCACCCACCCGTATCCCCAACCCCACCCCCCACCCCCTGTGTGTTGTGTCCTTTGTCTGCTTCTTGATTGCAGTGGGTTCAGCCAGTGACATTTTCTCTGCTTCTGGTCCATACGCTGGGTCTCACTCTATCTGTGATCAATAATTCCTAACCCCGTAGCCTTCTGCTGTCCCATGGGATGGCCAACACACTGCCGCATCCACACAACTAGCCTACACAGAGACACAGCAGCAGGGAAATGTACTCACACCCTATGCCCCTTATAGGATGCGTATGTGTATGTGTGTGTGTGTGTGTGGGTGTGTGTGTGTGTGTGTGTGTGTGTGTGTGTGTGTGTGTGTGTGTGTGTGGGTGGGTGGGGAAGGGGGCTTCTGTGTGTGTGAAAGTATGCAAGCTTTTTTGTCACTGAAATGTACAGTTTGTCACAAAGTTATTGTCATGATGTTTTAATTTGTAATTTACTGTTTCTCTTTTTTATACAGTAATGTTATTATTAATATCAAATAATTAATAAAAAAACAATCTGCTATATTACCCAATTACAATAATAACATTTCACTAGTTCGCCCTTCGATATGATTGCTCAGCTAGACTAGAATGTATGGGAGTAGTGCGTGTTTGGCAAGGTAGCTGTCCGTGGTCCTGGAGTGCCTGGAGCGGACATCGCGATAGAGCGATGACCGCTTGCACCCCCTGTGTAAGGAGGATGAGTAACAGGGCAATTGGTGAAATGGAGGAGTAGTGGGAGGAGGGGGGATGATTTCTCGAACGTCTGAGCGTGTGACGTATGGAAAAGGAGGTCGGCTTAAATAGGCCTACCCTGTGGCGGCAGTGGGTGAGTTAATTGCTGTCAATCAACCCGAAGGCTCCTCCCGAACTTTGTTTATAAAACATCATTTCACTAGTTCGCCCTTCGATATGATTGCTCAGCTAGACTAGAATGTATGGGAGTAGTGCGTGTTTGGCAAGGTAGCTGTCCGTGGTCCTGGAGTGCCTGGAGCGGACATCGCGATAGAGCGATGACCGCTTGCACCCCAAAGATCACAGAGAAAGGCCGCTGGCCGCTACCAACTACATAAGTGCTTGCTGAGCGAGTCATAAATCCGCTAGATTGGAGCGGATGTAGGACTGGTAGGCATCCGAGGACCAACGGCCCAGTATTTAAATTTGTTGCTCCTATAAGCCGTTGAGCGCAGCTGTTGTGGCAGCTCCTATCCTGAAGGAGTGTGCGGAGTAGCGATCCGCGGGAAACCAGATTTGACTAGAATGATTTTAAGAGTGTCTGGAATCTGTGGCGAGTGATGGGTAGCCCTTCGTCTGACACGAAGAGCGGGCTAGTAGACGAAGCTTGAGCTGACCTATATGAGATGTAGTGAGATAGGTATTGGAAAGGCTGAAGATCTGAGGCGGAGTTAAAATGGATATGGAGTGTCCTTTCGGGACTGATCGGTTTTACTCAGTTTGATGGTAAATCGAATGGTGTCTTGGTCTAGTTGCTCTAGATCTGCGATGCACGGGTGGACATCGGGAATGAAGAGAGACGAAGGGCATGTAAACTCGCTACATCTCAGCAGCCCAAAAGGCCAGTGAAGCATAACGGAGATGGTGGAATCGGAATGCGGTGGCATGAACCCTTTGCGAAGGGTAGCGAGGCAGGTGGCGAGAATGCTTGAGGTAATGGGAAGGCGGGAGTCTTGGGGGACTGGCTGTTGCCTACGGATACCTTTAAATAACAAGCCTATCCTGGTGTCGGAGAAGGAAGGGCATTCGGAGCCGTGGAGGCGTTTGTAGAAGAAATGAATGCCGGCTAGGTAGACTCTAATGGAAGAGACTTTGATCCCGAGTGAAGTGTGGGCGTAGGTAATAATGATGATATGGTGACAGCATCAAACTGGGAAATGGTAGTGAGTGCTCTGCGTGGAACTGTTTGAAGCACGACCAAGCAGTCCGGGACTGCATGGTCCTGGGTGCGAGGGCTTGGAGGGCTAGGTCGGCCGTGATGGGCTGAAGATAAATTCCAGAGATTCAGAAGCTAAGACGAGAGAGAGAGTCAGCAATTCCATTGTGGCGACCGGGGACGTGCGCGGCTCTTATAATAACTGGTAGCTGGCTGCTATCCAGATTAGACGCCTAATAAGAGGGGAAAGCGCAGGCGATTTGAGCTCGAGTTATTAATGACGTGCACTGCGGCTTCGTTGTCGCTGTGGATTAGCACACTCTTGGAGGTCCGCTCATTCCCCCAGGTAGGGCCGTGATGGCTACGGGGTAGAGTTCGAACACGGCTGACGATTCGTTTTCGGTTGTTAGCTCTCTGAACTCTAGTGGCCACGGGGATGCAACCCAGCGCCTTTTGACAAGCCTCCGAAGCCTGTTGAGGGGGCTGCGTCGGTGTACAACTGGAGGTCTTCTGGAGATGATTGGCAGTCGTCGTAGAACATGCACGGACCATTCCATTCGTCTAAAACATCCTCCAGTGTTTGATATCGGCCAGACACTGGGCATGTAGAGATACGACATCTTCGAGAGATGGGGTTGCTGAGGCGCAGTTTATGAGATGCGAGATGAAAGGGCGGCCCTGGGGAATGAGTTGACTAGTGGACACTCGACCGCGCCGTGATTGGGCTATTGCAGAGAGGACAAGATGGCTTGAGTCCTAGGAAAGCGCGGTTATGGAGCTCCATATCGAGCGCGCCCCAGTAGGGGTTTTGGTTCCAGAGGCCGACTCTGGCAGCGCATTTGCTGAAAACAGCCGGTGGTACGTATACAAATGGGCTCCCCCGTAGGACGCGGCTAGGCCGGCGATGATGGCCAGGTAGTCATTTAGCTCTTTGCGTCGGCTGGGGAACACGAAACAGATGAGTTCTGTGTAGTTGGTAAAGCTACGGTGAACTCGGGGAATGACAGAATCTTTGATGCTGGGCCAGAATGTTTTAAAGACAAACCAGTTCGCCGCAACTAATTCCCCGTTATGAGAGGGAATAGGAAGGGAGGGACGAATGGTAGAAAGGTCTACGTCTGCACCTGACGAATGAGGTTCCTGGTGGACGCTGTGACGGGTGGTGGTTCAAATGCTGCAGCGTGAGGAGGCGGTGGCGAGGCCTTTGCTGTGGCTAATGAATAGCTTGGAAGCCGGGATGGGACGTCGTGATCCAAAGCACTCGCTGAATGCTGATGACCCGCTGCGGCGGGCTGGTCTAGCGCGGAGCCGGGGAAGAAATGGGAAGGGAGAAAAGGGGGGGGGAGGGAGCGGTCGCTGACGCTACCGGAAGGGGAGCAACCTGGGTCGCGGGAAGTGGGACGGGGAAGGAAGGAGGGTTAGGGGGGGAATATCGGCGCCGGCTGAGACCGGGTGCTCGCTAGCTCGTAAGAGATATGGGGAGCTAGTGAGGTGAATCTTCGAACTGACGCTTCGTGAGTTGAGGCGTGCAGTACAGACGTGGCTCCCGGAATGGAAAGGGGAGGGGAAAAAAGGGGGAGGGAGGGAGCAGTCGACGGACGACTGGAGGTGGGGCAGCCCTGGACCGAGTCCTGGCTAGGGGAGGTGGATGGGGGAGGGAAAGAAGGGGTGGGGGGGAATAGCGACGCTGTCGCTACCGGGGCCGTCTGGCGAAGTGGGGTTGGACCCGGAAATACGGCGGAGATGCGGTGGGAATGGGCCTGAGCCGCTGACGTGGCATAGTTGTTGCTGCATGGCTCTTGGGGCTCGGCGGAGCCGTTGTAGCAGGGGCTCGGCGGAGCAGTTGCTGCATGGGTCTCCCTGAAGCTGTTGTTGCATCGGGTCCAAGCTCATTCCGTACCATCTGTGGCAGCCTTAAATAATTCAACCTGGGCTGAAGAAACTTTTAGAATACCGTTACCTGATAAACATGACATATTCAGCATGATACGACATACAACACGTAAAACATGATAATCAGATAAGCATGATAAGGCATGAATAGCATGAATGGTGAGTATCCAGATGGAATGAAATGGCTGTGGCCATTGAATAGCTGGGTAGACGGAACGGGATGTTAAGCTGGAACGTGCAGCGTGAGGAGGTGGTCGAAGGCCTTTGCTGTGGCTAGTGAATGGCTGGGGAGCCGGAATGGGACGTCGTGATCCGAAGCACTCGCTGAGTGCTGATAACCCGCTGTGGCGGGCTGGTCTAGCGCGGAGCCGGGGAGGGGATGGGTAGGGGTAGGGGGGGAAGGGAGGGAGCAGTCGTCGGAACGACTGGAAGAGGGGCAGCCCTGGACCGGGTCCTGGCTGGGGGAAGTGGGCGGGGAAGGGGAGGAGGGGGCGGAGGGAGTAGCGACGCTGTCGCTACCGGCGCCGGCTGAGACCAGGTGCTCGCTAACTCGTAATGAAAATAGGGAGCTAGCGAGGAGAGTTTGAATGGACGCCTCTTCGTGAGTCGTGGCGTGCTGTACAGACGTGACTCCGGGAATGGAATGGGGAGGGGGAAAAAGGGGGAAGGGAGGGAGCAGTCGTCGGAACGACTGGAAGGGGGGCAGCCCTGGACCGGGTCCTGGCTGGGGGAAGTGGGTGGGGAAGGGGAAGAGGGGGCGGAGGGAGTAGCGACGCTGTCGCTACCGGGGCCGTCTGAAGAAGTGGAGTCGGATCCGGAAGTACGGCTGAGATGCTGCGGGAAGGAAGTCGGTGGTTAAGAACCTGGGCCGCTGGCGTGGCTGTGGCTGAGGCAGCGGAGTGATACGCTCTGGAGCGTGTGGTGCAGGAAAGCACTAATTGTAGTATTGCTTGTAGTGTCTTAACATTAAAACACAAGTGTTAAGCAGTGAATTTTGCTGCCATCTCCTGGCTGTCTGGGCAAACTGCTTTGGGTTTGCTGTAAACAATAGTTATTTACAGTGCAATACTGTAAACTTCCTCCTGTCGGTGTTGGCATGGAATGAAACAATAGACCGGTGTTCAAAGAGTATCATTAATATATTCTGGCTGTAGACTGGGGTTTGAGGGCCTCCTGAGAGCAAACGCAACTGCCCACAAAGCACTGCTTGCTGGCGAAGTGCTAATTTTAAAACATACAAATAACCAGTCATTGTAACCAAAATGACTTGAGTTTATTTGCAAGCTTATATCAGTGAACTAGCTTGTTGCTATACCCTGTAGAAGCTACATGAATAGTCGGCCATCGACACCGGACGAGTTGACAATCAGGGTCCTTGCTGTCTGCGTTGCCTGACGCGAATTACAAGTGTACTATCGCTTTAATAATTGCTGACGTCTGCGACGCAGCGCCATTGTTTAAACAGACTGCAGCACGAGCCAGCGAAATACTGGGCACTTAAGGTTGAGGCTTGTCAGTTCGTTATAAGTAGCTTAAATATCCAACAACGCTAGTATCAGTTTATGAGAAGTCACTGGACGACTAGAGGAGTGAATTAACAAGACCTGTTCGTTTCCGATGCTGATCTTCGGAAGATAGGCCTCCGCTGGATAGTGGATAGCCTACAACTTCAGACGCTTGGCGTGCCGAGCCATGTGGAATTTAGGGCATTTCGAGTTACCTGGATAATCTTGCGACGTAAAACGCGAGCTTGGAGCAGCTTGGTGTTAGAGCCTTGAAGTATGCTGGGGTGAGCAGGCTATAGCATAATCGATAGTTGTAGCCTACCCTTGCTCTGAGCAGTGACCTGAAAACGCTGGTGAACCAGGTGGCTGTAGCCCGTGGACTGGATGTAGCTTTCGGATGGTTAGTAGTGAAAAACCCCAGCTCCATTACGTCTGCCTACCGAGGCTTTGCAACTCCAATGATTTCTCGAACGTCTGAGCGTGTGACGTATGGAAAAGGAGGTCGGCTTAAATAGGCCTACCCTGTGGCGGCAGTGGGTGAGTTAATTGCTGTCAATCAACCCGAAGGCTCCTCCCGAACTTTGTTTATAAAACATCATTTAAAGAGATCAAAGCAACATACTGTATTACTCCATGTTGTCACACACCTAACACATTTATCAAGTTTAGCTTTGTGTGTAGATTAGTGAAAACGGTATGATCTTTCATTTAAAGATCTATCATTAGGTCAGTGACATGCCTAACACACAAGCTCAAAAACATCTAAAACACCGAACGAGTGGTGAAATAAAGATTAGTCCAGGGTCCGTGGGGCCCTCCATTTTTCGTTTCAGGCCATCCCTCCCACCCTGACAGTGCTCACAGGCTGGTAATGGATTAGTGTGGCCCCATATATGTGTCCCCGAGTACAGGATGCACAGAGCAGACGGGCAGGCAGGGATTAATAACACCAAGCTTTTATGGATCTCATAAAATACCAATCAGCTGGAGCCCATGAGGCCTTGTGTCGCTTCCATATGTCCTGACGAACCAATGGGGAAAGATGGGGAATTGAACCCTGTGAATCTGTGTGTATTTGTGAGAGTGACAATGTGTGTGTGTGTGTTATTTTTTCATGGTTTCATTTGAGTAAGTGTGTTGTTTCTTGGTTTGTGCCTGTGTGTGAGTGTGTATGACAGTGCTCTCACATCTCTATTTATTTGTGTGTGTTTGTGTGTGTGCGTGTGTATGTATGTATATGTGTGTGTGTGTGTGTGTGTGTGTGTGTGTGTGTGTGTGTGTGTGTATGTGTGTGTGTGTGTGTGTGTGTGTGTGTGTGTGTGTGTATGTGTGTGTGTGTGTGTGCATGCGTGCGTGTTTGTGTGTGTATAACAGTGTGATTAATTTCTCTCCACATATTCTAATTCCCGGCAGAGCACAGAATGGCCCCTGAAAGTGTCCCTGTGGAAATCATAGCAGGCAGCAATGGTCCTGCAATTGCTCCACGCTCACAGAAACAGTGATGAATAATCCATCGGACTGAGGAAGAGGTGGCGCAGCCACAGACTGAAGAGGAGCCGGAAACGGGATTGAGGTGCACAGACAGGGGGATTGCAGATAATGATGACATGACTCAGGTGTCTCATATTGCCAAAGTGAATTTTTCATTGGCTAATAAACATTTCCTCAGTTTCTCCTATTGCAGGCAAATGGATTCATAAGTGCATTGCAGGTGCTCCAATTAGGTGGCGTATAAAGAGAGTTGGTATCCTATGGTTAATTTTTCAGCCGGAGAATGACTCGGACCATTCAGTAATATCTCTTTTCATTTTTAATGATGACACATATATATATTAATTGGCTGAGACAAGCACTCTCTTTGGAAGCTCGCTCCAGTCTAAAAATACCCTTGTAATGTCATGAAGTCTGGGCTTGAATGGATGTGGTGTCCTATGTGAATAATGGAGTTTTCACATCAAACAGGCTTTTTTCTGATGTGCATAATGAAATGTGGACATGTGAATGTAAAGCATGATACTTGATTTGTGAAAACACAGCACGCTTCCCGGTGTTATATGGCCAGATTGTGACAATCCTACTGGATTCATTGTTATATAAATATTATTGTGAACTTAACATGGTCTCAGATGATTTACATAATTGTCTTGATTTTTTGAGCATTATGCATTTCATTAGTATGATATATTATGCCCATATATGCATCTATTATGTGAGCTTGAAAGCATATACTGCATTAATTGTGCTGCGCACAACACGTTTCTCAGACCTGTGTGTTAGGCTAAAATCATAGCTGAAGTATTTTCCTCAATGATTGTTTTGTTTTTTGGGTGTAGTGCTAACTGAGTAAGAGGAAAACAAATCACAATTGAGTCTTCAACAATGTCTTCCCCTAGATTAAAGCATAACCACTGAACCACATCCACGATCACATGTACAGTACCTCACTAAAATCTAGTGGAGGGGCTCTCACCTCCCTAATCAGGCATTTCCTCTCAAAGTCTTCTATTGTTTGTTATCATGACACACATAATTCTGTGACTGCTTCTTAACCTCCACAATCAATTGTGCTTTAGGCCTACTGCTGTACAATGTAGTGTTGCACAATGCTGAAAAAATATATCACAACAAACTCTGCAGATGCATGAAAATGCCTTAAGGCAACACAAACTTTTGAGGGAAAAAAAAAGAAACTGTTGCCACACTGGTATTCCTCGACCCCACCAGGTCCTGCCAGGCCAGACAAGGACCCCGAGCTACATGAGAGGACGTGAAACAGGAGCATGGAGCAGAAAATAGCACTGGGCATAAAAGCACTTCGATTATAAAGTGATGTGACAGAGGATAATGTAGTGTGCCTGACACCATGCCGTACCTGCTCAGCTCGCAGTCTCCCTCTGTCCCAGCAGCCCAATGCTCTGAACTGAGCTGCAGGGACAGAGATAGAAGGAGAGAGAGAGAAAGAGAGAGAGAGAAAGTATGTGAATGAAAGTATGAGTCTGAAAGAGGCGACACAGTATAATGTCACTGCCTTCAAACTCCTTCTGTGTAAAAGCCCATCAAACCTTTAACACTGAAGTATTGATGAGTTACAATACCCGACTGCCATATATTAGAGCAGCTATGGCCCCCTGAAGATCTCCCTTGACACGGGGCCCAATCCTCTCGCTGCGCCGTCTCTGCCCAGACACATCCCCGCCTGTAAGAATGATTATCATGAATATAATTGAGAGAGCGCAGGAAGAGTCAGTGCTGCTTTTAATAGAGCTGTCTCGATCTTCATCCTGCTAAATAATGCACAGCAGTCAGCAAATTTGGATTTAACAGATGGTATTGACCTTTTTGGGGAGACGAGGGGGAGGGAGGGACAGCGAAGGAGAGAGGGAAGAGAGAGATAGGGAGCAGAGAAGGAGAGGTGGAGATGGGGGGCGGGGGGGGGCGTGGAGGAAGGGATGGGATGGGGAGCGAGAGCATCAGAAATAGAGAGAGATGTGTGAGAGACCACAGGACCATAAGAGAGTGTGTAATCCATCAATGAGATATTATTTATTTGTCTTGTAGATCATTATAGCCTAGAGGAAGCTGAACATCCATCAGAGACACAATGAGTCCAGTTCAAACCCTCTGCTCCTATATACAGAGAGATGGGAGAAAAAGGCTGTTTTCATGTGTAGAGGAGCCTACAACTTTCCAGCACCTCTGCCTGAACAGTACTGCCATCTAGAGGTTCATGAAATTACTTGGACATAATCTTCACACTTGTTCCTTCTTTTCCAGCAATATTGTCCATGATAAAAAAATATATCTGATTTCTCTTAATTTGGTAGCCAACATCTGATGACTGTTGTCATTTAAAACATGAAATGCCCTGCACCCTTGACAGGACTCTGAGCAGCTATCTCTTTTCAACATATAGGCACACACACACATTTCTAGCTTAAGGAATACAATAGGTTTACAGTAGCATACTGCCTGACTTTCAGCAATGTCTTGTCAGTAGGCCATCAAGCAAACGTTGGATTCACTCAAATTTGCCTCTTAATGATGCCAAGATGTCAAATCTGTGGTAGCTGCTGTGCTGATGACATTTAAGTCATCACGAGATGTCCTAGACTTTCTGCCCAAATGTATAGGGTTAGCCCGCTGAGGTTAATTAAATGACAAAATAATGAGTAAAAGGGACTTTCAAGAAACTTGAAAATAGTTAAAATAGGCTACAAACAGCAGTCCTTTCGTTTCCAGTAACCTTTAGTTTGATCAGAAAATGCCTGACTGGTTACACTTTCACCAAACTTGAGTTTCCACATTTTAACGCACCTCAGCATAGGCTAGATCTTATGAAGAACGACAAGAAATCAGCCAGTTTCAGGAGCATAGACATAGTTGTTGAAGATTTCGCCCTGTCTCCAGGAAATGAGCTCACAGCCTCCTCGTGTGGATTGGTGGACATTAGAATGGATCGCCTTGCAAGACGGCGTAAGAAACGTCACGCACGATGTGGGGGCTATGTCCGCCGCCCTGCAAGCCGATCCATCTCACAGCCCCCAAAGAAAGCTGTGCAGGAAAAAAGGTGGTCCCACTCAAAAACACCGTTTCGAAGCTAACGCTAGAAAATCCAAACTATGTTTAGTTATCGCTATGTTTACATACTCGCTGAAGAATTGTTAAACGATTTTCACGTCGGTCATTGAAGATGTTAGTGAATACAATCAGGCGAGATAGTCGATGAAGTGATCTAGAACAACTGGAATAAAGTTTGAAAAACCCGAACCCAAAAAATGGAGAGAACAGCTGAGAGTGGGGTGAGGAGGTTGGCGTTGGCAACTGGTGGAATCCTGCCCCGTTACTCCTCTATCGTGTGTAATTAAACGCGAAGGTGAGATTTAAAGTAATACTTAAACCAGTAGTCGAGGATTTTTGGTAGTTTTTGGACGAATGGTAGTGTTAAACATGCTTTGCTTGCTATCAAAACGATAATCAACATGGCAACACTGAAATAATCATATTGTTATTTTAAAGAACCTGTTAAGACATTCCATCCGGCTGGTTTGTTTAAAAGCTTTATCTTGTTTGTTTGTAAACGCGTAGGGATTTTGGATGTATGTAAAAAAAACTTTTCTGGTAGGCTAAAGCAACCCTTGACGCTAGAAATCCTGGAAGAGGCCGACCGACGAGCAGTGAGGGTAGCTATCTAAGTTATTTATGTAGCTAATGCTGCTGCGCCGTTACATTCTCTACTGTTACACTGTTACTGAGTTACTGATAATATTCCATGTTATACTATTGTTATAATGTTATAAACCTCACAGTTGGATCCTATGAGCCACTGTGGCAAAATTATGATGTTGTTGTCTGTTATGATACAAACAGTTTGTAGTAACAGTTATGCAGGTAGTCTGTATAGGCTAAGGCATAATCAAGGCACGATCTGAAATGGAGCCCACTGTTGGTACTGCTGTGGTTGTGGATAGTTGGTCACGTATCAGGTCAACTGCACAGCTTTCTATGTATTGGCTTATGGAATCGCCAGTGCATTGTCTCGTTTTCTTGTAGCCTGTTATAGAGGTAGCCTAGGCTGTTATCGTTTATAAAGACTGCCATTGCCCATATAGCATTTGCTGATGTTGCTCATTTAAGATCTAGTGTAGAGATAGTTTAGGCTACTTGTAGTCTTTTATGTTTACGTTTTGAAGTGAACACACATTGTGCTGAGGTTTACAGTCATGTAGGCTATTAGAAGTCAGGGTGGGCATCGATTAGGCCTATCATTCCCAATCTCTCAGTTGTTAGACATTTTCAAACCATGTTATTTTTTATATCATCTTTGTATATTTAGCCTACTTGTGGTTATTGCAGAGAAGAAAAGTTGGAAAACATTTTTTGGAAAAATGGTGTAATAGTTTATAAGCAAATCCAGCCTAACATGCTTGAATATGGCATAGACAAATAAGAAGAGTACAGTTTTGTATTATAATAATGAGTAGATTACTAGATCATATGGGAACCCAAATCCAGAGTCTAACCTAACATTATTTCTGATCTGGAATCTGTCATTGGTGATTACATTGCTAAGTAGCCTACTCTCTGGATTCTTTTTTGTCATTAACCCATGTCATTTCATCAAGATGTTAATATATATTTCTTTTTGTTTTAGGATTCTTCATAGATTGATAAGAACAAAAACTGTAGTGAATCTGTGGTGGACAAATCAGTGAGGCCTGTGTGAAGCCTGTTCAAGGGGTCATCCCTACTGGGTGGTGTAGGCTGTTACTGGGCCGAGACTGGATGTTGCCCGGGCGATGAGGATGTCCTGCTGGCACCAGGGGAGCTGGATCGTGACGTGATGGGGTGCCGGACGAGCAAGGTCCTCCCTGAGGCCCCTGCCGACGTCCAGCTCGATCTGGTCAAGAAAGTGGAGCCGCACCATACCGATGTCTACAAGAACTTCATCCGGGGAAATGGCTCGACGGAGAAGACGGGGGGCTCCTCTTCTCCTCACGCTAAGGGGCAGGCTGCAGCTGCTGCCACCACTGCCGCCGCCATCCCGAAGACCGGCCAGTCCCCTCCGCCTGCCGCCCAAGCAGTGGCAGGCGCACCTTCTGACTCGGCTGACCCCCGGAGGAACAAGGTGGCGCGCTACCGCGCCAAGTTCGACCCACGGGTCACGGCGAAGTACGAGATCAAGGCACTGATCGGGCGGGGCAGTTTCAGCCGGGTGGTGCGCGTGGAGCACAAGAGCACGCGGCAGCCGTACGCCATCAAGATGATCGAGACCCGCTACCGCGAGGGCCGTGAGGTGTGTGAGTCGGAGCTGAACGTGCTGAGGCGCGTGCGCCACACCAACATCATCCAGCTGATGGAGGTGTTTGAGACGACCGAGCGCGTCTACATGGTCATGGAGCTGGCGACGGGCGGCGAGCTCTTCGACCGCATCATCGCCCGCGGGTCCTTCACCGAGCGCGATGCCACGCGGGTCCTGCAGATGGTGCTGGACGGCGTCAAGTACCTGCACATGCTTGGCATCACCCACCGCGACCTCAAGCCTGAGAACCTGCTCTACTACCACCCGGGCGCCGACTCCAAGATCATGATCACCGACTTTGGCCTGGCCAGCACGCGCAAGAAGGGCGACGACTGTCTGATGAAGACCACGTGTGGCACGCCCGAGTACATCGCTCCTGAGATCCTGGTGCGCAAGCCGTACACCAATGCGGTGGACATGTGGGCTCTCGGGGTCATCTCCTACATCCTGCTCAGCGGCACCATGCCCTTTGAGGATGAGAACCGCATGCGTCTCTACCGACAGATCCTCAAGGGCAAATACAGCTACACTGGAGAGGTAAGGGTCTCCTAATGGGAGGGGTGGGCAATATAGACTTTAAATATCATGATATTTTATGGTATCTTGGTGGTAATTATATGAATGGCTGTATGAAAATAGTACCATTTAATACTCTCCTTTCTTTTCCACAAGTCACATCAGCATACATAACAGCCATGTGTGCTGTGCGAACTCAAATATCATAAAACTTAATCCTGACTATCCTCAAATGTTAGATTATACCAATTAAGGCTGAAAAATCGAATCAATTTTATTAAATCCAATTACAATTTGTGATCAAAATGGAAATGGCAATTCCAATAATTATAACTATGGTGCATCATGGATGGCCCTGCTCAATGGGCAGTCATCTTTGCCTGTGTCCTCCTTGCATTAGCGTAAACTGGTGTGAGATTCTTCATGTCCTCCTACTTATACACTACTTGTCAGTGAGTCATCCAGTCTGTAATCCTTGTAATCTTCTTGTTCAGATGTTTATAGAGATTCTGAGTAGTGGCATCCAGTTCCTCATAAATTACTAGCTAAATCATTGAAAGTTGTACAGATGATCCTACAACTGTAAATATTTTAGTAATATTTTCTCTGTAGATGAGCAGTTTTTTGGGAGGTTTTGTGTGGACGTGATCTGAAGAACACTCCCAAGTTATGAGGCTCTCATTGGTTGTGTCTATTTGCATGAAAATACACAGCAACTAGCATATCTTGATAATGTATGAGCTTTGTTTACAGTACACATTAACACACTTGTAGTATAATAATGTGATAACAGAGAATCATAAAGTCTTTGTAGTGTGGAGTATCATCACACTGCAATATATTCAAAATATGTGAACACTGTCATGATGCTGGACTGCACTTACAGATTAGATTGTATTGGCCTACATGTAAGATACTCAACTACTTTTCTGTTCCATGCAAATGTCATGCATCATGCAATAATCAACATTTATCATCATTAGTGTCCTAGTTGAGTTTGTTTTAACAGGTCACGAATGTAGTAAGCTGTAATTATGTCAAATTATGTTTATGGAAATCCTTTACTCCCGATTTGTTGGGAATATTGTCTGAGCTGGAATGCACTCAGACATCCAGATTCCAGGGCTGGAATGCTACAAACATCTTTTTTAATTCGACCACCAGGAATATTGTTCCTCCCTACTTGTATACCCAGTGATTCCAAAGAAATGTATTTTAGGGTGTCCCATGCCTTTGCAGTGAATATCTGTTGCAGTACTCTTGAACAGACTGTTCTAGTGCACACATTGTGCTACACACTCTGTATGTAGTACTCAGCAGAAGTAGAGTTTTGTGTTGTTTTTGAGTGTTCATTACAAAGTAAGAACAAAGGATACATTAAGTAAGTGCGAAGGATAGGTATTAACTCACTGTGCTCATTACACCATGTTTGTACAGGCAATTTCACAGGGATTTAGCTAATTATACAGTGAAGCAGCCCCTTCTCTCCTCAGCTTTGAGAGAAAGCTCTGCTTAGACCTTTTTGCCTTGTGTTTTAAATCTATCTGTTTTGGCTTAAAAACCTATTGAGTGGATTTTCTCTCAGTTTACCAATGTGATTGAGGCCAACACCATCTTGGGTCAGTCAACAGTAGGCTTTCTGCCCAGGAGAGAGAGAGGAGACAGTATTGTTATTAGCTAACATTTAGGGTTAAAGTGACACTTTTGAAAATAGTCCATGCATTGCCTTTTTGGCAGTTGAGCTTATGGCAGCACTTCAAGCTCCAGTTGTGTGTGTGGCAGCCTCTTAGCAGTGCATATGCATAGTGCCTTACTAATGGTAACCCCCCAGAAAGTGATGACATGCTCATTTTACTCTGAACAAAGACAAAAAAGTCAGTGTGTCATGCCTTTAGCTAGTAAAGTCACATAGCACATACGTCAACCCCACCACACACACACACACACACACACACACACACATACTTTTATACCATGGGAAAAGTTCCCATGAGCCATCCTGAAAAAGCCTTTTTTTTTTTTTGCTGTGTCATCTTTTGGCCCCTGTGTTAAGTGTTGCTGAAATACTACCCATTCCTGACATCCTTGCTGGTGTGTTTCAGCGTTATGCAGAGTTCACAGCCCTATAGTAAATAAACCTGCCTCGTAGGTGACAGAGCCTCTGGTGCAACAGACCTGCGTAACCTCCCCGCTGGGTGTATGCTGAATGTTTGACGGTCATAAATATCCTCACGGTAGATTTACTGTCGCAGGCCCTACAACTAATCACACTCTCAAACGTTACAGTGTGCGTGGGATGATCCATGTCACTATGCGCTGTGCATATATGTCATGTATGTCAGGGTTGTGTAGAAGATTTATCCTCTGAGACCTGCTCTGATGGAGACTTGTAGGAATCAGCAGCTGGTGGTGCTTGAAATGCTGCTGTTTACAGAGGGGTTGGGTGCTGCGTTTAACACCGCAGTGCTTTAAGAAAAGAAGAATGGAGTCCGCCTGCCCACACACAGGTGTTGCCTGTGGCGCACTTGTGTGGTAGAGGTGGAGGATTCTTAACCTGCGTTGTTGTTACGCTGTTGTAAGTAGGGGTGTAGCGGTACACAAAAAACACAGTTTGGTGTGTACCTCGGTTTTGAAGTCATGGTTCGGTTAAGTTTCGGTACGGTAAACCTGTAAGTACTGCAAGCCTAAAACTCACTGAAAATATTGCTGATGCACAACGGGAATAATATGGTGTTTGACATTGACTAGACTGACACGTGGTCAGCCACTTAATATATTTGTGTGGGAACTCGCATTTGAAACATGGTCCACATGCAAAAAAAGCCTGTTGATTACGGAGGGCCAGTGAAACCAACAGTTGTTGATGGAAAGATCTTTCAAGTGAAAGGTTTGTTTCTCTGGAAGGTTTGTTTCTATAATAATTCCTCTTTCAGTTAGATTATTAAAATGTCTCGATGCTTGATAGATAAAGTTGGTCAAACAGCTTAAGAGATCATGATGATTCAAGTAGAGGAAGAATGTGTACAGTGTCTGTTACAGATCTCTGTCACTGTGTGTAAAGTGTCCCAATGCTTGCACTAGGAGAGCACAGGCTCTTCAATGGGTCTTGTCTCACTTGGTCAGACCACATTTCTGCATCCCAATCTTCCAGGAACACTGCCACCACTAAACCAAAACTCCAGCTGCTGATTAGCTCAGTACTGCCACATTATCTGTCAGTCACATGTGTGCAAGGCTTCCCACTATATCTCTCATACTGTCAGATAATTGGACAGATTAAAATGGTGTCCAGGCTTTCAGTTTGGAGCTAGTGGAGTGACATTTGTATGTGTTTGCATGTGCCCATGTGACTATGTTTATGTGTGTGTGTGTTTGAATGTGTGTGTGTGTGTGTGTGTGTGTGTGTGTTGTGCACATATGTTCAGGTCAGTGCATGTTTGTTCAGTGCACAATGTTTATCTTAAATAGACTGGTGTACAGTATGTGTGTGTTTACGGGTATGCTCTGTGTGTTTGTGTGTGTGTGTCTGTGTGTCTGTGTGTGTGTGTGTGTGTGTCTGTGTCTGTGTGTATGTGTGTATGTGTATGTACTGTGTGTGCGTGTGTATGGGTGTGTATGGGTATGTACTGTGTGTCTGAGTGTATGTGTATGTACTGTGTGTGCGTGTGTGTAAGGGTATGTACTGTGTGTCTGAGTGTATGTGTATGTACTGTGTGTGCGTGTGTGTAAGGGTATGTACTGTGTGTGTGTATGTATGGGTATGTACTGTGTGTTTGTTTGTGTTTCTCAGTTCTTGTCCATCATCTCTACTCATCTCTGGCTTTTCCCGCCAGCATGCGGTGTGTGACGTAAGAGCAGGGTCCCTGGCAGCCCCTGCGTGTCAGTCAGTCAGTCAGTCAGTTAGTCAGTCTCTCAGTCAGTCAATCAGTCAGTCAGTCAGTCTGTCTGTCTGTCTGTCTGTCTGTCTGTCTGTCTGTCTGTCTGTCTGTCAGTCAGTCAGTCAGTCAGTCAGTCAGTCAGACAGACATCTCAGTCCGGCTGCTGCTCTGAATTAGGCCAGGAAAAAAGCCCAGAGGCTGTGTGAACGCGACGTTCTCTACACCAGAGCACACGCCCCCGGAGGGCCAGACAGCGCCTGCGGGGCAGTTTAGATGCTAAATGGGCTTTGTCCTCCGCCATCCTCCCGCATAGAGGCTTGGGCCAACGGACTGGACAGAGCGTGCCGTGCCAAGACATGCATGATTAGTTAGCAGGAAGTCACCAGCAGGGCCAGAAATGATTTGCGTTGTTCCCATCTGTTACACAACCTGGAGTCAGTGTTGGAGGACTGTTGCAGTTGTAGTGTTTCCTATCTCCCTGCTCACCATGACGCTCAAGGGGGGGAAAAAACTGGTTGTAGATGAATGAGATGTATTGATGTTGGACCGTAGCCCTTAGCTCTGAAGCAACTGTCCAGACAAACCACACAAAAAAAGATTACCCCCTGAAAGCACATCTCCCAGAATCCCTCTGGCCACCCAGTGAGTTGTTACTGTAAGATCCTAGCATCGTCTTTGAACAGGGTTGCAGCAGTTGGATCCTCAAGTCGACAAAATTACATTTCAGTGGTGAAACAGCTTATTTCTCAAAGCATTTTTGTCCTCTAAGAGAATAAGTAAGCACAGCAAATGGATGCGAGCCACTGAACAAGACCTCTTGCCGTGGGCCTCCTTCTCCCTTGGGTTGTTTGTTATATGCCACAACAGCATTGTCAGCGTCTCTACTGTGTTCAACTGGGGAGCAAGTAGGGCTGAGAAAAAATAAGTTTTCTTCTAGCCTCTAATGTGATGTGGGATCATGTCTTTTGTTGTGTCTTGTAACCAGACAGAAGCCCATTGAAACCATTCCAGAACACCCACACAACATTCTGTATTGCCTCTGTGGTGACGCAGTAGATGCATTTCTTCTACTAGTAGCTTTTGACCAATATCTCAACCTAATAGTTTTTCTTGACTCATCTAGTCTTATTGTCCCTTCACATTTCAGCTTTATGTTTCATATACGTTTTAGCTTTATGTTTATGTGTGTATACTTTTTAGATATACTTACTTTATAGTGATATATTTTATTGTATATCTGTGCTGTGAGTAGTTCAGTGTACAAGTGTGTGATAAAACAAATGTATCTATAGATTGAATTTGAATTTGAATGGCATTACTAATTTTGCTATTCCAACTCCAGCCCTGGCCAAGTGTGTCCAACCTGGCAAAGGACTTCATTGACCGTGTGCTGACTGTGGACCCGAGCGAGAGGCTGACCGCTGGACAGGCTCTTAAGCACCCGTGGATCGTCAGCATGGCCGCCTCGTCTTCCATGAAGAACCTGCAGCGCTCCATCTCACAGAATCTCCTGAAGAGGGCGTCGTCGCGCTGCCACAGCACCAAGTCGGCCCAGTCCACGCGCTCCAGCCGATCAACCAAGTCCAGCAAGGCGCGCCGGGCCCGGGAGAAGGAGCTCCGCGAGCTCAACCGCCGCTACCAGCAGCAGTACAACGGCTGAACCTACAGATCCAGTTTGGGCAAGGCCGGGGACAGAACCCTCAAGGGGCAATGGTGCTGGAGTTGGCCGTGGTGGGTTTAACGGGCCCAGGAAGAAGACAGAGGGGTTGGGCACGGTGGGTGTTTGGTGGGTGCACCCTCATGTTTCTCTGGGGGTGGATCAGAGCAGTCTCTCTACATCTCCCTTCATTGTACTTCCTGGAACCCAGAGCCAAACGAAATAAAAAGGAAAAAAAAGAGAAATGACAAGACATTGACTCTGCTCTGTTCATGTTTGTTTATTTGTCCCCCTCCGTGGTCTGTCATTTCCTCCTATGTTTGTTTTTTCTTATTTATTTATTGTTGTTTTATGTCATTATCATCGTCATGGTCACATTAATGCCTTTATTCCGATTGTATCTGTTGAACAGAGTTCTAGTTAATTACTTATTTGTTTTTGGGAAGGGTTAGTACAAAAATAAAGTCAGCTGTCTCTTTGTTTTGTTCCTTCCTAATTTTTTTGCTGTGAATTGTTCTTAGGGCGTCGGAATAGCACATTCCATGCAATGGAAGACGTATACTGTACCCTATCTTATATATCTTTAATTTCATTTGTTTGGCAATGCATGGTGTTGATTCATCGCATTGATTATGTAGGCCAAATTAAAATGTTGTTTTGTATTTTCTCTTTAATTTTAGTCAGAAAAAGGTAAGAATACATTAGTGATAGAAAAAACGTTCATGAAACCACTTTTATAAAGCTATTAAAGTCTTATACATCGGTGGCTATTGTGAAATATGTCAAATGAAGCCTTGGAATATTCTGGGTCACTGATATTGGATGTTGGGAAAGCCACCTTTGTGATTCGGGGGTTAAACGGCCCTCAAGTGATAAAGGAGAAGAAACCATTGTGGTTAAAATCTCTTCAAATTGTCCAGAAACTAAAAGTGCTCTTATTTTTGCCACACAAATTCATGTGTCTCATTTTGTAATTTATATGTTGTTCTGAGATAGGATGTTGGTAAATTTCTGAGTAATGAAGACTACACAACAAGCCCTAGTCTGCCCTTGATATGAGTGCTCAAGATTTGCTGTGTGGTTTTATTCTTTCATGGAATGTGGTTCATGTTGACGGCAATGATCTTGTTGAATACACTTTATAGGAAAAATGGGCAGGGAGCCCAAGAATAGTTTCTGCGCTATAGTCATTCCAAGGTGAGAGAGGTCAAAATGATTTTTGAGATATTTATTACCACATTTACCCCACAATAATTTAGAAATTCCTCTGAGATTTTGTTAGGATGAAGTTCTGAAGTTTTCATTTTCATGCAGCAGGTTTACATAAACATGAGAGCCCCTGACTGTGATTTGGATCAGAAAGAAATAACCATCTGCGAAATTTAATCACAATTCAACATGTGTTTGATTTGGTGGAAATACCCATTCTCATTATTTCAGATGGCATTTACTTCTTGCATTGTGCATAGTGCTAATTTGAAAACGATCTATGATTTGCCTCTGTGCACCTTATAAGCATCACTTTAGCTCAATTCAGAAACCCTGCCTGGAGCCTCCTACAACTGCCCAGCTTTTTTAGAAACAACTTGAAAGTGCCCAATTGTTTTGTATTTTCACTTTGTGGACTACAGTAATCCTTTTTGTATGTTTTGGGGACACCACTGTCTTTTAACTTTTTCTATGTATTTGTTTTTCTTATTCTACCAAATGTATGATTTCAGAAATCAGTAGAAGATTGAGAGTAATTTGATTTGCGGGATGGACAAAGAGTATCATTTGTAATTCAGTGAAATTTTATGAGGCCATTTTTGCTTTAAAGAGAAGAGCAGTACATTAAATGCTAGCGGTTAAAATGTGTCCAGCTTGATGTGTTACCAAAAAGGGAAAATGAACAAAACCGTGCCCTGGTATAGTACTGCTTCTATACCTTCCATCTTTACCATGTTTCTATCACATTGCCATCTCTGCACAATTTTGCATAAGGGAAACAGAAGTACATCCGATGAAGTCAATTCAACACTGTCTCCTTAATGGAAATGTATTTCTGTGTGTTTGTTTATGTGTCCATGCTTTGTGTGTGTGTGTGTCTAAAACGAAGGATATGCATATGTTTGCATAATTATGTTCTGTTCACTTAATGATTTTTTTTTTGTTCTAAAAACAGTGAATTTGTACAGTTTCTTTGTCTAAGATGTTGCAATTAAAGGGCCTGAAACAAAATAATGATTTATGTGATCACCTTTTTGTCTGCCTCTCTCTCTGTCTGTCTGTCTGTCTGTCTGTCTGTACTGGTCTGGACTTTTTTTTACAAAGCCCCCTAGTGGGCGACCATATCTCAGTTCTCCTACATGATCATTCAGACCTGATCCAGAATGCAGATGCTGAAATTCGGTTTACTTTGGTTAGACTTGCATCACAGGGCAAGGGTCTGCAGTCGCCTGACTTCTCTTGTTTTCTTCTAAAAGCATAAACCGGATACGGTAGCCTACCTCTTTGCCCTGGGCCCTAGAAGTGAAGAGCTCCCGAGCACAGATGAGAATAGACTCCAATGAAATACAAGAACTAAAGGTAAACATAAAAACCATTTAAGCAAAAAATTCAAGGAAAATGTGAAAATAACTTATATCACAGACCCATTTTCAACTTTCAATTCAACTGAAAAAATGTGAAAATAACCTATATCACAGGCCTACAGTGTAAATGCATTGAAAAGTCTGCTTCAAAGTATCACCTTTTCCCAGTTTCTGACCACCATTATGTACATGGACTACCAAAGGATAGGTGTGTTGTTCTGCAAGAAACTATAGAATGTGTGTACCAGTAATTACAGTATATCAATCAGAGATCTTAGGCTATATCTTATAGAATCCTGAAAAATATGCATTAGACCTATTATACTAAGGCATTTCAGTCTGTCATCCAAATAACCACAATTAATGTATGTTTTTTTATATATATAATAAAGATATCAAGCTATATGTGAACTATGGTATCTTGATGGTATGCAGTTACAGGCCCAACACAATGGGATCTGATGCACTAACTCATTCTCGCCAGTAGGTGAGACCATTGAGCCAAAAGAAAGCTCTGAGTCTCCATCCCCTTGGTTAATGGTTACAGTTTTTCTCAGTTGCTTTGGTGCTTTTCTCAGATCATAATCAAAATTCTCATACCTATTAGTTCAACCTCCACAACATTTAGTCATTTGTGCACATCATAGTAGCAATTTCCCCTTCCTCTGAACAAATTGCAAATGCTTTTGAACATGTATCAGTTGCTTTGTCATGTCAGTCAAAATGAACTATACTTATGGATGCTGAAGTCGTTCCTAATAAAACTAATAGTCTTCATTTCATTGCTTGAGTCAGACATACAAAATTGGTGAACTAGTTATCAAATTCTGTCACAATGCTGTAGAATTGCAAAGAAAAAGTTTTCAAATGGCTGTACAAGTACTGTATGGACCCTTTCAAGAGAGTTCCATTATCAGCATCATAGTTGGCCCCACAAGACTTCCTTTTTACAGTTTTTCTCAGTCGCTTTGGTGCTATTCTCACATCACTATTAACATTTGCACAGCAGTTAGTGCATTTCTCCAAACAATTAGTGCAAACTGCAAAACCTAGTGGATGACCTGCAAAAGCATGTCACTTGCTCAAAATGGATAGTCCATTCCTCAAAAGCACGTATTCATGTCAATGAAACTGTCAGTGTCATCAAAATGAGAAGTCTCGACACCATCGTTTATGAACAAGATAGTCAAATGGCTTTGTCATGTTTTCATTATGACAGTTCTCTCAGTGTTTTCCAATGCAAAAAAGGGCAGAACTCGGTGACACTACCTGAACATGCTCAAGACAGCACTATACAGTACTTGTACAGCCATTTGAAAACTACAGTAAAGTTACACATTGCTGTAGTTAGGGGAGTAAGTGAGTACAAGACACTGAATACGTACATTTTTACTGTATGCTCTTTGCAATTCTACAGCATTGTGACAGAATTTGATAACTAGTTCAACAATTTTGTATGTAATGACTCAAGCAATGAAATGAAGACTATTCGTTTTATAGGGAACGACTATTCAGTATCCATAAGTATAGTTCATTTTGATTGACATGACATAAGCAAATGATAATGTTAAAACACAGCAGATAAGTGTATGAAAGCAACTGATACATGTCCAAAAGCATTTGCAATTTGTTCAGAGGAAGGAGAATTTGCTACTATGATGTGCACAAATGACTAAATGTTGTGGAGGTTGAACTAATAGTTATGAGAATTTTCATTCTGATCTGCAAAAAGCACCAAAGCGACTGAGAAAAACTGTAACATTCCATATGTTATCTTAATGCAGAGGAAGTAGATTGGGGCCCAAATAGAATGAACAAGCATTGTTTTTGTTTACCTTGTTGAAAGGGTCTATAGTGCTGTCTTGAGCATTTTCAGGTAGTGTCACCGAGTTCTGACCTTTTTTTTGCATGGGAAAACACTGAGCATAAACTGGCATAAAAGCCATTTGACTATCTTGTTCATAAACGATGGTGTCAAGACTTGGTGACATTGACATACATACTTGCTTTTGAGGAATGGACTATCCATTTTGAGCAAGTGACGTGCTTTTGCAGGTTATCCACTAGGTTTTGCAGTTTGCACTAATTGTTTTGAGAAATGCACTAACTGCTGTGCAAATGTTAGTGATGTGAGAAAAGCACCAAAGCGACTGACTAAAACTGTAAAACCCCTGATACTATATAATTTAGGAAACATTCTAATGCAAGTAATTTCCTAGGCCTACCTACCTCGGGTATTTTCTGATTTCTTTTCACTGTCTTAATATGAAATATAGACATAGGCTATTCAGCAACTCCCTTTACTCATTTCATTCATTTTTCTCATGTTTTACTTATTTTAAAATTAATTCAAGGAATCATATTTCAGTTGCAGGGCTGGCACATGTATTATGTAGCTTTACCATTTGTAGGCGTCCTATTCGGTCGGGTTTATGCCAATACTGTATAATTATCAAAACGTCGGTGCGTACCTGTGCTTGATTGGCTTCTACCAGTGTCACTTGAAGAACATAGGCGGGCGCATTGAAATTCTCAAGTTACAGTTCAACTAGCAGGGGAAGGAACCAGGGAAGGAATTGACTACCTACCAAACAAAACACTAGTATCTAGACGCGTACACTGCAGTTATTTCCGTGTGGTCTAGAACTATTTCACGTGTTTAAGGACTTGACAAAGTCCTAGCAATTTCTTCCTTGATGTCAGTTCACCATTGCTGCTGGATCATTTGACCAGACAAGTGAGTATGAGAGTAGCAGCTAACGTTAACGTATGGTGCTAACTTTAGCTTGTAGCCAGCTAGCTAATCATATGTTGTGGCTCCCATGCTGACCTGGCTAATATTAGGGGTTTCATTGTGGTTGACTATACATTTTAAGTTTTGCCGGTAATGTGTTTGCACTGGTAGATGCATTTGCAGTACAATTTCGGCAGACAGCGTGATCCATCTGAATTGAAAGCACATGTGAGACACTAGCTGGCTTGCTATCACTTGCTGATGGTGAAAATTTTTAGCTAGCAAGCTAGCTGTGATGGCAATCCTACCGCTAGTGGTCTTAAGCATTTGCTGGAAAGGCAAAGTGAGGTATTTGTTTACGATTTTCGCAAGGACTAAAGTCGTATATCATGGCGTTCGCACTGACGCTTTTCAACAAATGTTGGGTTTATTGGTCGTCCATTCTGAATGCAGTGTAACGTTAGCCTTCGTTGACTATTAAATGTAACTATTGCATCCATGTGGGATAATCTTCTATGCCCCCAGCTTTTTACGTAACATCGGAAACAAACAGTCAGCCATCAAGGTAAGTTAATGGTAGTAAGTGAAGTCTAACATCAACTTACGTTAAGATACGTGGTCATTAACATAATGTTAGACGTTAATTCAAACAACTCTGAAATCTAACATCAGTTATCTGATCATGGCAAATTTGTTTTGAGTTCACGGTTTGTCTTGGGAAGATAAAGTCTGTTTCCCACTGTTCGTAGTGTGTCTGTATTGCCCGTGTTGAATCTGTTTCCCTCAGGTCTCAGATCTTAAAATCTCCTCAGCATTTTAAAATACTTAGAATGCTGAGATTGTAATCCTGGAATGCAGAGGTTGTAATTGAAGCATTTGAGGACATTTAAATATTCATGGAAGACATTCATTTGTGAAGACTAAAGTGGTTGTAGCACGGGTATGCATAGGTCTGCAAAATGTTTATGGAATATTGATATACTGTAGGCTATTGCCAGAGTAACTCCATCCCCACCCTCAAATACTGTATAGAGACTACACGCAATTGCAAATGAGATTACTGACTTGGACGTTTGGTGATGCTTTCGCATGTCCGCATCATGTTGTCACAAGTAGCCCTCCCAGGTCTTTATGGCCTGTTTTTTATGGCAACATGCTTCACATCCACCTGGGATCGGTATTGAAAGCCCCTGACCAAGATGCATCTGGTCTGCACATTGGGAGCTGTAAGTCACCCAACCCCCCCAGTTGCAAGGTCAGACCGGTCCCCTAGTCAGCTGCTAAAATGCCTTCTTAACTGGCGGAAGGAAGGCAGTCCGAGACCACTTGCATAGTAAGAATCTCACTTTCTCTCTGTATGTGTGCTCTCAAATGTTCATGCCCTAAGGCAGGGGTCGGGAACCTTTTTTGCCTGGAGAGCCACTTTTACCAATTTTTTTTTTTTTTAATCTCAGAAGAGCCACATAAAGACGGTTACAAGAAAAAGTTTAGATATTTAACGTACATTTACTTTCATTCAACAGAGGATTTTTAAATACATGTTCTACTAGTTTTAAAAGTAATGTGCAAGTAACTTGAAATGTAAAGTGGAATGACAGAAGTATAGGCCTTAGGCTTCCCATGTAGGCTAAACACCACCGCTATTTTCCCAGTGTTCTTTTGGTATGCAAAGTAACCTCATAGTTAACAACACAACACTCAATTTTCATGACATGACATGTCATTGGCGAAATTGAACATTAGGCCTACTGTACCAGAGATTAGATTTGGTGATGGCCTTGGAGTCTGGCTGGCTCATATTCAGTGAGGTGAAGTTTCATGCAAGAATTGAGGCTGTCATCATTTAAGGGCAACTCCACGCAAAACTGTCATATATCCATAACGCTAACATGGCATTGTGTTGGCGTTATGGATGTGACAGTTTTGCGCGGAATTGCCCTTAAACGTGAGCGCAGGTTTGTCTTTATATTTTTCATATGTGAGAAAGATTTCTCATATGCAAATGGAACCGAACAGGGTTAACACAGCAATACTAACTCGTTGCAGTGTGCGATATATAACGGGCAGTTCATTTCGCGTTTTCAGAATCAGTCTTCGGATGGAAACTTTCCCATTTCAGCCCGCTTGTGTTCGCGCTTGCAAGCTGTGGTCACTGACGTTTCCTTTTTGACATTTTCCTTATCTAGCCTACAGCAAGCGCACACATCAACAATAACAATTAAAGTGTTCTCGTTCATATTTTTTTCTCTTCGCCATTTTCTTTGTTTTGGATACAACCATTAGCTAGCTGAATTTTTAAGTAAAGCATCAGCGGGTGGAATGTTATCTCGGCACAGCATTGTCCAATAAAAAAAACGCGTTTTTCATATCTGTACAGTACATCGACGTAACCGTGAACTTCAGCGGTAGAGAACAGACATGGGATGGATTAAACTACGTGAACATATTTATATTTCGAACACTATCTTAACATGTTGATTTCTGTAGATCAATTTCTAATTTAATAAAGTACCAAAATTATTCATGACTTATTGAGTAAACAAATGGCAGGTTTGTCCGAGAGCCAGATGCAGTTCCCAAAAGAGCCACATGTGGCTCGCGAGCCATATGTTCCCGACCCCTGCCCTAAGGCCTGTAGGTGGTTGGCCTTTATGGTGAACTACATCAACCAGTCCGGGTGGTGGAGAAAACACAATAACAGGAGCTCTGGTTTAGAGTGTAGGGGTGGGGGCATTATTGTTTTCTACAATTTGAAGGTGGAGAGTAGTAATAAACTTTCAACATTTAAGCTAGCCTATACCACTGTTCCATTGCGTTGTATGTCCTTTTGTCATCCAAGTATTGTACAAATGTGTTTCTCTGATGTTGAAAGGCTTTTTGTGCTACTGTGAGGTAGGAAGGGAGCAGATGTTATCTGAGGTCTCACCTTTCCCATTTTCCATGCCTGTTCTCTGCATTATGCAGTGTGTCTATTCTGTCAGCCCACATAACATGTCAAAAACAGGGGCAGCTAAGGGAGAGGGAGTATGAGGGTGTTTGTTGTCATCCACAGGCTTCCTCATTTTAGATACTGCCTAGTTTATCTATAAATTAGTACATTTGGTGTCTTGTAGGAGATCGTGTATAGGTCTTTTGGAAATCATTATTGGCTTTGATGACAGATAACACGCCCCCTCCTACACACACTCACACCCTAACAATAGAAGCTACACAACAGCTACACTCATTTACAAAACACAGATTTATAATGTTTGGATTAAATCCAGTCAGGTTAAATTGAATGGTTCTCATTACCAAAGCCAACAGGACGATATTGATGTTGATGTTGATGGCCACTGATGTTGAATATGAAAGCTGAATGTTATTTGAGTGATGAGTTCATTAACAGCCACTGTCTGCCTCTGTTGACTCCACAGGCGTTGGATGACCAGCAAGCTGTGGGAAACGCTCTTCTTCCACTGAGGCTCGCCATATACATTTCACCTGCTAGTCAAAATGGAGCCTCTGATCCCTGGTTGGCAGCAGGACTGATCGACTCACTGGCCGCCCCCAAGATGGAGAGGAAACGCCGAAAGAAATGAACTCGATAGGAAGAGTAATATGAACCATGTGTGACTCTGGCCTCTGTGGCTTCTGGACCTGAATTCTGCCCCTGTTTGGACTCATCACCTGGCAGTTGTGCTTTTGTTCGCTTTACTTGCCACATTAATGCCCCAAGCTTTGCAGGACTGTTAAGAGGCCACCCTCTGGCCTGCCTCGCGTCCAGCCAAGTGGGAGAGACATCAAAGGCCTCTAGATGGGGTTTAAACTCGGACGTACCATGGAGACGGTCAGCCCGGGCATCCTGTGGCTCTCGATGATGGCCACTCTGCTGATTGGCAGGCTGCCATTGGTGGGGACGGAAAAGGAAGGTGGCCCCTCGTCCGCAGCCTTCTCGGACGGGCCTCAGAGTTCCAACTGCTCCCAGCTCACCCTCAAAGTGGAGTTCTCCACCAGAGTGGTGGAACATGGTAAGCTAAGTTGACTCGGCGTGGTTCTGACTTCCGTACAACTCTATGCTGTTTTTGATGTGATCATGTTTAAGGATCTGTACTTTAATGCATACTCACTCTGCTGCTTGTGTCGTGTGGTTAGTGTTAGCATATGGCATATGAGATTTCCGTTTGTTTTTGTTCTGTTTTTTTTTTCCACTTTCATAATACTCACATGAAATATCTAATCTAAGTCACTCACAGGGTGAATAAAATGACACAAAACTAATGGTGCAACTAATGTGCAACTAAATGCCATATGGCTGTGGTACACACATAAACAAAAGCTGCTTTCAGACATATCCTCCACAGTATATGCAGAGCTTTGTCAAACATAGTTCCGAGCCTTCGGGTGATTCAGATATGATGCTAACATGCCGACATTATGTGGTCATATGTGTGAACGACACAGACACACATTAACAGAATCTCTGTGTGGTTGAATACGCACATGCACAGAAACTCAGCATGTTCTTCGCTTCATTCAGACACGAGTTCATTTACATAATGTCCATCGGAAATACTAGGAGGGGAGTAGGCTAGTGTAACAGCCGGCTAAGTTCGGAATTCCAAAAGGCCAGTTATGTTGTTCAGATATATGGCCCAACCACTTGACATCTGCAGAACATCCAGACTTACACGTAGGTCTGAAAGCAGCTAAAGACAATCAGAAAGAAAAATTAAGAAAAACAATGCATTCTCATGTATAACCTGGCCCTGTGTATTAACCTCATAGCTGAGGGAATTGTGCCAAATTAATGCATTTAAGCCCTGGTTAATAAGCGGTACATTACGGTATGTTAATCAAATTAGTTGGAAAAGAGCACAACAGGCCTTGCCTATATTTCTTACTAAAGCTTTAGTTCAATTTGAAGGTCCAGTTGAATACCAGGTGATCCCCCAGTCATCGGTTTTGTTGGGCCCTGAGTTCATTGCCATCAACTGTCAGAAGATGAGTGAAGATGAGTTGTTCACTACAGAGGAGGCATTGTGCAGGTGGAGTGCACAGAGGATTGCCAAGCCCCACCTTCCAAACTGCGGCATGTTTAGACACTGACTGCTTTGGGTGTCTCTGTTGAAGAGCAACACAATAGATGGAGGGTGCAGGTGTACAGGTGAGGTGTTTACAGCTGGATGCTGGGTGAGGCACGCACAACACAAGAGAGTTGGCCTAAGGCCTTGAGTGCATTCTCCTTGCTTCCCACAAGCAGTCACTTGCAGATGCATTTTTGTGTACACACACACAGACACGCACACGCACAGAGAGAGAGAGGAATGCAAATTAATTAACAATGCTAATTCACATGCACACGCTCACACACACTCACACACTCCTCAAACCCAGTTTGTAAAGCTCATGTGTTTCTGGTGGAAGTATAGCCTTCTGGGTCATGGTATTTATAGCCCAACCTGTTTTTTGGCCCATGAATGAAGTCTTTCAGCCAATATACAGTGTTTTATTCACCCCCACCTACTCACTCACCCACCCCCAAACACACTCTTCCTTTGCGGTCACTGGTTTCCATTGTGGTGGAGGTCAATGCAGAGTAGGAAGGGGTCAGGACCTGAGTAGGGTTATTTGGGTGTAGCGTTATTTTGGAAATGCGTGTGGGTTGAAGTGCTTAGTGCTTGAACAAAGAATGCCCCCTTGGAGCTCTGTGGGCTGCACACTGATCATTTCTGTTGTGTAGTAATGCAACTGATCACTGATTTCATTAGAATGAGCCAGTCAATCAGTACGAGTCTCCCCGAGCTGCAGCTATAACTCGGTTAGGTGATTTGACTGGACTACTGCCAGGCATTTGCCATTTGTCTGTCCTAATACTAAGATAACAAACCGTCACAATGCCAAACCTCTCTCTCTCTATCTCTATCTCTCTCTCTATCTCTATCTCTCTCTCTCTCTCTATCTCTATCTCTCTCTCTCTATATCTCTGTGCAATAAGCTTGTTGCTCAGAGGTAAAGTGGCACCAAGGGCCATCCTGTATGAGAGACCTTAATCAGCACTGACTGTTGAGTTGTTCACAGCGGCATGATCAGATTTGTTGCGCCGGATTTCTTGGGCAGTGCAGTGCACTTTCCGGATCCATTCCAGCCTCATTGGCTCACATTGCCTGGAAAAAGGCTTTCTTTAAACAATGGTCCTGTTCACAGGGGACGCGTTACATAATGACATGCACAAACTGCCAGGGAAAGAATAGGGGCGTTTCCCATGCACACACCCCCCCCCCCGACAAGAAGGCTCCCAAGTCGGGAGACCTGCTGCTCCAACTGCGCTGAATCCAGGAACAAGGCCTATCTGATTGCCCCCCGTATCTCCTCGTGTTATGTTGCGCCTCAGACACTTCTAAGCGGCTTGTAAAGTCTGTGCTAAGCAATGTCCTCTCTTGTATGGAGACTGGCGCAGAGCCTGATATCCATGTGGACCATGGCTGATAAAGGTTGTTGTGCCCCTCGAGGCCTGGCAGTGTACCTTGCTCAGACGTTATCAAATAACTAAGTTGTAAGTAAGTAGCTGTAAGTTGTGAGTCAATTGGTACATTGATATGAAAATTGATTGTACAGGAAATGTTGATGTCAACATCAAGGACCAAGTACAGTAGTCTTGCCTTAAATTAGATTATTTAGTGTATTAAGTAAATCTCCCATCCTTCTCGTCTGTTTGTGCCTCCCTGTTACATTTTCTTCACCCCTGCCTCTATCTCTCTCCCTCTCTTGCACCTCCAGAGTACATTGTGGCGTTCAACGGCTACTTCACGGCGAAGGCCCGCAGTCACTTCATCAGCAGCGCGCTGCGGAACTCGGAGGCGGACGACTGGTGCATCGTGCAGCGTGAGAACCCGGCCAGCGACTACCCCAGTGACTTTGAGGTGGTGCAGATTCGGCAGGCGGCACGGAACAGCCTCCTCTCGCTGCAGGACCACCCCTACGTCAAGCGCGTCACGCCCCAGCGCAAGGTCTTCCGCACCCTGAAGATGGTGGACGGTGAGTGGAGAGCTCAGTCTCGCAGTCGCCCTCGGTGCCCCTCTTTTTACCCCAATTTCTCATGCTCCCCTTGTCTTCATGACCCCTCCAGAGAGGCTATGTTTTCAGTGCTATATCTGCCTGTGTTTGTTAGAAGCCACTGGCTATTTTTGTTGTGAGTATGCTGATTTAAATGCATTTGTTTGAGAGAATGTCCAGACTTAAGATATCAAATATCTGTTGGTCACAATACGGATAGTTATGTGATAGTTATTCTAACTGTGTGGTGCCTTGCAATGACCAGTGTGACAAGGAGCTCAGGGGGGGGACAAAGAGCTGTTTGAGTTTAGAGCTGCTGGAGAGGAAGAAATGAGTCCCAAGGGATTGTGGGATTGTGGGGGTGAAAGAGTGCTGTGTATGCCCGGCCCAACCCCACTTCACCCTCCCGGCACACATACACAGTATTCAGTATTGACTTCTACTCTCTCACTCTCACTCACACTCTCACTCTCACTCTCACTCTCACTCACACTCACACTCACACTCTCACTCTCACTCTCACTCTCACTCTCACTCTCACTCTCACTCTCACTCTCACTCACACTCACACTCACACTCACACTCACACTCACACTCACACTCACACTCACACTCACACTCACACTCACACTCACACTCACACTCACACTCACACTCACACTCACACTCACACTCACACTCACACTCACACGTACTCATTATCTCTCATTTCAAAGACCTTTCAAAATATCTCCAACATGCCCTTTCAGAGGCACCCCCATCACTTCAGGAGCACACTGCAGTGGCCCACCCCACACTTCCCAGCGGAACCCAGGCGCCGACCACTTCCGCTCTCTCTCCCGTTTGTTTGGAGCGTCTCCTCTACAGACCTGAACGCTGACCACTTCCGCTCTCTCTCCCGTTTGTTTGGAGCGTCTCCTCTACAGACCTGAACGCTGACCACTTCCGCTCTCTCTCCCGTTTGTTTGGAGCGTCTCCTCTACAGACCTGAACACCCACTGCTTCTGTCTACTTCTGTGCCAGCAGCACTCTCTCCTCACCCTCCTCTGTGTCAAGGGTGACCTTCGCCTCTCCCACCTAAACCCTTCCTCTCCTGTGCTCTAGCCCAGTGGTTCTTAAACCCCTTCCAAGAAACATGGGCCAAGTCTTGCGACCCCCTTCTCTCTAACCGGCGGAATTTGTTTCGAAATGTTGCGAGATGGGCATTGGAAGCAGAGTCAGAAAATGTCTTCTCTCATAGGTTGGCTATGTCAACACCAAAGACATTAAGTCAATGGCAGCCTTTGACTAAAAATTTCTTGCAAGTCATTTTGTGACCCCCCCCCCCTCCAATATTTTTGCCGACCCCCAGTTTAAGAACCACTGCTCTAGTCCTATCAGTCCTTTCCTCTCTCCTTCGAAAGTGTTTCATGACCGAGCGGAGTTGGGCACAGTTAATCATTTGTGTTGTGGTGGAGGTCAGTTTTTTCGACCCAAGTATTCATCTCCCAGGGAGTCAGTGAAGGCTGGTAGGTCATCTAGTGCCAGGTCTAATTGTTATCTAAACACAAGTAGGAGTAGGCTCTTGAATGTTTGGAAGCTGTAGGGGGGATAATTGGAGTGTGGTTTAATTTCACCTCTCCACCCTCCCACCCCACCCATGGCCTCAGGGGTGATTAGTTTTGTGGTTTACGTGTACCGTTTCTCTACTTCTGTGTTGAGTGAGCCTGTTACCAAGCAACCGCATTTCTAATGATGACGTGTGCCCTGAATGAGCCTGTGTGAATTGACATTGGACAAGCTTGAGTTCACTGTAGAACTGCACTGCAAGGGTATCATTTTGTGCAGATTAAGCACAGGTAGTCTAGGTACATGTCTATGATTAAGTGTGTCAAATGTGTTGCAACGATATTATAAGTGTGTTGCAATGATGTATTGTAAGTTGTTCTAGCTAGTTGTGGTGCACTGCACAGGGAGCACCTGGTAATTTGAATGGAAGACTATACGCTAACAGAAATGGGTTGTTTCCCTCCTGTTCCAAATCAGCACCCTGATTATCTAAATGGTTGTTAATCATTTGAGATGTGGTTGAAGGACTCCCACTGCAACTGCAGAGAACTTGCTGAGAGGGCGTTGGGAAGTGGACGGAGATATGGCAGCTTGTCTCGGCATGCCCTGCTGTCTGACAAGGGAGGCAGAGAAATCTGATGAGTAGCCTATTCAAAGTCAGCGTCCATCATTGTCTAACTGTTGTGAGGATGACCTTTATTCACGTATTGAAGAAAAGGACGCAGTGAAGTTGGAGTGCAAATGGACAGGGGAGTGAATGGACAAGAGGTAAAAAGTATAAACTGTCCCTCGTCATTGATGCCTGTAGCGTCGTTGGCCACTCTCGTGGCAGAACTGGCCTCTAACCCGTATGAGTGTTGTCTTACGTCATAGGGACACAACACTGACCAAATGGAAAGGGACAAAGGGGCACAACAACTGAGCACACTTAAAAAAAAGAAAAATTAGGGGACAGTTCATGAACGCGCATATTTTCTGATTGATTAGTTGCAATGAACAAGATTAAGTTGATGAGCGGTTCTAAATATGGGCTCTCTCAAGCATCTTGAACTGCAGTGTCTTGTTCCTTGCGCTGAAGGTTTCATCATCCCCTCTAATGGAGGTTTTTTCAACAGATTGTGATTCAGGGACCTTCATTCTGACTAAGAAAGCAACCTGACGAGCACCACTGAATACGAAATAGTCATAGCCACCACATTGAAACTACATTATCAACGCATGGTCAGGGATCCTCAGCAGCCTCTGCTCTAATGCATTTCTTGCATTTCGCTCCTTTCTGTGCCATAGCTGCAGGGGACTCTGGGAGCTCGTGCAACGACACGCGCTGGACACAGAAGTGGCAGTCGTGGCAGTCGTCTCGGCCGCTGCGGCGCACCAGCCTCTCGCTCGGCTCGGGCTTCTGGCATGCCACCGGACGCCACTCCAGTAGACGCCTGCTGCGCGCCATCCCCCGACACGTCGCTCAGATCCTGCAGGCAGACGTGCTCTGGCAGATGGGACACACTGGTGAGTGTGTGTGTGTGTGAGTGTGTGTGTGTGCGTGTGTGTGTGCGCGTGTGTGTGTGCGCACGCACATCTGTGACACTGTCACAGATGTGGACAGAGAGAATTATGTTTGTTGGTGAGTCTTGCAGACTAAAGTGTGGCCTGAGTTTTTGGGGTGTGAGACAGTGAGCATGTCTCGACATAGTATGTCAATATGTAATACATTTGTAGATTACAAGTATATTAGTGCATAATGGCTTCAAGTTGCAGGAGTTTCATCACTGCTGTGGACTGTATAGATGGCTGATAGCAGGTGTACATCAGTATGGATGTGGAGTGACCTCTGTGTTTTATTTTCAGGCTCGGGGGTGAAGGTGGCTGTGTTTGACACTGGGCTTAGTGAAAAGCATCCACACTTTAAGAATGTCAAGGAGAGAACCAACTGGACCAATGAAAAGACACTGGATGATGGTGAGACTTCTGACTTTGAACTGGCAGTGACCGTAGTAGACGCTGATGGATTAAAGTTTGAGACTGATTAGCTGTGCTTGGCTGTCAAGAGTGATGACTTTGACTTTTTGCCTTTGTGGCCTTTAAACCTCTGATTCTTCTTTTAATGTATGTGGTGTCAAAAAAATAGTGTGCTAAACATATTGTTTGGAACTATTGTACCCCAAAGGAGACATGGGCAAAAAATCTATGTTTCAATTGCACACCAGAAACTCCATGTAGGAGGTCTGTACAGAACATAGAATACATAGGAAACAAAGTGGTAAGATAAAAAAAAAACAGATTTTCCCAAAGATAGTGTCCAGTGTTTGTTTTCAGACTTGGATATTAAGTTAAGTAAAAGTGTTATGCCACAACTGGTAAAACGCGAGCACAGTTGGCAGCAGCAGAGTGCCAACCCCTCTCCTCTGTCCACAGGGCTGGGCCATGGCACCTTTGTGGCAGGAGTCATCGCCAGCATGAGGGAATGCCAGGGCTTCGCCCCTGACTCTGAGCTGCATATATTCAGAGTCTTCACCAACAATCAGGTATGGGCACCTCCACTTTAAGTTTGCCCACAGTGAATTTATGATGCTACTGACTCAAATGCCATGAACCCTTTTTTACATGGTAAGCTACTTTTACTGACTGATGGGAAGGACCATGTTGTCTGCTAAATGGTGAAATGGTGTTGAGGAATCTGTTCTGTGCCAGAAGTTTCAGTTTCCCCCCTCATGTCCTTAGGTGTGATGGTAATTTTGATACCATAGATTTAATAGAGACCCAGTCAGACCAATAGTATGAAAAATCAGGAACAGAGTTTATTTACAATGATGCGCATCAAGGGAGAGACAGCATGACTTCACCTAAAAATCCATCAGCTGCTCTAACTAGACAAGAAAATAGTTAGGGTTTAAGTATCCTTCCAAGCTGACGGGAGATGGCGTTGGTCATTCCATCTCACGTGGACTACACTGAATCAGACCCTGATTAGTGGCAGCCTGGCAATCCGGAGCAGATAGCTACTGACGCAGTCTAGCAGAACAGTGAAACACTGCAAAGTCATAATATTCCTGCTTATCTCTAAACACAGTCACACACAGATATACACAGGGACAGTACAGATATCATACAGTCATTACATAGAATCATACTTTTAGTATCAAAGTGACCCACTAATGAGAAATGCAAAACATTAAACCACATATTGGAATATTGGACATAATGTTCTAATCCACTTTCTCTCAGGTGTCATACACCTCCTGGTTTCTGGATGCCTTCAACTACGCCATCCTCAAGAAGATCGATGTCCTGAACCTCAGCATCGGTGGTCCAGACTTCATGGACCATCCTTTTGTAGACAAGGTGACATTACACCCCCTCAGTGTAAAAGGATTGTTAAATGCAATACATATATTGGTGTTGCATTTGTAAATAGTGGTGATCAATGCATGTGTGCTTGTCACAGGTTTGGGAACTAACTGCCAACAGAGTAATCATGGTCTCTGCTATCGGAAATGATGGGCCCCTGTATGGGTGAGTTCAGGAAGAGTACTTCTGCTCAGTACTGCAGTCCTCAGAATTTGTATTACATTTGTGGAAATTGCAATGTTGTGATTGTGTGTGATTCTCCAGGACTTTGAACAACCCAGCTGATCAGATGGATGTGATTGGGGTTGGGGGGATTGACTTTGAGGATAACATCGCCAGATTCTCATCCCGTGGAATGACCACCTGGGTAAGTCTGCACCTGGTGCCATAGCAATACATCCTTTTTCCCCCTTCTTGTACCCCCCCCCCCCCCCACCACCCCTCTCCAGTGTGCTACCTGACAGACGGGCTCCTGTTTGGGCAGGTAATCCCTGTGATGTGACCTACTAAAACCAACAGACATCTTATCACTCAATCTCCTGCTCTGAATTGCTTCACTCTGAAGTATTTGGGTTGTTGTCTTCCTGCCCTTTTCCACACACATAGCGAATCCTCCTATCAGCCCCGGATCTTTATGTCGTAGATCAAGAGTCTTCCCCCCCCCCCTTAGAAAGGCCAGTTCTTTTTCTCTCTTTCTCTCTCTCTCTCTCACTCTCTCTGTCACACCAGGGAGATGTATTGGAGATAGGAGCTAGTCCTTTCTGTGTTATCTGCACATTCTCTGTTGTGTCTTTTGTCACCTCTGTCTCTACCTCACCTTCTCATATTTCCTTCTCCTCCGTTTCTCCAGGAGCTGCCAGGCGGGTATGGCCGGGTGAAGCCCGACATCGTGACCTACGGCTCTGGGGTGCGTGGCTCTGGCTTGAAGGAGGGCTGCCGCTCACTCTCGGGCACCAGTGTGGCATCGCCCGTGGTGGCAGGAGCTGTGACCCTACTGGCCAGGTGGGATGGGTGTCTTAACGCCTTTGGAATGCACCGGGTCACTCTCCTCAGCTCCATTTCCTACCAATCAAAGACAATCTAGATTTACTGTAGGATGACCGCAAGCTAGTGTTGCATTTCATTAAAAAAGGTACCAGTAGTCCATTTAATATGTGCAGCTTTACTTTTGTATCAACATGCACCTCAGTGGGGCACCTCCATTGGAGACCTGTCTGTGTCGGTGGTTACAGATTAGCAGGATCTTGGACAAAGGAGAGCTGGAATGAAAGCTGCCCTCTCCAGACCTGCCTTTTCATTCTTTTGGTGCTTGAGTCTCAGGTGTTGTTTATAAGTCAGCCCCAATCAGGATCCCTGAGATGTCTGTGGCCAGGGCCCTATCTGGAGCCTGAGCCCAAGAACAAAAGAAAAAGATGAAAGATAGACAGCAGCAGCAGTCCAGACAGAGTCGCGTCAGTGTGCACCACCTGTCTTTAGAGACCTCAAAACGGTCCTGCCTTTGACAGAGGGGCTGTATGATGCCCCGACGTGTCACAAATAGGAAACAAACCATCAGTCACAGGGCATAAGAGCAGCAGCAGGCAAAGATGTCAAAGGGTGCATCTCAACCCAGGCAAAAAAACAGACCAAGCACAACTCCGTTATGTTTTGGAATGAGTCATGTTTTGGAACTAATCTGATGTTTAGTGAATATCTTTTTTTATATATATATTTTTTTTTTTTATTCAGTATCATATATGTCACTGGTGCACTAGATGTATTTACGGTATATTTTTTAAGTATTTAGGTCTAGAGAATGGCAGTTGACAGTTTTCTGCTTTTTTTGTCTGTGGAGTTGTGTGGTTGTGGTTCAGTAGTACAGCAGGGTGCCCTGTGGCTCCCCTTTTGGGCGTATCTCAGGGTGAGACTGAAGGGTTTCATGCTCTGTTTCTCAAGGTGAGATGATTAGACAAGTGAGTGGACTCACACACACACACACACGCATCCATGTGGATAACAGCTCTGTTATGACTGCCTGTGAACAGCTCCTCCCTTCCTGCATCCTAGACCTAGATAACACACACACACACACAAACAGGCGTTCTCACTCTCACGTTTATGACCTTACCCACTCGTTCTAATCTCATTTCACTTGAGATATGATCATGTTGTCCTAAAAAACCCATTCACAAACACTTCAAACAACTGCTTGCAGTTCAGCTGCGCACACCCAAACATTTACTTGATTACTGCTGATGTATACAAATGGCAAGCATCGCTGTCTAGTTCCTACAGCCTTGAGTTATGTAACGATCAAGGTCACAAGGACTAGTTCAGCTCTCTTCATTTGCTTTTGGACGTTTACTGCGCTTATAAGTGTGCCTACTGCCACTTCAGAAGTTCAGACTATTTGTTGGTGCTATGTAGACCTCTCTGTCCCTTCCTCTCTGTCTCTCTCTCTCCCCCCTCATCTCTCTCTGACCTTTATCTGTGGACTTGCTCTGTTGTGCCGTGCCCCCCCGCCCCAGAGGAAACAAGATAAGCCGTCTGTTTGAGATCCAGTCCCATAAACTGCAGCTGATACTGCAGGCACAGGTGCTGTACGCAGGCTTTATGTGGTCTGTTGGAGTCCTCGGACACAGCTCGGCACAGCTGTGTGTCCGGCATGTTAAACGGGACGCGCCTCACTCCATAAACTGGTGGCAATGGACAAGCCTTGTTAGTCATGAAAAATATGTGGTACTAGTCTATTAATCCTACTGTTCCATTGCAACTAAAATTACCAAGTTTTGTATGTTGTTCGAGTTTTTGTTTGTTTATTTTATGAGGAACTTCCTCAGAGGGTGGGGCCCTGTAGTTTAGTGTCTCGTATCTTGATGCCCCTGATCAATGTACAGAGGACGAGATGGCACTGCACCTGTAGAACTGTGCCCTCAGCCTGAGGGTTTGCATGGGGCCAGGAGAATCCTGAATCTCGGGAGGAATCTGGTCTAAAGAGGGTCGCTGTAGATGCCTCAGTCATACAGACAGATGCAGACTGGAGCCAGATCAACGTGTTTGTGTGTCCCTCTGCTGGTTCGGAGAGCTGCAGCCTCCATTTGGCAGAGGCAGATTGTTTGTCTCTTTTTGAGTGGAAGGCTTCTTGAGCAGTGTGGTTTGTTCCGGTCCACTTCACTCGGCTCAGCGAGTCTGGGAGGGGGGGGGGGTGGATTGGCGGGGGCAGACAGACAGACAGGCAGGCAGGGGAAGGTCAAGGGTCACAGAGAGTTAAGAGTGTATTTCCCAGCAGCCCTGCAGAAGCCCTGATCCCACACACTCTCAGTGGCATCAAGGCCGACCTCTCCCTCTTTACAATGACATGAATCAGATGGCTTCACAATGGCTTAATCGTCCCACAGCAGCCCAGTCTGTCCTTGCCATCAACCTTGTCTGCCGTGTGTCCTTCAGTGTCTACCCCTCTCTGACTGGCTAAACAGTTGATAAGACAACAGTGTTGGTCTGTGTGGACAAACGCATTCATAGTTGTCATACCACTGGGGACATTCACAAAGTGGTGCTTTGTGACCAAAGCCAGTTTGTGCAGTGATTTACGGTGTGACTACTAACCTCAGACCACTGCTCTATTGTTTTATTAGATATAGGGGCTACTCCAGACAGTAATCACTAATGATTTATCATGCAAGAATTTCACATCATAAATGTTTGTTTTTCTCTCTGTCTCTGTCTCTGTCTCTCTCTCTCTCTCTCTCTCTCTCTCTCTCTCTCTCTCTCTCTCTCTCTCTCTCTCTCTCTCTCTTACATTCTCTCTCTCTCTCTCTCTCTCTTACATTCTCTTTACCTCACTCCTTCTTTCCTCCTCCTCCCCCTCCCCTCTTTCTTCTCCTCCCTGCAGTACCGTGTTAAACCGGGAGCTTGTGAACCCCGCCAGCATGAAGCAGGCCCTGATTGCCTCGGCTCGCCGCATCCCCGGGGTCAACATGTTCGAACAGGGCCACGGCAAACTGGACCTGCTCAGGGCATACCAGATCCTTAACAGCTACCGGCCCCAGGCCAGGTAGGCCAACCTACGCAATGAATTCATCAAGCGCCTTTCCTGATGGTGCAGTATAACCTTTAACAGGCCCCTAATAAAATGATAGCACAGGATATGTAGAGGGAAGTGGTGATCTAATGTTTCATAAAAAAGAACTGGAGGTTGTTAAAACAATAAAACCATTTGGAACGAGTGTGTGATATTTCAGATAAAGCTAAAACATTCTGGTCCTTTGGACAAATTGATCTACTTGATAACATTACACAAACATAACATTACCAAATTCTGTAATGCCTCAGTGTCCTGTTGTAAATGACCCCCTGTGTGTCTGTGTGTGTCTCTGTGTGTCTCTGTGTGTGTGTGTGTGTGCCCAGCCTGAGCCCCAGCTACATTGACCTGACGGAGTGCCCCTACATGTGGCCTTACTGCTCCCAGCCCATCTACTACGGGGGCATGCCCACCATCGTCAACGTCACCATCCTCAATGGCATGGGCGTCACCGGCAGGATCGTGGACAAGGTAAGGAGCTGCTGGACTGCCCATCCGGATGGAGAGGATAGACCGGTTAAATGAACGCACACAAGTGTATATTGTGTTTAAAGGTTCTCTAAGCGATGTTACGCGGTTTCTAAGTTAAAACATTTTTTGTCACATACAGTTCACAATCTGCTAGCTGCCTGTCCCCTTAATACACTGTAAAAAAATTAGGTCTCTATAAATGGCCCAGGCTCCAAAAACGGCAACAAAAACAACCTGGTGCAGCCTGGACCAGGCTGTTTTTGTTGCCGTTTTTGGAGCCTGGGCTGTCTACAGAGACAGCGTTTTTTTTACAGTGTATTCAGGGGACAGGCAGCTAGCAGATTGTGAGGAGATGTTTGCTGTATGTGACAAAAAATGTTTTAGCTTAGAACGCAGGTAACATGGCGTCGAGCACCTTTAATAAGTATCTGCCCTCTGCTCTCCTCCTCCCCTTTCTCTCCCCATAGCCCATCTGGCAGCCCTACTTGCCCCAGAACGGCGACCACATCGACGTAGCCGTGTCCTACTCGCCTGTCCTGTGGCCCTGGGCGGGCTATCTGGCCGTGTCCATCTCTGTGGCCAAGAAGGCGGCGTCCTGGGAAGGCATTGCTCAGGGACACATCATGGTGACTGTGGCCTCACCAGCAGAGAATGACGTGAGTTCATGTAACAGCAGAGCAGTCCATAATCATGGGAGTTGCTACGCACTATATTTTACTAAATTATATTTAGTGTTACTATATATTATTATATACTAAATTATATTTAGTGTTACTATATATTATTATATGCTAAATCAGCTCTGATGTTGCATGCAGACTTTATAGTCCAGCTGATTGTTGTCCATACATTTGCCATATCAGAGTGACTTAAAAGTCAGTGTAGTTGAGAACTGGATGGGTGTGCATGGCTGTAGAAACCCGCTCCTGTGGGGGTTGTGATGAATGCTGTAATGTGACGCCTCTTCTCTCCTCCTTTGGACCTGTTCTCTCTGGGCCAGTCTAAGGTTGGAGGGGAACTGACCTCCACTGTGAAGTTACCGCTGAGGGTGAAGATCATCCCCACGCCGCCCCGCAGTAAGCGGGTGCTGTGGGACCAGTACCACAACCTGCGCTACCCCCCTGGCTACTTCCCCCGAGACAACCTGCGCATGAAGAACGACCCGCTGGACTGGTGAGCGCTAGGGAGCTAGGCCCGCTAGTCTGAGGAGAGCCCAGAGCTTTCTTTTGGACTGGTGTTTATTTGTTTTTGTTTGTCAAAAACTTTGATGAATGGTTGTTTAATCAATTTCTTCTTCTTGTTTGTCCTATAAATACATGTATTCTTCTTGTTTGTTCATTGGGTTTATGGATGACCGTATAGAATAGAAGAGCCTGCAGGCTTGTGGTGTTAACTTTTTGTTTTAGTGTTACATTTTTGTGTGTATAAAAGATGCCCTAAAGGATGAAAATGATTTCACTGAATTCTATTACATTGCCTGTGATGAGTGGAAGATAAGATATCATTGCAGGCTTTATAAAAAAACATGTCCTCATTAACTTTAAAATGCCAATTAAAATGGAGTCCACTGGGTAGAAATGTCCCCTTGGTAAAAGTTTAGAAACTGAAAGTTTTTAATGAAAAGGGCTTCCTAGATAAGAGGCTGGTGATGTGAGGAGGACCTCTAAATGAGGACCTGCAGTTGGATTGGAATGGAACTCGCAGGACCAGTCAGTGTGTTACTGACCTTGGCTTTCAGGTGGCGCCAGACTGCTTCCTCTTGATAAATAAAGAGGCTACTAAGTTTTTTGTTTTCTGATTCCTCTGTGCCTTCTCCCCTGTGTGTCATTGAAGGAATGGAGATCACATCCACACCAACTTCAGAGACATGTACCAGCACCTCAGGAGTATGGGCTACTTTGTGGAGGTGCTGGGAGCCCCGCTGACATGCTTTGATGCCAGTCAGTATGGTGAGTCATTTGCTGCTTTGTGAACTTGTCTCGAACCTTATTAGCAGAGTTACATCCAAAGAGTGGCTCAATTACAGTTAACTCAATTAGTTTTAAGTTAATTTCATTTAATCATTCTCTTGCATTCATTCTCACATCATTTATCAAATCACTTACATTCTGTACCTGTACCTGTGTGTGTGTGTGTGTGTGTGTGTGTGTGTGTGTGTGTGTCTGTGTCTGTGTCTGTGTCTGTGTCTGTGTCTGTGTCTGTGTCTGTGTCTGTGTCTGTGTCTGTGTCTGTGTCTGTGTCTGTGTCTGTGTCTGTGTCTGTGTCTGTGTCTGTGTCTGTGTCTGTTCACAGGTACATTGCTCATGGTGGACAGTGAGGAGGAATATTTCCCAGAGGAAATCACTAAACTGCGGCGGGACATCGATAACGGGCTGTCACTCATCGTCTTTGCCGACTGGTACAACACATCCGTCATGCGCAAGGTCAAGTTCTACGACGAGAACACCAGGTAGCATCCCAAGCCCCGTCACGCCTCCCGTCACACACACTTTATCCACCAACTCCTCCTGTCACATGGACATTTCCTACCATCATTGTGCCTGTCACACTTATTCTCACACACACACACACACACACACACACACACAGACAGACCCGCTCATTCACACAGACGCACTCATTCTCACACATACTCACGCGTGTACACACACACACACACACACACACACTCTTGTTCACACATATTCCCACTACTAGACCTCACTGTCACACACACTTTGAGTTCTGTCAGTGTGTCACTGTCAAACACCTCATCAACCCGGGAGGCAGGGCCTCCGTAAGCATCTCATTTAAAAGCCATCAGCGTTAATCACTGCTGTCCAGGCAAGGCTGCTCTCATATCTCCTCTTGCCCCTGACACACTCACAGTTCGTTACTCACTAAGTGCAAGAGTCAGGAGACACTGTCAGGAAGTTCAGTGCAATTTCAGAATAAATAGACCCCTGCTGGTACCTCATACACCATCCTGCACATTATAGTGGTGATATCTATGTGTACGGTATATTGTGTGTAATGCAATACAACACAATACGTATAATGTATACATTATATGAATTTCGTCACATTGTTTTGCATTATTGGGGTAAATATTTTAAGACTCCAACTAACCATTATTTCATAATCGCTTAATCTGTCTAACTTTCTTGATTAATCGATTAGTTGTTTGTTTCACCATTGTCTGACATTTTATAGATCAATGTTGATCAGTGTTTCCCAAAGCCCAGGATAATGTCTTTTTTCCCTTAGAAATTTACTCAATGCGAATAATTGATTACCAAGATAGTTAACGATTGATTCAATAGTTGACAACCAGTCAACCATCTAATCAGTTCATTGTTACAGCCCTTAAAAATGTATTATTTTGAGGACCATACTCCTCCAGACTCTCCAATATTATCTTCCTCATTTGATCCTTCATGCTGACCAACATTTATGACTATGTGCCCCCTTAAGGTTTTGAAGACCATAATGAGGTTTTAGACCTGAGACTTGTGTTTGAGGAGATGTTTTTTTTTTGTTAGAACGACTTGCATCATGATTTATGGCTCTCCCACAGGCAATGGTGGATGCCGGACACAGGGGGCGCCAACGTGCCAGCTTTGAATGACCTCATCTCAGTGTGGGGAATGGCTTTCAGCGACGGCCTTTACGAGGGAGACTTTAGCATGGCTGACCATGACAGTAAGAATCACCTATGATTTCAAAATGGGTTCTTGGATCATTAGCAGTTCACTGTTCTTGTTTATGTAAATATCTGAAATCTCTCTCTCTCTCGCTCCCTCTGTCTCTCTGTCTCTCTGTCTCTCTCTCTCTCTCTCTCTCTCTCTCTCTCTCTCTCTCTCTCTCTCTCTCTCTCTCTCTAGTGTACTATGCCTCTGGCTGCAGCATAGCTCGTTTTCCTGAAGGGGGTACTGTTATCGCTCAGACCCTGAAGGATCAAGGTAAACAGCACCCACATTTCCGTTTCCATGGAGACAGATAATTTGCCCAACATTCCTCTTTTTCCCCCTCTGCATCTGTATATAGATTTGTCCTTCTCTCTCTGCAGTTCATAAGCATTGCCTTTGAATTCCAGTACTCTCCATTTAACTCCCTCAGCTCCCTTGTGCTTGTTTTCCAATCACTGAAAATGTTCTCTTCCAGAATGTTTATTTAAACTGCTACCTGACTGTGTGCTTTGATGTTTTTTGGCACATTTGCACCATCCTTTGAATAAAAACACTCAAATTAAATTAAGATAGAAATACAGTATGAAATATGAATGAGCCTCTTTTCCATGCAGGCATAATGGTTGATGGCTGGTCCTACAGAAACACTTCCCTAAAAAGAAAATTATGCTATTTTCCGCGGCACAGAATTTGCAATCTGTTCACAGCTCCCTTCCAAAAATGAAAATGTTGTACTATAAACTGTAAGCAGCCAATTAGTTCATATTAACAAACTTAAAAAATGCCAACTGTCAAGATGGCTCCCAGAGCTAGTCTGAGTACTGTAGGTTAACCTTAACCAACGTCACTGAGAGCATGACTAGGATTGAATGAAATACACTGCAAAGATTTCCAGCAAAGTGGCTAAGACAGACAGTAAAGACTGCCTCCCATCTCAGAGGCAAGATGGGACAGAAAATAGGACTAGAAATGAGTTATCTCTATCAGAATGTTTCGATCTGCCATTGCTATTTTATATGTGAAAAGGGCTTACGTTTCATCTTTTTCTCAGAGTCCATCTGACATGTTTATCGTTCTCTCTCCATTTCCCCCCACCCCCCTCTGCAGGACTGGAGGTGCTAAAGCAGGAGACTGCGGTGGTGGACAATGTTCCCATACTGGGACTCTACCAAACTCCCTCTGAAGGCGGGGGACGCATAGCCCTCTACGGAGACTCCAACTGCATAGACGACAGTCATCGGCAGAAAGGTACCATAATACATCCTCCTCAGTATGACGGTGCCTATCTGTGCTGTAGTAGCAACTTGGCTCTCCATCTGTTGACCCCATCTTACTGAGTGAAACACAAAGATGTATATGCTCAGATGGAGGAGCATACTTACATACTTGCTAATAGTGCAGGTGTCGTCATTCTGACACACACTGATGGTTGACAGCTGCTAATTGTGTGTGTGTGTGTGTGTGTATGTGTGTCTGTGTCTGTGTCTGTGTTGTGCACTCAGACTGCTTCTGGATGCTGGATGCCCTGCTGCAGTACACCTCCTACAGCATGATCCCGCCCAGCCTCACCCACTCCAAGAGCAGGGTGGCACCCCCTACTGGCACGGAGCAGCCCCTCCCACAGAGACTCGAAGGCAAGGCAACACACACACACACACACACACACACACACACACACACACTGAGGCACGGAGCAGCCCCTGCCATAGATACTAGAAGGCACGGCAACACACACACACACACACACAGACACACACCAACCCTATTCATCTCTACATCAGCAATGAAATCTGAAACGTGGCCAGAGTCAATTCCAGCAGCTCCAATTTGCTGAGTGTTCTTGGCTGGACTTCAGAATCTCTCCTGCTTGTTTGTTTGCCAGCGTCTGATTCAGCATTTGTTTCATTTGTTTGTTTGCTTGTTTGTTTATTTTGTATCCTCCTCTTGGCCGATCGTCTTTCGCACCTCTGTGGTTTGACCGCAGGGGGTGGGGTGGTCACCATGTAAACATGTTGTTTACTCTGCCTTTGCTGTTTTGCGGGTGAGCCTGAAGTATGGCTGCGTGGGTGGGCGGGAAGGCTTCAGTGTCCGTCCGTTTTAGACTTGTTGGAGATCAGAAGAAGAAGAAAAAAAACACCTTCTGGTCACACATTTCCTTGATAAACAACACCACTGCTGTGGTAATGTTATGTAATCAATACTGCCCTGCTGGTTGGGACGGAGTTGTGTTTATTGGTACAAATATTTCTGTAACCTGCCTCTGAAGGAGGCACAGTTGAAACACAGTTTTTGTTTTATGGTGAGTATGACATGGTGAGGCTAATCTCCTCTCTTGCAGGCAATCACCTGTATCGGTACTCTAAGGTGCTGGAGGCTCACCTGGGGGATCCTAAGCCACGACCACTCCCGGCCTGCCCACACCTGTCGTGGGCCAAGCCCCAGCCCCTCAACGAGACAGCGCCCAGGTGTGTGACATGAGCCTCTGCACCACAGCCGTCAATAGTGTATGATAAATATGTAGAGATATCACTGTATCTGAGGAAACAACTAATTCCAACCCCCCCCTCTTGCTTTATCCTTGTCTCTCTCTCTCTCTGTCTGTCTGTCTCTTTCACTGGCATTCTTGCTCCCCCTCTCCTTGTCTCTACCACTCTCTCTGACCTCTAGTAACCTTTGGAAGCACCAGAAGCTGCTGTCGGTGGACCTGGATAAAGTCGTTCTCCCCAACCCTCGCCCGTACCGGCCCCAGGTCCGACCTCTCTCCCCAGGGGAAAGTGGGGCCTGGGACATCCCTGGAGGTGAGCCCTGTAACCCAACTCTGCCCACTGGCACAGCTCTTAGGGATGGCGTAATAACCTGACTGCATGGTGGTCCGTTGTCAGGACCAGTGGACAATGAGAATAAAACGGCTAACTGATTGCTTTTGATGATGCTCATTGCTTTTACAACTGTGGTAGTGTTATGTAAAGAGGTTGGTGCTCTTGCCCCCCTCCACTCTGTGACCGTTTTTGACTGCTCCTTGACCTGCATTTGTTCTCCCGTCCCCAGGCATAATGCCCGGGCGGTACAACCAGGAAGTGGGCCAGACCATCCCCATGTTTGCCTTCCTGGGTGCCATGGTGGTCCTGTCCTTCTTTGTGGTGCAGCTGACCAAAGCCAAAAACAAGCCCAAGCGCCGCAAGCCGCGAGTCAAGCGCCCAACGTACCTGCAACAGCAACAGCAGACCCCGCACACAGGCAAAAATCCCACAGTGTGATCGGAGGGGGAGGGGAGGGGAGGGAAAGGGAACGGTGGGAGCCCCCGCACACCTAAACAGACTTGGCCACAAAAACACACGAGAACCTGGACTCCTGGGAGAGATTCTCCCTACCAATGTGTGTTTGCTTTAGGGGAATGTGCAGGGCAGAAAGTGTTCCTAAGAAATGGTGGGTGGGGAGGGGTGCATGTGTAGGAGACTCGAGAGCTGTGTGATACACACTCCTCTCTGCCACAATGATGATAATTATGAAGAGGACATCGACGATGATTATGTTTTTGGAACCAGTGCAGCCTTCAACTGATGAACACGGGCAAAGGTGTGATCCCAAGGACATTGGTGTTCGTTTCCCCCTCACTGTGGCGGTTGTCCTCTCTTGTAAAGAGCCTTTCATTCCAGGGAGCGAAGAGCAGGCATTGGGTTGTTGCCTGTCTCGTCTCCCGCTCTTTTTTAATTTATTATGTAAGTTTGATCTAATCTTTCATGCCCCTGACTCCAGCCCTCGTGTCAAAAAGGATGTTTGAAAGCTTGGACCTTTTTTAAATAAGTAGATCTGCAGAACATTTGGGATGTAATTGCTGTTTTCTTTTCTTTTTTTGTACAACAAGGTCATTTCTGGGTGTCTGTCATTTTGTTGTTTTTTTTGTTTTTTTTTAAATGAAATGGTATTTGCCGATACAACTTGTAAATAGATAACCTGTTCGTCAATGGTCAAAAATCTTTTCAAATATATCTCATCAGTTATAAAGCATCAAAAAATGTGTTTTTCACTTTTTTTCCTCGATCCAATTTTGCCTTTTTATGTGCTATTTATGTCATACGTTAATATTAAAAAAAATTTAAACTTTAGTTTCTTAAAAAAATGGATGGAAAAATCCATTTCCATCCATTTTTTTTAATCCATTTTAGTTTCTTAAAAAAAAATTCTTAAGTACTACTAATACTTATGAGCTTTCATTGATAACTAGGTCTGTACAGTTGAGCATAATCATACATGATGAGTTCATTTCAGGTCGAGAGTTGAGATTTTTGAGGATTGCAGCAAATTGCTAGCCTGGATGCCATTCGAATTTAGCCTCGCCCACAACATTTGAGGTTGGGAAGTTCGGTCTAGACCGTTGTGGAGCAACTATGCCCAAACCAGAGCAGTTCGGACCAGAATAACTCTTGAATGGTTTTGTTTAGAGCTGAAAATGTAATTGTGTTTGACAGAGGATAGATGTAGGGTGTTAGTGACAAAATATTAGCTTTTAGTATGGTACGATGTATTTGTAAATTACTTTTAATTACAAAGTGTTTCATTCATCCTGGTTCTCCCTAACAAAAACGCTGTTGCTAGAAGGTAGACATTTAACAGTGTTGAGGCAATTGTGGAGAAGAAGGATGGTTCGGATGCTCCTCCTACAGGATTCACCCCTTGTATCAATTGAAGCACGCCTCATAATCACATCCCAATGGAGCAGAATCAGACTCAAACTCTGACTAGAATTTGAGTATGACGACGTCAGGCTAGCAAAGTGCCCCTTCAGGAGAATCTGCTCACTGGGTGAGCTTTTAAAACCAACTGCATATTGGTTTGAATAATATCTAGCATATTGTGCTCTCAATTTCTCAAGTTGAAAAACTGTGCATACCTGTGGGAACACCTTCATAAAATGTAGTTTGTTGAATAATTTTAACACTGTGGTGGCTAGCTCATATTTCCAACCATCTCCTATGATTTACCTATGACTTGACCTGCGAGTGCTCTGAAGAGTTTTCAGTAAGATATCTTGCAGTACAGCAGAAAAGGTGGCCACTAAAATGACACTAAAACTCCCTTCTAGTCTGTTGAATATCTGATTTGAATACCTATTGATGATGAGACATACAGTATGACCTCTGGTGTTCAATTTGGAGTCCTTTTAGGGCATAGGTGAGGGCCATGTGTTGTGTTACTTATGTTCAGTGTCCTTGCATGAACTGCTCAAGTTTGTAAAAAAAAGAAAAAGTATTCTAGCCATTACAAGATGGATAGGGCTGTCAACGCCAGCAATGAATGACCTACAACTGCACCTAAAACATTCCCTGATGTCAGTACCGTTTTATTATCAAATGTATCAAATCATCCCAGACTGATGAGTGAAATCAGATATGTCTTTGCATCTGATCTCCCCCAGCATGCCAAGGAATGTAATTTCTGATGAACTGCTAGGCTCTTGTGAGAAATGTCTTTTTCTGCCAGAAATGATTAGGTATGTGATAGTTATTGCACAAAGTGGGAAATGTAAAACTGAAGCAACAGTTCACTTTTTCCTGAAAAGAAGGTATAGGTGCTGTTTGATATTTTTTCTTGGGAATCTGATTACCAAGATTAGTTAACATCCAGTCCAGGATGACTATCATGTTCTCCAGTTAAAGCAAGTGACATGTTCAAAGGTTGGCCACAGCAGACTTCCAACAGACGTTTTGAAACATGTTTGACATGAAGGCTTTCACAAGAGTTTGATTATCCAGTCAGCCACACACTACGTCATCTCTGCGGCAGGGGTCGCGCAGGTGGGCTGGCCTCTCGTCCGTGGCTCAGTCTCCCAGTCGCCCCTGCCTCTGACCACGCCAGCTATGAAACGCATTAATGCTATTAAACCTGATGGGGGCCGGGCGGTCCTTCTAAGACTCGGGCTGATCCAGTTTTAATGGGGGTGAATAGCCTGTGAAAATGTCACCGGTCCCTCTCGGATGAGGGCTCATGATGCCTTCTAATTACATGAAGAACATGGGAACGGACCCTGTGGCCAGTTATCTGTGCTTAAATGGATTTTTGAAATCTTGTCCTAAACGAGGTCACATGCACCCCCCCACCCCCCTTTCCTCTTTCAGCTCTCCCTCACCCCCACCCTTCTCTTCCCTTTTTTTCTGGAAAGTTCCCAGGTCTGTTCATGACTTCCTCTGGTAGGTCGCCTAGGTCTGGAGAGGTCGCCATAACGGCAGTGAGATCCAAGACACCAGGCTCTGGCACTGGTGACCCTGAATATCAGCCCAATGTTCCAGCACAACCACCCACCAACCCACACACATAGACAAACTCTCTCACTTACAAACACACACACACACACAGAGTTAGGATGCCATCTCCAGGGAGGCAGAAAAAGATGCCCTCTTGACCCTGTGACACAACCCCAGGCCGAGGCCACACATGACTCCAACACCTCACAACAGGGCTTCAAAGTGGTGCTAGTTATCGGAGGTCATGTGTTCCTCACACTCAGAGGTGGGGTGGCCACGTCCCGCAGTCCTTCCACACAAGTGGTCAGGCGTGTGTTAAAGGGATAAGCCTTCGGACAGGAAGGCTGGGGTACAAGTTGTATCGATAGATGGAGGATGTAGTTAACAATGCTCAACAATAATACAAGTCTAATGCCATAATTCATGGGGAGCAAACATGATTGTTTAAGCTTGATTTATTTTCCATTTCTCCCCATTTTTAGGCCAGACAATGTGAAATAACCTCTGTCAAGAATGACAATTGGGAGACGTAAGAAAAATAAACAAGATATAACTTTGTGTCTTGAGGGAAAGAAACATGTGGATGCACAGCATACATTAAGGTGCAGATTGTTCTGTATAGCAGTGTTTCTCAAACTTTTTCAGACCAAGGACCACTTAACCAGTAAAAAAAACCTCACGGACCACCTAGCTAATAGACACAATAGGCCTACTCACTGAACCACCTTGCTAATTGTCTTTGCACCTTGCTTATTGTGTCAGAGGATTCATATGATTTAAACTGGCATAGCTTACATAGGCAGTGTTGCAGAACTATTTGGATTTACATACAAGTTGGTTCAATATTGCAAACAACTCATCTATATTATTTTTTACCACGTCTGCTCGCGGACCACTTGGGATAGCTTGCGGACCACCAGTGGTCCCCGGACCACACTTTGAGAAACACTGCTGTATAGCATAGACTAGGGCAATGAGAACAGTGGGTCAAGTAGTCTAAATGTTGAAACTCTACAACCAGTTTCTGTTTGACGGATAACTTAGGCTGCAATGGACAATTCTTGACTGATGGTATGCAACTATGCATAATTAAGTCTCCACAAACAAATTAAGTTTAAACATTTTGATGTGACCCTGCTCCACAACGAACCATGCATTTACAAGTACATCAAAATGTACTCTTCAATCGATTGTTAATCCTTGTTGATAATTAGTGCGGCAAATTAGACGCAGACAGGGGAGCGTTTACCAATACTCATCTCTATTACGGTGACTGGTTTAGAACAGATTTGGAAACTCAATAGGCTACACTTTACTTCCCACCCAGTCCCTCCTCCTCCTGGTGCACCTGAGGTTAGGGAGTAGGCTACGTCCCACGCTGAGATCCGCTTGCACAAAAAGTTGGAGAAGTTTCCTTAAGTTTCGTCGCGGGTTGCAGTTGGCAATGGAAGAGCTGGCGAGGGAGAGCATCAGCTTGCTCGGCAAACCTGCGCTGGACTCGGGTGGCCACAGGTTGGGCTCCTTTGGCGCAATTTTCATCATGCTGAAATCAGCGCTCGGTGCGGGACTACTCAACTTCCCTTGGGCTTTTGACAAAGCTGGGGGGATCCATACTGCTGTGATGGTTGAAATGGTTAGTAGCCTAACCTCTAGAAACAAATTTCGTTCTGTTGGATCATCAAACTGATAGATTGTTATATAGCCTAACATTATTGTAAATGTTGTTAAGAGGGAACCGTGTAGCCCTGTCCTGTTAATCAGCGCTGCTTTGGCCTAACCTTTCATTAATTAATATTTTCTCTATTGGCTTCCACTGACCCCTGTAACGAATAGCCTATAATTTGTTAATTCTCTTGCCTGCAAACGGTGACTCTGCCAAAGTTTAGGTTAGCTAGCCTACTCCCATCTCACTAAATTGGAAATGCATAACAACCGTAGACTGTCAGCCTATTTTACTGCGCAAATGAACTCTCTCTCTTCCCCTCCCTTTTTGCACAGGTGTGCCTCGTGTTCCTCGTTAGTGGTCTTGTGATCCTTGGCTACTCGAGCTCCATCAGTGGCCAGAACACGTACCAGGCCGTGGTGCGGGGCGTGTGCGGGACATACATTGGGAAGCTCTGCGAGGTCTGCTACATCTTTAATCTGTTCATGATCTCCATCGCCTTCCTTGTTATTGTATCAGACCAGCTGCAGAAATGTGAGTCTAAGAGGTTCTTCTAAGACACTCATTTTTTATTATCATTAGAAGCCATACATATTTTGTCCTCTAACCTTCCTTTTGCTACAGCTGTGATATTGTCCTATAAGATAGATCAGTGTTTCTCAAAGTGTGGTCCGGGGACCACTGGTGGTCCGCAAGCTATCCCAAGTGGTCCGCGGGCAGACGTGGTAAAACATAATATAGATGAGTTGTTTGCAATATTGAACCAACTTGTATGTAAATCCAAACAGTTCTGCAACACTGCCTATGTAAGCTATGCCAATTTAAATCATATGAATCCTCTGACACAATAAGTAAGGTGCAAAGACAATTAGCAAGGTGGTTCAGTGAGTAGGCCTATTGTGTCTATTAGCTAGGTGGTCCGTGATGTTTTTTTTACTGGTTAAGTGGTCCTTGGTCTGAAAGTTTGAGAAACACTGAGATAGATCACACCATATTGAAGCCAGTGTGAGGCAGCCTCTTGACTTTGTCATGTCCTTGCGTCCCTTGGTCAGCCTGCTCTGTAGTGACCTGATTGCTTGCATGTTGGTGTGTCTCCTTCAGTATGCGTGTCTATCTATGAGTTAATAACTGGATTAGCTGAAGCGGACATGCCTTATCACTGGTACACGGACCAGCGCTTCACACTCTTCATCCTGTGTCTCATTCTCATCCTCCCCCTCTCCATCCCCAAAGAGATCAGCATTCAGAAGTACACAAGGTGAGCAGCTAATCAGGTTCTTCACTCTATTATGCAGGGAGTCTTACAATGTGATCTTCCATAAATATGATGTCAAGGTGATTATGGATCCTAAAGGGTCAATAACATCATGGCAAATATTTGGAAGGTGTTTTTTTTCCTAAAGGCTACCAGGCTGCCCCAGTAATGTTGGTGAGGGCAGTGGTACACTATTGACCACTAAATAATTAAATAAAGGGAATCTACTGAAATGGCCGGGATGTGCTGGGCACCTTTAAATGTCTATTGGGGTATTGGATCATTGCTGTATGTCTCATGTATTGCTGCTGTTTTGTGATTGTCGATACATTTGATTTGATTTTTTTAGTGTTTTAGGGACCTTTGCTGCAACCTATTTAACCGTGGCTATGATTGTCAAATACCATACAATGCACGCCCAAGAAGTCCCTGCAACCCCTCTATATAGTAGTGGGTGAGTACCCATGGGAAACCAGTTTACACTTTAATTTTAATGTTTAACTGTGTTTGTTAGAGCAGGTCAGGATCAACACTGTAGATCAAGCCATGTGCAAGCCGGAGGCAATTTTGTACAAAGTAATGAAGTTCTTTTGGGTTACTCTGTCAAAAGGAACCCTTTTAAACAGTTGCTACTCTGGCTAGAGCAGACACACAAAACAGAAGTTATGACCCTGAAAATCTTAAGGATTTCTTTGGGTCTTCAATGTATGTATATATATTAGGGCTGTCAAAATAACTGATTAATTTCGATTAATTAATTTGAGAAAAAATAACTGATTAAAAAAATTAATGCAGATTAATCGATTCTGTATGACCTTTGACCCCGAGCCATTGTAGTCAGTAACCATTAGACTGTAAAATGAAGGAGAGAGAAGAAAATGTGCTGCCTAGATCATTGATTGGAACATTTACTTTTCAAAAACGGCTTGATGGTATTGGTAAAAATAAAGTGTTGATTAAAATAAAGTCCTCTGCAATGTATGTGATAAAAAACCTTCTTCCCGAAGTACTTTTTAATTTATTTCCTCAGCATATTAGGTCATATCATAGATTATTATGGCCATTATTAAAATGAGTTTTTAAAGAGTTATAAATAAGAGAGAGAATAAAAGAGTTTTTGAACTTTAATGTCACTAATGCTGATTATTCAATGATTGATTTGAATTTAAATATTTAAAATACTTTCACAGCAAAAATCATATATGCGATTCATTTAGATTAATTAATCACAGAGTATGTAATTAATTAGATTAATTTTTTTAATCGATTGACAGCCCTAATATATATATATATACTCTTTTGATCCCGTGAGGGAAATTTGGTCTCAGCAACCCTCCGGTTACAAGTCCGAAGCGCTAACCAGTAGGCCACGGCTACCAGCTTTGCCTTGCAGTCCCTTCATGATCTGAAAGTGAGGCAGCATGCTATTACTGTGGTCAATAAATAAATGCATAAAATTAGCCTGGGTTTTTCCATGCTGCCTTGCGCGCGCAATTTAATTCACGCTGCTAGGCAGCCTGGATACCATGGAGCAAATTTTCGCCTCAGTTAGGGGACCAATCACAGAACGGAGGGAGGGCAGTAAGATGATGACGACACACCGTAGCCGTTATGAGCCACGTACAGACGCATTTGATAAACATTCGTAGCGCCCAATAAACGGCTCTGGGCATTCGTAAACCACGTTTCAAATACGAGAAAATGAATGTGAGAGAAAGTGGAATAGAACATTATGTCCAATATTCCAATATTCCAATATGTGGTTTAATGTTCTGCATTTCTCATTAGTGGGTCACTTTGATACTAAAAGTATGATTCTATGTAATGACTGTATGATATCTGTACTGTCCCTGTGTATATCTCTGTGTGACTGTGTTTAGAGATAAGCAGGAATATTATGACTTTGCAGTGTTTCACTGTTCTGCTAGGCTGCGTCAGTAGCTATCTGCTCCGGATTGCCAGGCTGCCACTAATCAGGGTCTGATTCAGTGTAGTCCACGTGAGATGGGATGACCAACGCCATCTCCCGTCAGCCTGGAAGGATACTTAAACTCTAACTATTTCCTTGTCTAGTTAGAGCAGCTGATGGATCTTTAGGTGAAGTCATGCTGTCTCTCCCTTGATGCGCATCATTGTAAATAAACTCTGTTCCTGATTTTTCATACTATTGGTCTGACTGGGTCTCTATTAAGTCTATGGTATCAAAATTACCATCACTAGTTCCCAGACCCCGTCTCAGATGAGGGTATGACGTTAGCCAGGCTAGCATAAAATAGTAAATTAATAGATAATTTTGGCAGATAGATCTCATGTTGAACTAATGCTTCATGGCGTTAGTTGAACAGTTTTAAGGCATTCTAATGTTTACCTATGATATTATTATTATTATTATTATTATTATTATTATTATTATAATATATATCTTTTTTTAAACCCAGATTAAGCTCCTGGGCTTCGATGTTCAGTGTCATCCCAACTATTTGCTTTGGTTTTCAGGTGAGTTAACAAACCTATTGACCTTTTTTCCGCTTACTGGCCCCAGGGTCAACACAATACCTCTCTACCACACCCCCCACCTCCGTTTGAACCGAAGGAGGAGAGGCTAGCATTCTCCTCCATTTAGACCTCGGTCATGTCTGTTTAGATACTGGATAGAAGGGCAGAAATCCCTCTTAATATTTGATGCCAGGTAAAGTGTTTGTGTGTGTGTGTCCGGTGGATGGGGTCAATGGCGGTTCTTGAGCTATATAATAGGTCTACTCCGTATTGTTCATGTAACCAAGGCAACGTGGGGGTGAGGGGGCATGATCAGAAATGTAATAAAAGGGAGGTGGGGAGCAGCGCAGAGGCTCTGGGTGGGTCCCTGGACACCACAGCCTCAGGGCAGATTGATTACCACGCTGGAATAGGAAGATGGAAGAGAGGGAGAGCAAGCTGAGGATATAGAGTCCTTGTGCCGAAGGAAATGGGCTATTGTGGAAAATGAGAGAACGATTTAAGATGCCGCTTGTGCAGATGCTAGGCTTCCCCTTCATCTCTTAGAAATGGAGAGGATGTGGTTAGGGTTTGATATTGACGTACATTCAGTGTATTATGTGGTGGAAAGCGAGATGTCTTTTTAAGAGCAGTGCAGTGGGAGATGGACATTTCCAACCGTGACCCTATGTGAATTAATGATAAATGTCAAGTAACTGGAAATGTCAAGGATTGTTACATGTTAACCCTCTTCACTCTTGGTGTGTAGATATTCATATTCTACTTGGGATCAGGAGCACCCCTCATGGCTGCCCTTAATATCCACCCTCTCATACTAGAGCTCAGTAGTACTTATGGTGTGGGCTGTAGAGTGTTGGATGAGATCTGGTTGTGCTTAGGGCTGGGCAATTTTGGCCTCCTACTATTATCAAATTAAACAAGAAAAACATTATTTTTGCCACATTCCCTTTTGTGATGTTCCACTGTTAATAAGTTGTGTTCTTTTTTGGAAGTCCAATACAGAATGCTTCCAATGCCAATGATTGGTGTAAGGTGTTAGTTCCAAAGTCAGTAATGGTGTTAAATAATTGTGATCATGTTAACTGCTACAATCAAACAGCCCTAACTGCTCCATTTTGCACTCTCTGCTCCAGTGTCATGAGTCTTGCATCGCCATCTACAGCAGTATGGAGAACAAGAAGATGTCCAATTGGGTGTTCATCTCTGTGGTCTCCATGATTTTCTGCCTGCTCATCTACTCCCTTACTGGTACACACAGCTGTTCTGGAACATAGGCACACATTACTTTGACCTTCAGTGTATTTAAATTTTGTTTTTTATATAATTCTATTTTATTATAATATTATTGTTTGGTATTTATTTCGGTTCTGTATAGCTTAAATCATAATTTCTGAATGGTTTCCTTGCAAAGTTTACTCATTTTCATCATTGATGACCACTACCTTTGTAAAGCTCATGAGTTGACTTTACCATTCCATCGCCCTGTTCTGTCCCTAGAAAAGAAAATCCTTAATGAAGTTAGTAATCACAGTCTGTGGAGTTCGCACAGAGCAAGGGTGAGCAGCAGGCCACATAAATCTCACTTCACCACCCTGCTAACAAGATTTCTCCATTACCGTGCGTTTTGGAAGCCCACCATAGGCAGGGAACAAAGGAGATGAATTGAAATGACAAAAGGTTGGCACCCCTGAAAAGGAACAGAAAGGAATCGATACAAAAGTGATTCTGTTCAAACTCTGTGCCATCAGGTTTTCTGAGGATTTTTTTTTTTTTTTTTTTGGCTTCTCAGAAATGAGCACTTGGAAACGCTCTTGACAACTCAGCTCTGTCAAACTCAAGTGTGACCTTCACATGCCCTGTCCTCTCTCCCCCCCCCCCCCCCCCCCCGTTCTACCTCAGGTGTGTATGGGTACCTTACCTTTGGGAGTCGCGTGGCCCCAGATGTCCTGATGTCGTACACGGGGGACGATCTTCTCATGATTGTTGCCCGGCTTCTCTTTGGAATTTCCATCATCACCATCTATCCCATAGTGCTCTTGCTGGGAAGGTGTGTTGACACCTCTTACCTCACACACTAAACTTTCAGGGCTGGTTTACCGCACATGGATTAAGACTAGTCCTAGATAAAAAAAATCTCCATTGGGAACTAAAAGCTTTTAGTTGAGGACCAGGCTTAATCCAGGTACAGGAAACAGTCAATGTGCAGCCTTAGACATTGCAACATGTTTGTAGTTTTTACTAAAGTAGAATAAAGTTCTTGAAAAGAGGGGAGAAGTTTGCGACTCTCTTGGTGTGTGTGTTAGTTATGTTCCCATTATGTCAGGTACCATGCAATTACACCTACACAATCCAAGTATACCTACATGCTAGTATTATGTTACATACGTACCTGCCTGTGTTCTTTTCTGGAAACTCGCATGTATTCTTTCTCCTGAGTCTTAATTAGCCTCTATATGCATGTCTACATGATGGATGCATATGCATGTACGTGGTGTTTCTTCATTTGCATGACTTTTCTGTTACGTTTTCATCTTGAAGTTTTCTCAAAATGTGTGTACTTGACTGCAAGTTTACCTGACATTCTAAATGCCAGTAATGTATAACATAACTTGTAATTGGGTAAAATTGAAAATGTTTTAAACTTAATGATCGTGTTGAGAATGTTTGTCATCGGTTCTCCCCTGTCTTAAGGTCTGTGATTCAGGACCCTCTGCTGAATTTTAGAAGCAAGGGCTCAATAGTAACAAAATCATACGAGACGCGTACCCGCTTGGCGCTGACAATCGCGTGGATCGGAGTGACCCTCCTTGTGGCAGTGTTTGTCCCTGACATCAGTAAAGTCATCAGTGTCATTGGAGGGATTAGCGCATTCTTTATATTCATCTTTCCAGGTGGGGGGAAGAGACGAGTTTTTAAAAACATGTATTTTGTTCAGTATGCAAATTCATTGGACTGAATTTGACTGAAATTTCTGCAGGTCTCTGTCTCATATTTGCAGTTCAGTCGGAGCCTGTTTCGACCTACATGAGGTGAGTGTTGGCAAAGGTGTGTGTGTGTGTGTGTGTGTGTGTGTGTTTGCAGAGAGTGTATTGCATGTTTTTGCTATAATACTGCAGAGTTGCCCCACACTAGTCTGCCTACTTGTTATTACCAAGCAAAAGATCAGTATGGGCTGATCTACAGGTGAGGAGGTTCAGTTGTTCCTGTTCAGATGAAACTGATGGCTGAGTAAGAAGGGTGCTTTAATTTGCCATGACTGGTGCAACAGAGGGTGGTGTGATCTGTGAGTCACATAGGCCTACAGCCTTCTCTACAGTGGACGTAAGCTTCAGGTTTTGACATTAGTGTGACCAGTGGCATTCAGCTAGTGAATGACAGACCCGTGGACAAAGTGACAGGAAGGCACTGACTTGAGTAGCCACAGAGCACAACAGTGGTATGCTGAAGGCAATCTCATGCGTGATATGAGCTTGCATGCCATACTGTGAAGTGCAGAGTGCCACGTTAGACCAATAATATTCCTTTGAGCTAGGAGCAGGCTGCAGTGGGCACAGAGGTATCAAAACTGGATAAGATGAAGACGACCTGCACTTCTGAACCTTGATTTTTGCTGTTGTGTGTGTGTGTGTGTATGTGTGTGTGATGCTGTTGTGGTGCACTGTAGGTCCCATAATACCACCCAGGTTTAATACTACAGATTCCCATCACTGTTGCTGACCGCATGCATTGCATGTAATCAGTTGTCACGGCGTCTGAGGCTTTGGTTTCGTCTGTAAAGCTTTAATGTTACTCTATTGATATTGAAGGTGAAATGAGTTACAATGTCTAATTTTCTTGTGTGTCTGTCTTCTTAAGGGGGATCCTGACTGCATGGGGTGTCATCACGCTTCTCTGCGGCGCCTTCATTTTTGGGCAGAGTACATCTATAGCCATCATGCAGGTTTTAAATAAACTCTAATCCGCGCCTCTCTCTCTCGCCGTGTCCTCAGCCAGGAGTTTCATGTATTCACAGGGGGCGGCTGGAGGGGCGGATGTTTCTTTGAGGAATGTTTACTGGAGTCGGGTTCACTCTTTGTACACAGCCCGTGTAGTATGGTGCTCCGTGCAAAAATACTATGCATCAGCCTTTAGAGGAAGAGCTGTGTGCAGTGCGTGGGAAAACAAAACAAAACGTGTGTGTGTGTGTGTGTGTGTGTGGCACCAGAGGGGGTATTTCACAAATGCAGAATTAAGACATCCAAGATAAGTGATAAAGCGAGGTTTGACATAGCGTTGTCTGTTCATCCTAGCTCAACTTGTTTCACTAATGCCAATCCAGGATGAGTAGGAGCGACTACTGTATGTCAAGCCAGGTGTAAGTAATTCAGGATGTGTGCGCGTTCTCGTTTCTGCTCCAAAGTGCCCACGGTTGGAATAAAAAAGACGCGGAAAATAGCGTCATTCTCACAAAGTGAACAACGACAACGACAATTAAGTAAAGTTGTCCTTTTTGGAATGGGGAATCATGGCTATTTCTGTAAAACAGCAGGAGTAGGCGTGGTAGACCAACTGAATGCAAATTTACGTATGCACCCACGTGTGAGTGCTTCCTTGTCTCGGCACGCAACGTCAATAAGAAAGCGCTAGCCACTGCAAATATGCACATAGTATGATATACCAATATTAATATTGTAGTTGAAAATACCTTCGAAAACTTGCCCCTCCACTCCCAATCAACTACAGTAGGCCCTAGGCTATTCATCAAACGTCAATCAATAAAATAAGCAAACAATGAGTACCTAGGCATATGTTAATAATTATAAGACTATCACAATTAAAATAATAACCATATGGTATTAGGCAGACAATCTGTTTTGTTTTGCGAGCAAATACATTTAGCAAATAGTTTATAAATGGAATAAAGCTCCTTAAAAAATAGCATGGAGGTCTGATGTGAATGACAGCTAGCAGAACCAATAAGACGACATAATTACCATTAGAATTAATTTAGCTTGGCTGTTAGCCTGGTCGGGACCAGGCTAGGTGCAGAGAATAAATCCCCATGGTAACTTATGTTAACCTGGCCCTAGCCAGATGAATTTCGCTCCGCCTAGCTCCACTCATCCATCTGGAACCGATCCATTGAAGTGTTGCTTCAGAAGGCTGGACCTAATCAAAAAATGCTTGCATATGATTGAATAAGCCACTTGTCCGTCATCTATTGACGTGCTACTTCAACCACTCACATCGAAGCCAACCCGTGACGCTGATAACAGTCTCACAGTCGCTTCTACGCTATGTCACATCTATGAAACTCCCGCCCTGCGTCCTGATTGGCTAAACCATAAAGTTGGTTGGAGAAATCACTCTCAATGGAAGAGGTTCCAGATGGATGTGAGTGAAGCTAGGCGGAGCTAAGCGGAACGACATTCATCTGGCTAGGGCCAGGTTAAACTTATGTGCCATCTCTTTGAAACCAAGTCAAGGCTAAATTCATCCAGGATAACCTAAAAATCCCAGCTTAATCCCTTATCTAGGTTTTGTGAAATACCCCTCAGGACAAGCAGTGAATTTGCCTCCAAGCCGGAAACATCTAATACTGTATATATTCCCCCTCATTTAGAGTGGCTGATGTTTTTTTCACCGGCAATAAGGTTGACGAAAAAAACATTTCTTATTATTTGAGGAGAGGAGTGGTCCATGCCCTGTTACTGAAGGCACACGTCTTGAAACTCATGAGAGTTGGTACCAAAACTAAGACACAAGGGGGGCATAACTTATTTTTGCTTTGAATGATAAATGTGTTGTGTTGTGCTGTGTTCCTGTTAACTTGGATTGTTATGTTTCTTTTTGTACAATGATCAGCCTTTTGGCTTGAATTAAAAATAATAATAATAATGTTTCATATTAAGAAATGTGTGTGATGTGTGCACTGAAGTGGAATGGAAAGAAATTACATGACAATATTTTGAACCTTTTTCAGTTTTTATTGAATTGCATCGCTCTACATAATCTAGAATTTAAACAAAGTTCAAACGACTATAATGCTTGCATCCCTGCAATACGTCTCTACACTCACATCAAGAGAAAGCCAGTTTTACTGAAACATACATAGGTATAAGAATTAATATTTCAATAAACAATGCCATAAAAGTGAATATTCATTCGGTAAGTCTTTTTTTTTCTTCTCCTGGTCATATACTTTAATGTCTCATTGTTGGAATATTATAAAAGAACATAATTAACTGCACAAACCCCATTGAAAGTAGCATAGCTAAATACTACTGAGTTACTGGACATTTGTTTGAACATGCACTCAGGTGAGGTACAGTGGAGGGGAGGAAAAAGGGCCACAAAAAAAGAAAAGAAGCCATTTTGCACAGTACATCCCATAGCTAGGAGGGTCACTGAAACGGCCAGGGCACTAGTGCTATGACCGGAGCAAACCTGTTTTCACAGAGACAAACCAGTTTTACTGGGGTACTGTAAGGTTTTATGCTTTTTAATCATTATTAAACTTCAGGGTCTATTTTTTTTTCTGTAGTCCTGGTTCAAAAAGAAATACACCTGGACAAGAATGACAGAATACACATGTAATCATGGTATCAATAGATGTGGGGGTACCTAATTTTGAGAACTAGTTCATCTCGCTAAAGAAAACATGATTTTTTTTGACACTATGCCAATCGTTCTGTACTGTAAGAGACTAAAATGATGTCATTACTGCAATCCACTAAATCACTTTACAAGATCAACTCTGATAAATAGATATCTCCATTGTAAATATTCATTTTAAATTCTATATATGCAGTTTACATAGATAACTCTTCATAGACTTTCTTTAGAGAATACTTATTCACATACATTGTGCTCTTAGAATGGTTCTGATTGTGTTTAGTGTAGTTCTAATTGGCTGAACTGGACCATAAGCCTACACTGGACCAAAGTATACACTGGTTTGTGGTGGGTTTCTTCCTTTATGTATAGTGTGAATGGTGTGTGAAAACAGTTTCAATTCCCGTAGTACTGTTTGTCTGATAGAAGCATGGGGCATCGCTCTTATGCACAGTTAATTGCAGGGAACACTGAAGATCATTAGCGTGATATATATGCTGTGAGGTTTAGTAGTACTGGCATAAAAGCAGTTTCTTCAAGCCTCTACGGCCGTGAAGGAACAACGCCATTAAGTTGACCTGCTTTGCTGGCATTGGGGTCAACACAAGCCACAAATGTCTGTGAGGGAGTGTTTTAGTGGGACTGCACTGTCAAGAATTAAACACACATAAACCTCTGGTGCGTAAAAACGAAGCTGATGTTATACCATTGACTCCCACAGTTGGCGTTTAGTTTCTGCGACCAAATGGATTTCACAGCCTCCAGAGCTCCACACGCAGCGTAATCAGCCCACTGCAGCCCTGACGAGAGACTGCAGCAGAAGCCCAACTTCACGTGTGAGAGCTGTCACAGGGAAATTAACTTAGATCTGCTCAACGCTCTCTGCAATTAACACCTTACATTCTGCCTCAATATCAAACAGACACTGTGTAAACAAGTCATTACAAAAGAGAGGGGGGGGGGGAAGGCTTTAAGCAGAGAGGGAGTGGGTGAGGAGGTGAGCCTAAGGGGTGGACAAGAAGAGAGGAGTGTTTGGGCATTCAGGCATACGGCGGACGCGTTCCACCAGCAGAGAGGCCTCGTCCACATCATTCTCTGCTCGAATTGCACCAGGCAGCTGCAGTACAAACAGATGCAAAATGGGAGGAGTAAGACAATGTCAATCAATAGGTTGAACAAAGCTATAGTACATGTACATGTGGATTTTTTTGTGGCAGGGTTTGAGAATAGGCATTTCTTTGTGGCATTAAAGTTGGTGTTAGCTTCTTCATACACAAAAATAGATAAATGTTCCTGCAGCTCAACCAATATTATGCGGAATGCACACCTACAGTATAAAACCCTGAGTTAAAAGGGATGCAATTTCTTGGGTTGATGGATAAATTAGGCAACTTGGCTGAAAGTATGGTACAAAGTAATTGGGGTTAAGACAAAAATGCCTGTCCTGTGCTCTGTAGACAGTACCTGTGATGCTTTAGGTCCTTGACCAAAGACACTGGCTTTGCTACCTAAAATTATTAGCATTATTAACAGTACCAGTCAATGAGGTAAGCTGGCTGACTCCTACAGCGGAAGCTTCTGGAAGAAGTCAGTGAGAAATGCTTACAGGACTCAAGGCATCTTTATTCGGGCACTAAATCACAGCAGATAAGGGCCCATTTTTACTGACACCAAACATCATTACTTCATTTTGACCAAGAGCTCTCCGACACTACATTGGTCAGACACTGCAGCGAATAACAGCTAACATGGTTATCTGCGCCACACCATGCCCACTTTGAGCCATTTCCTCTCATCTTATCTGTATCCCTTCTTTTTCTCTCTCTTGCTCTCGCTCTCTCCCTCTATGCCTTCCCCACCCCTGCGGCGGGACATCAACCTGGACCCACCTGGCACGGCTACAGTGGACACTGCCTCAGGCTGGCACAGGGTGTCCACTTTCACATGCTGAAAGGCCTTGGCATACGCAGTCTGGAGGTGCCTGATATGGGTGGTGGGGATGGACAGGAAAACAGCAGAGAAGTGGGTCAGTTCCCAGTGATACAGTATGTAAGTGATGCAGCAGTACAGACAGTTGTATGTACAGTACAAGTGTAGTCTACATTAATGGATAGTTCAGCATAGTGATGTGAACAGTTATGTGTATAAGAGCACAGTCAGATGTATGTTGTCAGAAATCTTAAAGACTACAAGTAAAGTATGTGGACATTTCCTTTAAGGATATAAAAAATATGCACAGGTTTTAAAAGAAATGTTATTACAATATATATGCTCTTAATATTTAGCATCCATATAATGGCTAGGTGAGGGTACATGTTTCATGTAGGCAGTAGATTTGAGTAGATGTTTAAAGTAGCATAATGAGCTATGGTGCAATACAATATGGTATATGCTATGACATGACACACACCTTTGCTTGTGGCAGACACATGTTCTGTGTGTACAGTATAGAACCTCTACACAACTTTAGAAGCAGCCTTGCCCAACTCTCTGATTCATCTAAAACCATGTCTGATTGAAATATTAATAGGATAGCAGCAGCCAGAAGGAAAGCTATTACAGGCATGGAACAGCCCATGAAAACATTAATAAGTCATACAAACTTAATCCGGATGGGGAAATTCTTAATAGAGTAGTGTACTGCAGATATTTGCAAACTTGTGCTAGTGTACACACACACACACATCTACAGCTCAGGTGCTGTCTCCAGAAAGGTCTTTTACAGGGTAAAGGCAAAGCTATCTAGTCAAATATAATTACACTCCTTTTATGTCTTATGCCAAATATTAAGCACTTCCCATGGGATCTACAGTAAGCATTTTGTTCCTCTCTGCACACACAGATTGCAATTTATTTCACTTGGACAGTCTTTTTATATCATAGTGTTGCACTAATTAATTGCTTTCAATGTTGCATTTAATTCAGACTTCGATAGGACCATTTTTCCTCTCGCTCCAACGAATGTGAAAAGTTCCCATAAACTCAATTTTCGGCGTACAATGGCGGTGCAGGAATTGAACAGGAGCAAAGTGAATTGAATTGAAGGCGGCACCCACCTCTTCCATTCCTCCTCCCCGTCCCAGAACTCGTACACCACAAAGGACAGTCCACTCGGCAGTCGCACTGCAGTCACGCTGGGGAGATACACAGGGCAGCAGCACGGGGCAGAGAGGAAGGAAGGAGAGAGAGAGAGAGAGAGAGAAACACACAGACAGCAGTCATCCATAATGTACCCCAGGGCTCCACAAACCTTTATGTCCACACTCCATCTTTTAACTATGTGGAGGCCTAGAGAACAACAGGAGATAAATATGCAAGATTGCATGGAATAATGTTCAGGTGAAATTGACTCAGCACAATTATTTTGGTATTTCAAATCAACAGAAAAATAAAAATGAATGTAAAAGTTATTCAATATCTTCTCTTTATCTAAATTCCAAACAAATGCAGAGACCAAATGATTAGTGTTAGTTAACCTCTACTAGATCACATACAGTATAATAATGTAAGTGGCATGTTTGTGCCCTAACCAGACACTTTCAGTGAGTGTGTGTGAGTGTGTGTATGTATGTGTGTGTGTGTGTGTGTGTGTGTGTGTGTGTGTGTGTGTGTGTGTGTGTGTGTGTGTGTGTGTGTGTGTGTGTGTGTGTGTGTGTGTGTGTGTGTGTGTGTGTGTGTGTGTGTGTGTGTGTGTGTGGGTTTGTGTCTCAGTGCACATTTGGGTCAATTTGACCCAAACATCTTAAGAAGGACAGATATGTGTAGTATGTGTGTTGTAGTATTGTGCATATGTTTTCATTAACATGTTTTTCTCCAGAAATGAGCTAAGGCCATACATCACCTATCATCTTTTAGTAAAAATGCTAAACTAGTCAATTTGACCCAAACACTACACAAAGGTTAAAGGGAGGACATTCCTGCAGTCATGAAGTTAGTTCTTGTGTGTAATAATCCTAGACTTACAGAGTTAATATTTCATGCATTATTAGTGTTAAAGGTAATCTTTTCTACTTCAGTGTTTTCTCTTCAGTTTCGAACTTTGGCCATAAATTCTCCACTGGATGGCAGTAGTTATTCAAGGTTTTGTGAGAAATCAAGTCCAGCCCTCGAGGAGGCACTGGGGCAGTGAAAAGCATAATTCTGATGGGAGTGAACCCAATGCGCAGCTTATTATTAGATCTCATTACATCTGGCTGTGTTGGAGCACTCCTGCCCTGTTCACTGACCCCTGAGTTCTCTTCACAGCCGGCGACGCCTGGCCCCATGGCCAAGCACCCAGCTGGATTATTTGCCACGGTGCTGTGCAAAATTCAAGTGCGCATTCAAACAATTCCAACTGCTTCTGGTTGCCTTCATTACTCAGTAGGGGACATGCTAGTCAGACTTTTACAGAGGGATAAGAATGATTTAAAATACGACGATACGTTTTTACATGATTTCAACTTTTTTACACTCATTTATGTTAAATAGTGTAATATGAAAGGATTTACTAAGTATGCAGTTCTGATCTTGAACATGATGACATTGTGTTGCTGCAGAAAGATATAGAAGGCACCAACACACTTTTTAAAACAAATCCCCTAAAAGACGAGAGGAGCCATTGGAAATGAAGGCGAGGCTGGGGCGAGGAGGGAGAGATTTGTCGGTTCAGCAGCTCTGGGACCGATTGAGGAACCCAAGTTCCTCTGCGATCAATTATTCACCAGTCTGACGTGCGGTCATGACGGCACTACAAAACACAGCCGAGAAGGCCAGGCAGAAGCCCTAAGACTGCAGGGAGCCCTTCTGAAAAAGCACCACAAAAGAACGCTATTTTCAGAGCCTGGTCTTTTAACATTTTCGTGTGTGTGAGTACCGGTATGCCTTTGGAGCCCAGCATCAAAAGTGTATGACTGAAATGCCAGGGGGCACTTTTCATGTTTGATATTTTTTTTTAACTCCATAGAAGGGCTGGGCAAATTTACTCTCATATAGTCGTGTGTGTGTGTGTGTGTGTGTGTGTGTGTGTGTGTGTGTGTGTGTGTGTGTGTGTGTGTGTGTGTGTGTGTGTGTGTGTGTAAGTGCATGTGCATGCCGTGTGACAAATTCTTCTGACAAGGATGGAGGCGCTGAAAGTGAGAAAGACTACTTGTTATCATGCATCTCCTCTGCCCCTCCCTCCCCACTGGAGTCAGAATTGGCTTCTGTAACCATCAGGTAAATTGCTGGCCTCATTTCTCCCTCTGACTGTGTGTCAGAGGAGAGCCCCTTGCTCAACAAACATGGATGTTATCTAGCTATGGCGAAGATGAAGTGTGGCGTCTGCGCATTTTGTCCTGTATTGAGGTGTCGCCCGGTGCGTATAGTCTCCAAAAACGTAATACTCAAGTAAAGAAAGAGGAGATCGCACACAGGGGCTGAGTAGTTCCAAAAGTGTATTTTAAAAGCCAAAAAACCAATTACAGGCCACATACAGGTCTCTCATTTTCTCTATTTTTCCTTTCTCACTCTTCTCCTCACACACAGTCCATCTTTTGCTCTATATCTTGCTTTCTCCATTATTTGTACTTCTTTCTCTCATTTCATCTCTTTCTGTCTCAGGCTCTTCTGATTCTATCCGTTTCTCTCTCTCTCTGAACAAGCACAAACATGGCTCGTCTCTCCACAAGCACCAAAGACGGCTCTCTCCATTAGAGAGGGGGAATTGATTGGCGAACACATTTATCCGACCTGCACCTCTCAGCGGCTCAGATTGCCAGATTGCCAGATTGCTCAGACGGCTCTCCTCATCTGTTCTGTGCTGTGCATCACATACAAAAGCGCAACGCTCTCTCTCTCTGTCTCTCTCTCTATTTCTCTCTCTCCCTGTCTCTCCCTTCTGTTGCCTTTAAAGGTCAATTTAATATGCACTTATTTGTTCTGTTTATTGTTCTCGGAGTTGTTCGGAAGCCTTTGAATGGAGGTCGGGCATCTTTTTTCTTAATATTCATATTGTAGGAGGCGGCTTTGAATGGCGGTCGGGCATCTTTTTTCTTAATATTCATAGGAGGCGGCTTTGTGCTGTTTGGAGGCCCACTGACACAAGCAGGTATGTCTCATCATATTGATCCTCCCCCTTTCCACACTTTGAAAACTGAAATAACATCACTTTAGAGGCCCTACATTCAAATCAAACCATGAGTATCCATGAATATTAAATCGTGGTCTGTCCTGGCAGAGGACAATGTTTGGGAATACAGAAGGACAGACAAACGTGTGGAATGTAATTTATGGAATGGAATACACATGTCTGTCTATGGTCTTGTTTACGTTAAGACAGATTAATAGAAATACGCGTATTTGAGGTGAAAACGATCTCTGTCCACATTATAATTTTTGTGTGTGTGTGTGTGGGGGGGGGGGGGGGGGGGGGGGGGGGGGCTTTCCCAGCAAGGGGCGGCTTTCATGCCGTTAATCTTGACAGGACAGTGGAGAGAGTGACAGGAAGCGAGTGGGACAGGGCAATCACCCGGGCTGGACTCAAACCCGGGTCTGCATGGACATGTGGATCCGAATATGATACGGGCGCTGTAGTAGTTGTACCACAGCGTCCCCCAAACATTATCATGTTTACATCATTTTTCAAAAGTTTTGCCGTTGTTTGGAAGTTGTAAGAGGCACTCACTGGAAGCAGTCTCTTTGGGTGGAGACATTCTTCAGGTACTGCTTCAGGGCCTCACAGAACTCCCCGAGCTGCTTCTGAGACACGGTCATCTCCTGACGTATCAGGAAGAGGCACTGGGAGAGGAAGAGACAAAGAGAGAGAAAAAAACAATTATATCTCCATTAAACTTGCATTTGGCTTGGTGAGTGTCCCAACTCGATGGTGCTGAACTGAACTCAATGAGGCATCTGCATGGCACATAATGGGAAAGCCACGGGAGAGTGGAGTGTACACGCAACCATCCATTCACACAGGCCCCAGGCCCAGCTCTGTTCCAGTGAGTCTACTGTGTCTTCCCTGAGCAGGCCCAGCCAGCTATCTGCCTCGCCTTCCCATGAGCACACTGACAGCCAGCTTTGGGATGTGCCACAGCACCGCTCGCCATTAGCCTGTGCCAGGGTTTACAAAGGGAAACTGATTACTGTCATCTCCACTTTTCACTGAAACACTGAAATATGTCAATTTTTTACCTCTAACTGTTTTAAACTCGTACTTTGGCCTGTAGTCTGGCATTTCTTTCAGATAATTACACCCTTTTCAAATGATGTGTCACAGCGAATGGCTAGTCTGCTTTAAATTGGTATGTGGTGTCATCTAGATCCACTATGCACAGAGAAAAAATCTGCATCTGCCCTGCTGTTATTATTGAAATTACAATATCTAACCTGATTAAGGTATTCAATGCAGAGGAGCCGTTCTTTTCCTTGTAAATTATGCGCCATTATAAGCACATTGCCCTCTGCTAAGGAGTGTTTTAATGTTAGATTCAATTCCTTGCATTGACATGAAGGTCATGCTTATGGTTTGGGGCTACCAGCAATCAAGAGAAATATAAAATTGCAATTAAATGTTGTCATGCCCGGGAACAGTATGGGGGTACTATCAAGGGGATATTTATAATACACCCATTTTACAAGCACTCCAATCAACATAACTGATAGGCTGCTGCTCATTATTTTGTAATGACTACTGTTTAATGTAATGATAGGATGTCATGTTAACTGCTGCTAATAATATCAGTGGCGGTTTTCCACATCTCCTCAACTGTTTAACTGTGAATTATGTGTTCCATTGGGGAATGAGGAGTAGAAACAGCAGCAATACAAAAACTAAAACAAAAGGATGCCATTTGGAGTAGATGCCTGCCTGGCTGCCTGACAGTGCCATTAGCAACCACAACTTCCTCACTCTTCCAGGCTGCGGCGGTAACCGCGAGAGACCCGCTAATAAACCCCAAACTCAATCAGCAGCGGCGGCGCTACCCAACACGCCCCAAATGGAATCAGCCGCCACACAGCGGCCTGTCTGTCCCATTAACCCAGCCCACCTACAACCCAATCAGTGCTGTCCCATTAACCCAGCCCACCTACAACCCAATCAGCGCTGTTGCGTGTCCCCATTCGCTTCTCAGAGAGAAAAGGAGACACACTGCCAATGAGGGGAAACATCACGAGCCAATCACCTTTGACTGCTCCCAGTCAGGCGTCAGGTGTGGAGTCCTTGTAGGCCTACATGTCGTATGTGATGAGACGAAACACCATCCCAAGAGGAAATTGCAGAACTGATCATATCTGCTTCGTTTTCATTTTGTTACTTAGCACTAGGTGCATGGAGGACTTTCATTTGGCCCCATGTTTTAAAAAAAGTCGAAATTAAAATAGATGAAAGTTCTCCTGGGTATTAGAGCTGGCTCTGTCAATATCCATTCATTGACTTTTTATTTCTGGGGTAATCTCTGATAAATGAAGAATGAGCATCGGAATGGTGCTAGCAAGTGATAGCAGTGAGGTATTTGTGGAGTGGCGCTGTGTGCCAGCATATTCTATATATTATTAAAATATACAGAGCTCTTGAAAAAGGCTCTGGTTTTGTGCAAGCATTTTCCTGTGGGAAATAAGGGTGAACGTGTGGTTATGAAATTCTAATGCTGCCTTCAAATCAGTTGCTTATGTAATGTAATTAAAATGTTTGTGGATAATGTATCAGTACTGTAAGCTCTGTCACCCAGGGGCTTACATACCTTCACCAACTGTGTGTGTGTGTATGTGCAGGAGAGAGAAAATGAGTGAGAGAGAGAAAGAAGGAAAGAAAGAAATGGAGAGAAAGAGGGAGAGAACAGTGTCTGACTAGTGTATATGTAATTCTGTGTTTATATCTTTGTGAGACTTATGGGTGTGTATGACCGAGAGAGAGAGAGAGAGAGAGAGAGAGAGAGAGAGAGAGAGAGAGAGAGAGGGTAACAGTGAGGGGGGAAACATGAGAGAGAGTATAAGAGAGACAGTGAGGGGAGATGTGCCTATACATCTCAGCAGGAGACCAATTAATGAACCCCAATAGAATTCTACTGTGCACTGCTGTCTTCCCTCTCCATTATGCATTAGATGAGACACACACACACACACACATACACACACACACACACACACACACACACACACACACACTGTCTTTCTGTTACACACATACCTGAGCACTAAGCAACACTGCACAATGCAGAATTAAACAGAAAACTGTGCTTGTTGAGAAACCATTTAGTTGACATCTGAGAATGTGACTGTGTGTGTGTGTGTGTGCATGCGTGCGTGCGTGCGTGCGTGAGTGTGTGAGTGTGTGTGTGTGTGTGTGTGTGTGTGTGCGTGTGTGTATTTCTGTACAAGAGACTATAGAGTGAAAAACACTGACATGAAGCCTAACAGGGAAACAGCTGAAATTCACCGTTACTATAGAAACAGGGGAGTACACCCCCTTCCCCACTTGCATATCTACAGAACTGTCTCTTCAACTCCGACCCCCACCGCCTACACACACATGCGCACTCTTACACACACAATGCTTATACATGCACACACACACACACACATCTCCAGAAATCCATCTCCTTGTCACAGGACCACTAAATAAGTAATTTCCCCTTCAAGGCGTCAACATAATATTTACATCTACCGCTTAACGAGGATTAAAAGCTCTGTATCTTTGCAAGTCAACGGGACAACTGTGCAGTGAATGCAGATGGAGGAATCCTACGTCCCCTCCTGAGACTCTTCTCCTCTCCTCGTCCTCATCCTCTCTCCCAGCCATGCCCTCAGAAGGAGCCAGGGAAGCTCTTACACATGTAGATGCTTCTGACTGCCCTCTTCACAGCTGCTCTGCTGCCCTCTTGCTCTCTCCCCTTCTGTTCTTCCTTTATTTTTCTTTCCCTCATTCCCTCCCTCCCTCCCTTCCTTCATCTTTCTCTTTGTACATTTTTCATCAGCTCACCCTAGTTTTTTTTTTTTTTTTTTTGCCTGTGGTAGCTTTACTTCAGAGGGCCTGATCCACAGCAGTTGACATAAGTCATTTCTGCCCGTCAGAAACAACAGCACACGGCTTGTAGAGTAGAGATGCTTAAACAACTATAGACACTTCCTGATGTTTTGGAAAGCTACCATAGTGTCAAATGATGCAAACATCATGGCACAGCACACGCTTGTTACAGGGCTGACTGTACAAGACGGATGGCCTCTGTGTAAGTGCATCGCCCATGTGAGAGACCAAGTGACACGGCTTGTTTGACTCTCTGGCAGAGCAGTATACGTAGTGACTCAATGCTTATCTCAGGAATTTTGGATTGACTAACTACTGAAATAAATGTTTCCTTATAGGAAGTCTAAGAGGAGGAGATGAGAGAAGTGTACTGATGAGATGAGGTGGTGGATGAAATGGTGGTACATGGTATGTCAATGGTACTCAGTGTGTTACCTCTGAGGCTCCTCAACACATGAGGTATATTCTATTATTCCATATCCAATATCATTCAAGCAAAGGTGTGATTTCATGGACAAATCCATGTAAGGACATTGGTATAAACTACATTAATATCTCAGTTCATGTTTATAAGATGGTATGAGAGTTTACTTTTACCATTATCAATGGGAATATGATATGGATTTGTAAGACTGTAAACTATACTGTATATATACTGTAAACTACATTATTTATGCAGCTATGCTACTGCCACAATTGAACAGATATGATTCACCCTTGAAGACACATAATAATATACCCAAATGCATACATTACACGCTGCCATGGAGGAGCATTGGCAGAGCTGACACAGTAATGGCAGCTTGCAGCTTGTAATTAAAGAGCACTAAAGGCCCATTCAAGTCCTCAAACTACTAATCAGACCCCCACATCTAGCAGCCATCTTTGACCTGGCTAATGGAGGCCACACAATGAACGATATTCCAAGAGTACTTAAACATTTGCTCTGGAGGGATTCATTCACACAGCACATCGACAGTAACATGATATTATCAGCATCAGCATGTAACCATCGCTCCTGTTTGAATACTGTTATTATCACATGTGTAAAAATTTTTTTAACACAATAACGCCCGTAAAGCTGATCTGAGGCTCCCTGAAGCGGTGACAAACATACAGGGGAAATATTGGACTCGGAGCTGATTAAATATGTTATGTGCACCCCAGGCTGCTGAAGTGAGGTCTTGCATAACAGAGCTAAGACTTATCAGCGTTGTCTGCCGGTTCAGATAGAGAGCTCAAACGTCCCACTCCGAAGTGGCCCGGGTACTCAATAATCGACCCCTGTTGAGACTACGGCAGGTCGGAGGGGTCAATCTTTGCTTTCCTTTAATAAGAGCATCCATCCAGCTTGCTTTCAAATGCGACCTCAATTCATTCAGTACATGTGAAAGCGTGTGTACACAAATGTGTGTGCACACACATACACACAAAGAAACGCGCATCCATACACATGCACACATACACACACACACACACACACACACACACAGACACAGAGACTTGAGTGTCAATCAGATTTGTCACAGGGGCAGGTGAAACCCGCTGTAATCTCATCTGTAAGCTGTGAGTGGCATCCTCACAAGCCGACAAGGATTGATGATAAGAAAGGGACTGATTCAATTTTCAGCTGTGATCCCTCAAGCATCCACAAGCCACGCGTCTAAGCATCTAATGAAAAAAAGAAAGAAAAAGGGAAAAAAAGAAAGAAAGAAAAAGATCAGGGGGATGGGGAAGAAATATGCCCAGCAGTGACCTGAGGGGTTTCTGGGCAGGTCTGGGCTGGTCCAGGCTGTGCAGGAGAGGCCCAAGCCAAGGATGCGAGCAGGGCAGGCAGGCCCATGTATATTTCATCAAGCCCACTCCAGCTACGCTGCACTGTCCCCGGCTGACCTGCTAGTCTTCCATCTTCCTCTTAGCGCTGCTCTGACATTTCAGCACGCCCCCGCTCAGCCGCGCGCACACACACACACACACACACACACACACACACACACACACACACACACACACACACACACACACACACACACACACACACACACACACACACACACAGAGTCACATAAGAGGCTGACAAATAGTGTTCAAGGTTGTTTATGCGCTGCATAAAATAAAAAATAAAAAAACCCTGGCTGCCTGCTGGTGCTGTTTGTGTAGCAGTAGCCACCATTGTCTACACCCATTCATTTAGCCTGTACTCTTAGCCATAGCGACCTACAGTGCAGGTAATGTCCATATCTCCTCAATCTGATCAGTTACTGTACACTGAAGCCCAGACTTTGGTGTTGTCAACACTCTGCCTTATCAGCTGAGATACAGCAACATATTGGTAAGTGGATCCAGATATTTTGTTTTCCTCTGGGAAAGTCACTGTGCATAAATTTGATAAGAGGATAAAGAGATAAAAAAAGCACATTTACCTCAGATTCTGTCATCTGACATGACTTCCCTGAGGTGACTCTGGGTTCTCAGAGAGCTGCTGAGTCTACAATGGACTTCCCCTGATCCAGTCAGGCTTATTACTGTGTGCTGATACAATCCGAATGCTTCAGCTTTGTCCTGTTTCTGGACAGATACATCTTTCTTGTGCTACACTCACTTTCGGGCATCAGAGGTCCAACACTAGTCACACGCAGCGTTAGAACTTTTGTCATGTTTACACACACCACCTGGGTCATGACAGGGACATGGCACTCTCACTTAGTTGGACTTTAGGTTGGCGCACATTGGCACCGACATGAGTGCGCTGTCACTTGCCACGCACATCAGCGCCGATGTTTTTAACACTGGATAACCTGGTGGGTCGAAACGTTTCGTTATGTTTTTAACTCAATAAATGTAGTTCTTCTGGGAGTTTGCAGTGAGCGGACAACTACTCTTCTTTCCAAACACTGGGTAAACAATGCATTCAGCCTTGCCGACAAAATAGAACTGAATTGTAATCTACACGGCGCCGGTGGCAAAGTGTGACGCTGGTGTGCAGAGTTGGAGTACGCCACACTCATATCCCGTTGGTGTGCGTTGGCCTTTAGAGACAGACGGGCCCATGATGCTCTCCCAGCTCTCACTCATCAGTGGTGGGGTATATGTACAACACCTTAGGGCTGACAAGGCCTGTCCATATGATACATGCATGCATATGCTCATGCTTTCAACTGATCATCAAGCCATGCATTATATATGGAGCCAGCACTTAGGTGTCTTTCAGTGTGTGTGTGTGTGTGTGTGTGTGTGTGTGTGTGTGTGTGTGTGTGTGTGTGTGTGTGTGTGTGTGTGTGTGTGTGTGTGTGTGTACGTGTGTGTGTACGTGTGTGTGTATGTACAGCAGGAGGTTTGGGTCAGATTTGATACTGTATGTTTCATTTCTCCCCCAAGGCATGCTGGGAGTTTTGACGTGTCAGTAGAACTGTGTGCATGTCTGATGAGGGCCCACTGGCCCACCCTATGTAGACTATATCAACGGTGATGGAGTGAGGGGGGGGGGGTAGGGGTTGGGCAGGTCTTATTACTTACTGCGCTTGTTGTGCCATCAGTATCAGTTAGTCGCTGATTCAGGTCAAACCAGACTGTCTGCAATGAGAAAAGAACCAGAACACAAGAGCCACTCGTGAATTGACCAGTACCCCTGCCTGCCTGCCTGCCTACCTCTGGGTTAGCATCATCATTCCGTGCAGCTCGGAGGGTGAAGCCCATTCTCCATGAGACAAACAAACACACACACACACACACACACACACACACCTCAATATGGCATGCACACACACACACATCAATATGGCAAGCAAACAATTCCACACACACACACACACACACACACACACACACACACACACACACACACACACACACACACACACACACACACACAGACACACACACACCAGAGCTGGCTGTTGTATCACTAAGATGAGACAGGGTGTGATTAGTGAATGTCATGTAAATACACCATTTGTCACTGTACATGGTTAATAAAACCTATACGATGCTGAAGCCACTATCTTCTAAATGTCAGAGAGCTTGTGGTGCATAATATGTCCACGCAAAGCCTGCCTTTTAAAATGCTACAACAGAATAAACAAAATCTGCAAAGGAAACAAAACCCTCAGTGCCAATGACAAATGACCTCATATGGATCAATGTGCAGGCAGACGTTGATTAAATCATTATACTAACTCTGTGATATAACGGAGAGGTTATCTTAAATTTCAGTGCTAATGGAGTCTCTTTGCCCCCTAACACTAGTTAAGTGGAACAAGCATGTATGATGGGTATTATTTCACAAAGGAAATTACAGCATTCATTTTGCAGATTGTGTTTCACATGTTCAGTCATTTACTCTGCACTGCCTCTATAAGTTTACTGGTTGGAATCACAGAATATAGATCAGTTGCATTTGAAGCTTTGATAAATCACTTTACCACTGTGGTGTTACTTTTACTAATTGCATGGTATTGTATGGTACAGTTTGACTTAAATTAATTGAAATCAATGACCCTGAAGCACCTCTGTATAGAGATGCTTTGTGAAGCGGGTTGCCGGGTCCTTCTGTATCCAGAGACAATCCCAGCATGAATTTGGCCCTCTGGACACATAACTGCCAAGTACAGATTTGTGCTGTGACTCCTCTCATTTGGCTAGAGCAGGAAATTCAATATGTCTGAATGCGGCGGGTGGGGAACTGCATCAACTACACATCTGCACCAGATTCATGGCCCCTCGTGGCCTCGCCCGACACATCATTTCCCCGCTGGCCGAGGAGGTCCAGCAAATGGGGTTACACAGATTTATGTACATGTTGACTGCCTGCAGGGCAGAAACAGAAGGGGGTCTGCTCTATAGATGATCGTGGAGGGGCTTACAAATTTGACTGTGTCAACACCCTGATGAACGACTGGCTGTTCTCACTCCAAAGACTGTAGCACATTTTGTGACCACTAAACAAACCAACAGGTTGCCACTTTCTATTCACTGCACCTAAACAAAGAGACTTTTGAAAGGCACTCTCCCAAAACAAAGCACACCCCAAACAAAACAAGCGATCAATATGGGGCCCTTTGTCCAAACTCCATGCTTTCAAATGGACTGTCTGGCCTTCAGGAGCACTCATTGCCACCAAAACCACATAACTGAAGCTGAACAGAAATGGGGTACTATACAGTATGCAAAGCCTACTATGGCAGTCCTCCCTCTGCTTGGGCTTGGAGAACTGTTTGTTATTGAATGGGCTCTCTCTGCTGGAACTATTTTGGATATGGATCAATCACTACTGTTACCCTGGTGGGATTAACAGGTGGAAACACCTGGTCTATTTTCCTCCCTTGAATGAGTCGCTGGCCACATAATGACACATAATGACTCCACACACATTATGTGCAGATGTCGCTTCCTCTCGCGCCCTCTTTTTCTCTTTCATAGTGGCCCAGCATGTAGGATTACTCATCATAACTGCAGAAAGCACAATAGCGCTGACAGTCTAGCCCCTTTCAGCTCTCTCTCTCTCTCTCTCTCCCTCTCTCTCTCTAACTAACTCCACTCAGCTGGAGAATAAGAAGGGGAGCTGCATGTGCTCCCGTCGCCACGGCAATGGTGGAGGTCTTTACGCCGGCGCGGCAGGGGGGACAGGAAATGATGCATGTCCTGAACAGCGGGCAGGGCACACATTATACAGTGCAGCCCCGATGAGAGCTGCTCCTCACACAGCTGGGAGAGAGGGCAGCCAAGCCACACAGCTCCCTCTGCCACATGACCCAGCACTGTTGTGGAGAATAGCCATATATACTGTATGTATACTTTTTTTATTAAATATATCATTTATATATATATATATAATATACATCTTTAACTATACAACAGAGACAGCAAAGCTAAGCACAGTGTTTATAAATGCCATTATAAACGGCACATAATTCCCTAGATGGCTGGATAAATACTATTATTCATCCCAAGGGAAATTCTCCCTATGCATTTGACCCTTCCATGGTTATTGAACACACACACACACAAACACACACAAGGA
>NW_027468565.1:5652500-5797500 GCF_046254945.1 Alosa pseudoharengus
CTGTATTACAATTGCACTGAAAATCTAATTGGTGATTTGTCTAAATTACACAGTATACACAAGGAATGGAGAAAGATAGAGAGTCAGAGAGAGAGAATGAGAGAGAGACAGAGAGAGGGAATGAGAGGATATACAACTGACTGCAGAAAACACTGAGAAAGAGAATCATTGGCCTCTATTTATCACGAAAAAATGTTTAAATTAATATGTGAACTGACTGGCGCACTGGGACAGCATTTCCTCTTGTAATGAAGCAGGCTTGCTCTGATTGAAATTCAGCAAGGGCTTTGCCTAAATGAGAGGACATACACCTCAGCCAAAGTTTCAATTTTCCACTAAAAATGTATCTCTTGACTTGCATCAGCCACTGTCACCAGGGGGAGGGAGATGCCTGGGCTCAGGGATGATTGCCTATGAGCCATTTCATCAGACTGTAGTTATATAACTACAGTGATAGGGCCTGATGAACACTGAGCAATGTGGGAGTATTCATTAACAGCTCCTATACACTACATAATGTTGGTCTTTTACTTTTATATATAATAGATATACTATAGATATTTTATACATGTATACACTCATCTTCATACATGTGTAGGCCTACACTTGACAGTTAGCACAGGACCCAAGTAACTAGCTGCAACCTTGCTTAAAGAGACCCAGAAGCGAGTCAAGCCTTTCTGGACTTTCATCCAATCTGGCCAAACTTTTCTATTTCACTTCACGACAGTGGCACATATCATGTTAACAACTTACAGACTGCGCCTGTGCACTTCCTAAAGCAGAGTTTTAACGAGTGAGTGGTTTATCTTCTTGCCCTACCTCTCTGCAGACTCTCGCTCGTACAGTAAGGATGCCTAGCAGGGACATTTTTATTTACCGTTGGTTGATTGATTGAGATTGCATTACATGGCGAAATAAATTACGCCGCTGAGGAAGCATAGGATCTTTAGATTTTTCATTCAGCTTGATTAATGCTGCAGGAGGCTTATCGCATAGATAATCACAAACACAGCAGAGCTGAATGCATATCACACTTCATTTGGAAAGCCATTCATATTGGATTCCATTCTGCTGACAGATGCATACGTAAAGATGTTTTATTTGCGCTGATATAGGAAGACGAAGATGGAGAGTTAGACCAAAGGAGCCCATTTAGTTAAGATGGCGAGCGATGGCGTACAGGATCCACCTCATTCAAACAAAGTTAACATCACCATGCACTGTAGAAGACCTCCTGTTCTTTGCACTGTATGTTTATCATCACTGTTGATTTTCTTTGTCACTATACAGGTTTGAACTGTAGAAGACTAATTTCTCAACCTATTAATGCTTTTATAGCTGCTGTGTGCAGGAGGGGATAATTATGTTTGTCTAGCACTGCGATTAACAGGAGACAAATAAACTACTTTGATACGTAAACAGAATGCTGAATGGCCTAGGTGCTTAAAAGCATCCTACTGGCATATACTGGCATGGATTTGCACACTGAAGGAGCGTTCTTATTATATAAGTGAATGACAGTACACACTTATTCTTTTTACTGCAGCACAATTTAAAAATATATTTTTTAAGACAGATGAAAGCCAGGGCTGAGCTGACTGGTTGGCTATAGCTGGTTATTTGACGAATGGAGACGGGGTGTGGGGGTGCCCACCTTGTCCTGTGTTGATGTTCCTCGTGGCATCCTTGGCGCTGACTCTGTTGTTGGGCGGGTAGTCAGGCACTGGGTTGGCGTATTGCTTCTCTGGAGCCCGGGGGCTGACTTTGCTGGACGGGTATGACCTGCGTCACATCACAGGGTGGTCAGGAGGTAAGACACAGCAGACGCATGGGCACTGTGCCAGGCACTCATTGTCTTACCTTTTACCCTGTTATGTCTGTAATTAAGTGTCTGTTGATGTCATCTTAGCTTAAATCATTGGTCTGTATGTGTACTTACATATCTATTTTATTTTATTTTATTTTATCTTTTTATTATTATTATTATTATTATTATTATTATTATTATTCTTAGCTAATGCACTATGTACCGCTTTTTGGTCAGTGCGAGCTGTGGTTAAATGTGCTCTAAAAATAAACTTTACTTACTTACTGATGATTATTCACTGACTTTGTAAACACAACTAAAGCACATGCCAAACAAACATCAAGAACACTAGGCAGGCAGGCAGGCAGCTACCCCTGAGTGTGCTGCTCGTCTATGGCGTCGACAGCGCTCTCCACTGAGTTGAGGAGAGACTGGATCTGACTGGCCGACTCCTTCAGCAGGAAGCGGGCCACGAACTGCTCCACGTTGGTGCCTCGTTCGTACACCTGAGAGATGGAATACGTGAAGCAAAGAAAAGAAAGAGAGAAAAAAACACAGCAGGTAAGAGCAATGTCAGCACTCTGCTACATGCATCTCGCATCCATACTTGATGAGGCTGTGGTTTTCACTCAAAACTAGCCGCACGCGAGAAACGCTCCTGCTTCCATTTTATTAATCAGGCTTTCAAGGTTAAAACGAGAGCGCCACTCTCCAGTGGTGGTCGAGGAGAATAGTCTGCATTAGCTGAACAGGTGCACACTACTCTACAGGGTTGTGCTCCTTATTAAGTGCAGATGCTGGAGTGGAAATGCCCTCACCACCTCAGCTCCTTAGACATACGGCCGGCAGCCAAAAGTCATGGCGTAGTAAGCATGAAGGGAAAAGGTGAGAGTAAGAAAGGTCTCCAGTCGCGAGTAGATAAATCAGAGTTCAGCGCAAATTGATCCAGTGGCCTTTCCTACCCGGTTTAAAAGGAGGGAGAAGATGGTAGCTGTCAGCAAGGAATGGTGTGCTCTTAGACTGGCTAAAGACGGATTACTGGGGGAAAAAATCACAGTTCTGGGTCTGCTTTTTTAATGGTTAAACAAAGATGGTTCAGGGCCCTGAAGATTTGCATTGTGGGAGCTGGCCATAGTCTGCCATCATTCAACATCAAACTAGAAGTGTCACACAATGGGATTCGCTAAATATTGGATGAAAGAGAACAAATTGTCTCAGTGCCTAAGGAAAATGGCTACGATAAGAAAAAAAGCAGCTTCATGAAACCAAGGCAAGGCCGTCTAATTCTTCTAAAGTATTCTCTCTCTCTTGTGCAGGAGAAAATGAATCAATATCTCTCATTCAGTGTCTGGTGTTCATGCAAAAACAAAAGACATCTTAGGAACTTGAATAATAGCCTAGTGAGATATAGCCTAATTGAAACCGTGGACGTGAAAGATTATCCTGACTTTACAAGCAGAAGAAAAGAAAGTAATTGAGACTGGGCACTGAAGAGTAACAGAATTACATTCCAATCAGCAGAGCCACCTTCATCATGCACATGCACACACTCACACAAACAAACAAGTACATACACAACAAAACACACACACACACACACACACACACACACACACACACACACACACACACACACACATACGTTATAAGTACATAAGTTATAGTTGACTAGTGATCAGATCAAACAAAATGAAAAAAAAGTAGTTCTTCTGGGCCAATTTGAGTTGTTTGGGTGACAGCTAACCAAGCTATCTGTTTGAGGATGGTCTAATAAAGCAGGCTCCTCAGCAGCAGAGCAAAAAACTGTCCAGTCATTCTCTGATCCTCCTCTCCAGTCAGACCCCTCTTGGCAGGTGAGAGGTTGCTTTGGGCAGGGGATTGTAATGGTATGTGTGTCTGTGTGTGTTTATCTGTGTGTGAATGCTTGTGTGCCTATAACTGTCCGATTTTGTGTGTGTAAGTGTGTGTGTGTGTGTGTGTGTGTGTGTGTGTGTGTGTGTGTGTGTGTCGGTGTGTAGTGTCTGTAATGGATTCCATTAAGCTATCTGGTCAGCAGGTCACACACAGCTGTGCATATCTACCAAATGCCTTGTCATTCATCTGCAGGTAATGAGCTTCCTACAATGGGGCTCATAGTGAAACAATCATCATATCTCAGCTGGCTTGGGTCGATCGGAGATGAGCCAGTGGCATGCTCCACATGGGGGGCGGGGCGGGGTGGGGGATAAGCTATGGGGCCCTTTCGCTAAATGCAGCGTTGGCAGGATATTTAATGGATAAGAGAGAAAGACAAAGAGAGAGAGAGAGATGCGCCAAATATCATTTCTAAGCAAGTCTGATGCATTATTGAATAATTTGGGGATTGTGCCGCATTGTACAACTCTGCACCATTTGTCAGGACAGCATAAAGGGAGGGAATTGCGGGTGAGCAGTTTTATGGTCCGTCTCGGAGGCGGGCAAGCCGCAGTGCACTGCACCGCAAGCAGGCCAGATGGTTCACAGCACTCCCGGGCAGAGCCATTAGTTAGGATTCCCACTCATACAGAGGTCTGTGAGTATAACACTCAGGTTTGGGGCAAGCAGGGAGAGAAGAGGGTGGGTCACTCACTGAAATGCTTGAAGGGCAGAGGTGGGCTCTCACTCCCACTCACACATGTCTGACTGATTTCCAAACCAAACCTAATTAGAGGACTGTAGCACTTATAATATGACAGAACCACAATAAGCCTGTTACTGGAACAGCTGTTTGATATCACTTCAAACCAGCTGTCAGAATGCAGCCCCCTTCCTCTCTCCCTCCACTTCTCTTGTAACTGTGAGATACAGTTCAGAGTCAACAGTAAGCTGGTTGGTATAAGATATAGTTGGAAGTTGACAAGGCAAATCTGATACAGGAAAGAAAGGGTACTTACCTCCCATGGATGTAGACCCGCGGCCAATGACTGAATGTACTGATATGCACTTGAGAAAAAGGGCTTTTACAATGTGGCCCACATCATGTAGCCTACTCTGTGCATATGCTTTAGAATTTTGCAATACTGCTACGAAATAATTAAAGCACAGCTTTCCTAAGGGAATACAGTGGCATGCAAAAAGAAACTCTATCAATTAAAAAGTCATAACTGCAAAAGTTTAATTAGATGTTATTATGTTGTATAATAGTGTCTAAAAAAATGAGCTTTGCCTCTGTGTCCTCATGTTTTGTGTATTGCCAAATTGGGTTGCTAAGAAACATATTGAATACTGTTGCTAGGAGACAGTTAATTGGCTCAAGCCAGAGCTTTGCTGTAGCGTCTAGGACTCAAAATGTTTACACCTCAAAATAGCTTCTATGAGTCGCCAGATATGCAGGCATAAGCTTTCCGGCATGAGGACTTCACACCTGTGTTGAGCAAGCTACCGCTCAACGCCACCTGTGCTGCCTGGTTTGTTAGCGTTCTGTGAGTTAGTCACCTTTACTCCGTGTTTAAACAAACATCTCATATAGATGAGATAAATTGTAAGAGTTCATTAACATTTCACTTTTTCAGTGTTTTTATTTTGGTACCTGGGATGGCTACTAATGGCAAAAACACTAAACAAGATCATTCAGTTGCTTGTTTATTATGGGCTGCCGCGGACATTATTCAGTGAGCCGTTAAGAATCGTGCAGCTTGTTGCAGGGGCGCCTGCAGGAATTAATGCTATGGTACGCACCCCCCCCCCGCGCAAAAAAAAACATTCACTCGTGAACAATTCAGTTTTAGGTCCGTGCAATAATACAACGACAATGTCTACAATGACCTATTCATTTGGACAACTTGATACAGCCCTATACAGGCTAAAGTTACCTTTAGTTTTGTTCTAGCGTAACGTGACGTCTGGCTTAGTGCAGTCTAACGTTCTGACAAGCACACCAATTGCCTACCTTGTTCTTGCCCATCTGGAATAACTTATAGCTTTGCTGCCTCCATCCTTTCTGTTTTCGTTGTTTAAACTTGTGATATCCATGATGAGTATTGAGTTAGTGAATTAGCTCAACATTGTGTGCTGATAACCATATATAGATAGCCGAGTAAAAGAAAACAACAAGTAGCCTATTGCGTGTCTGCGTGCGTATTCTCTCTCCTGCTCAAACAAAATGCGTGCACGTTAATTTTGATAACGTGTTCACTAACTTTACGTAATAGAAAATGGTAAATAGCCTAATGGCATGCAGCTAAAGGGATACTGTGCATAGTTGGGAAGGTATTGTAGGTCAAATGTGTGAATACACACACACACAAGGGACATTTTCTGTTGTTGAGTAGCTTGATGGTACGCACAGTGCGTACGGACGTACACCTGCAGTCGCGCCTGGCTTGTTGAATAAAAGCACCTTCGTTGAGTCACTCAGCACTGAAGGACGAAAGTGCAAAGGTGTGCTTTTCTCGCACAAGCTTGGGACCTTTTACCAAAATGTTGAAGCAGAGCCATTGTGCAATACACTTGTTTTTGTAAAGGAACAGACACACAAACAGGGTGGTCTGAACAGGGCTCAGACAGCATTGAAAGTTTAGAGTTGTGGGGCTTTTTCCTTTTGGTATTTTGACCAAAGTATGACACATATGGTTTATTAAGACCTCAAAAAACTATAAAAAAAATTGTAAGGGGTAAAATGGGACTTTTAAAAAGTGACTGTCAGTCAGACATGTGAGCGTAAATCTCACTGGCAAACTACTTTAAAATGGCTGTGAGCAATGCAACTTGAAATCTATCTATTGTTATAGATCACACTTGACGTCTCACTCCTATCAGAAGGGAGAGTGGATTGTGCATTCTGAAGGCATGATCAACATACATTACGAATCACCTCGTGCACACATGCATCTGGGATATAGCTCCACAGAGCCTATTTCCTTGGGTGAAATGATTCAATTACACATGAGGAAGAGAAGAGGCTGATCTCCATTAAAAGACACTATCACCACCAAAGATTACTGTCTTAGAAAGGGGCCCTAGACAGCAGCTGTGTCTGGACAATATCTGCCGGACCTGGGCCAAATTTGGCCCGTGAGTGGACCAGACTCTGCTCCTCTGTTGTTGGGAGAGATACCTCCTCCACCTTCTCTTCGTCCTTCACACCCGCAGCCGCATCGTCAAGAGCCTGTGGTCCGACCCAGTTAGTCAAAGCTTCCGAGAAACCGAGGGGGAGGGGGGCAAAAAGATTCAATCACAATCGCATTAAGCGAGCTTCAAAGCTGGAGTCAGGCCCTAATGCGGTTATTCAGCCGCCGGAGCATCTATTCACAGCGCAGGAGAGGTGTCGCCGAGACTTTACAAGGCCGGGATTAAATCTCCAGCACGGCCAAATGAAGGGGAGTGAGGAGAGGCTTCCTTTGTGAGGCAGTCATGATTGAGCTGTGTCTCTTTCAATCTTGGGAAACGGTGAGCAGTGCCAGTGTCAGTTTGTGGTGCGCGCGCGTGTGTGTGTGTGTGTTTCTGTTGGACGTCTGGGCTCTGTACTCTATACTGTGTGTGTTCGCAAATCTTTGTGTAGAATTGCATTTGTAGTGTGTGTGTGTGTGTGTGAGTGGTGAATCTCCTCCACTAAGAAATAAAAGCTTTTCACTGTTTCAATCTTCACAGCGTGCCGTGTGAGAATTCGGAGAATCATCCCCCAGAGGTCAGTCCAACCTTGGGTGTCATAGCCACATGCACCAGCGCCCGAGTGAAATACGCCCGCTCCCTCTGAAGTCTCACCAAGCCTTTATCTACGCAGACCCTCTCACAGCAGCCACCAATCTCCCACCGACAAAATACCCACTGTCACTCCGTAAGGAAGCACCGCACAGTACACAGCACACGGCTCATCCCATTCATGCCCTGGTTCAAGAATAGTGCTATTTCTGAGACAATTCAGAAATCAGGAGAAGTGTGGCATTAAAAAAGAACTGCATGGCTGATGGAGATGAATAACCAACCATGACTGTGAAATGAGCACTTTTAATGCCGAGGAATTATTAGGCAGTGGCTTGTTTTACCGCTGCCTATAAACTCAATGATGTGCTCTGAACATCTGGGAGTATAAAAGGTAAACACAAATCTGCTGAGAGAGGCTGCTTGGAAGTGCTGTTATAATTGAAGTCATCTGTCTTCAGTCTCCAGTGCACAGTCCTCTTAATGAGAGACAACACCTCAGAACAAAACACTGAGTGACGGGCCAGCATCGCCAATCAATGGATCACACATGCCTGACATTAGCCAATCACATCGACCCGCACTCAGTCAATACTGCCTTTTTGCTCTGGGGTAGGGACGGGAGGAGTTTTTGTGGAAGGTTCCGGTGTTACGCTGCTGCTCCAACGAGCCACAGACAAAGAGGAAATGAGCAGACTGAAGAGATAGACAGTGAGAGAGAGAGAGAAAGAGAGAGAGAGAGAAAGAGAGATAGAGAGCCTGTGGGGTGCGTATGCAGCAGGAATGGAGGCACAGAAGCTCCACCACTCGATAAGCCTCTCTTCCCGAGAAGCAAAATTGCAGATCAAAGACTCGCTCAAAGAATGCACGTGCGGTAGGAGTGAGTGACGGAGGCAACACAAATAAAACATGCTTGGGACGAAGCAACACGACAACAGCAGTCTAGTACCAGCATCTTTTTTATGTCTTATTTCCAAGTAATTTTAATCAGGCCTCCTGTGTGATTTGTAAAGAAATTTCCATCACAAAAGAAAGAGGATCCAGTGACAGTGATCAGGCTTTTGTTGGCTCGGGCGGAGGATGTGACATGCAGCGAGCTCCTCTGTGGGAGACTTCCAGCGAGCGTCCGGATGGCCTGATTGAGACGCCAGCCGAATCAGAGGCTCGCAGCCATCAGCGCTGATTCAGGCTGACACTGGAGAGCCTGGTGGCGTGATGAAAGCGAGATGGCCGGCGAACAATCGCAGCATACAAATGCCCATCACTGTGTGAAAAAAAGGCTTTAGTGTATCAAGCTTTTGCCTCAGCGAGATACTGAGAAGAAGACTCGAGAGGCCCTCATTAGAGCATCCTTCTCATGAATTGACCACCTGGATCATCAAAAAGGGGCAATATGATCTGTCTGCTTGTTAAGTGTGTATATGTGTGTATATGTGTACGTGTGTTATGAAACAAAGTGTATAAGGAAGAAAAATGAATAGCTGTGCTTTGCACGGTAAAGGGGATCGGGGGGTAGTGGGAGGGGGTCAGTGTGGATCCGACTCTTTGTCTTCTAGCGGCTGGGGACAGGAACTGGTGTGGGTTGTGTAATAAATAACAGTTCAACTTTGAGGCAACTAAACCCCTAGCCCGCAGTCTGCCACTGCAGCATCTGGCCCAGGGTATAAACCATGGCTAAGACTGGCTCAGACCAGCCGGCAGTGCAGGCTTTTGAGAGGGGGTGAGAGAGAGAGAGAGAGAGACAGAGAAAGAGAGAGAGAGAGGGAGGAGAAAGAGGGAGAAAGACTGGGGGGGCAACAAACATTGCGAAGGCAATAGAGGGGAAGGGGGGGGGGCGAGAGGGGAGAGAATGAGGGAGCGAATGGGTGAGAGAGAGAAATCCTCTGAGATTTAGAGCAGGAGCATGGTAGGTTTAATGAACAAGTGAAGACAGGCGCAGCGGCAGCAGTTTTGCCTCTATTACCCATGATTGGGCTGATGCACAAGTGGCATCCTCTCTTCCTCCATACTCACACACACAGAAACACAGCTCCTACTGTGTTATTGCTACCACCTGCAAGTCTTTCCCCCTCTATCCTGTCTATCTATCGCTCTCTTTCTCTTTCCATCACCCTCTTCATTTCTGGATCCCTAAATCTCAGCCTATCTTCCCCTGACAGGCGATGGTGAGAACGGGTGTGGGGATGATAATGAGTGAGATAAATGGCCTTCCTAAAGCTGCAGATTGACATTGCTGGGAAATCAAGAGCAGATACGAAGACAGATGTGCTCGACGCACATAGTCAGGAGAGAAAGAGAGAGCGGAAAAAGAGAGAGAAGATGATAACTATAAGCAAAGAGAGAAACAGATACTGTTACTGAACTACGGAAAAAACATGCAGTGTCTTTAAATACTTTACAAAAGGCAAAGGCAGGTCTCTCCTTTAGATGCAGCAGCCCGAGAGCGGCCACGCTCCTTGCTCATTATCCCCCTGGTCCCTCAGGCAACTGGGTTTTCTCTTGATTTATTATGATCATTATTATTTTTTATTTATTTATATAATTTGTGTGTGTGTGGGAGGGGGGGGGGAGGCTTGTCATTAAAGAACAGTACAGAGAGAAACAAGTGATGCGATCATTAGCTGATGCTGTTCATTTAGCTTTCCTCCACTCCTGGGGCCGATAGGTTGTCACCACTTCAGGTAGAATGAGTCTCAACCATCCCTGTGCACTGAGACAAGTCAGCTATTTATATCTGGCACAGCAGCAGTGCTTATGTTGAGGGGGTGTCTTCTGAAACGGCAGCTCACAGTCCCTTTCAGCCTTGTGTTAACAAACATTGTGTACTGTACTGTATGCTAACACCTGCAGAATGGTGCTGATGCAGTGGCATGTTTGCATATTGCATGCTAACATCTGTAGCATGGTGGACTAAGCTTCATATAAACATACTGTATGCTAGCACCTTTTCATGGTGCTGTGGCATAAGAAGCTCTAGCCTTTGCCCCACACACAGTCACAGTCTCTCCTCAGCTTATCCACAGACTCCTATACGTTAAGTCCTCCATGAATTATTTATATATTCATCCTCCATGAATCATACAAAACCCTGTCATTTTTGTTATTTTTGATTCCCTATGCAGGGAAAGGGCCTTCCAGGAGAATATAAGATGCTATCCTATGGTGAGAAAGAGAATGGTTAAAGAGTCACTGGGGAAGTAAAAAGCAAACAGAAAATCCTATAGAGATATTTGATTGAATGGTATGAAAAATTGACTTTAATTAAACAGGACAGTTGTGTCCAGTGTGGTGTATGACAACCCTTTGTTATCATTTGTTCGGCGTGTGTTGATGTTGCGGTCAGTGGACAAACTCTCTGTTCTGAGTTGAATCCCTTGGGGCCTGGCTGTCTTTATTGATGACTCGGTTTGATAGCCAAATGTCTGGACTCATAAAACTTTGATACTCGGCCTCTCCCACTGGTCAGTCCCAGAAGACCCGATCCTGTCAGATGCTTATAAATATTCATCCCGGTGACTGATCGTTTGTTTAGTTCTCTATCCAGCCACAGACGGACCCCCCGGTGGGGGTATGGAACCCTGACTCCAGTCCAGCTGGCACTGCGGCGTGTGGCGGAGCCACAGGGTCCATATGCAGTAATGTGTATGAGACCAGCAGACTTACAGTAAAACTCCTTCAGATGGGTTTGGCGATGTGTACAGTTTCTATTTTAGCGATGTGAGTCAGTGTGTGTCTGTGTGTGTGCGCGCGTGTGTGTGTGAGAGAGAGACGGAGAGATGGTGTGTGTGACTTTGAGAGAAGAAAAATTAATGAGAGAGAATGAGGTTGACATCCTGTAACATGTTGTTTTGTTATTATATTTTGTTATTATATTACATTTGTTGTTTTGCCAGTAATCCCCCACACTGCTGTTCAGCTCATCACAAGGCAATCTTCAACAGACAGGATGTGACGGTACAGGCTAACACACTAATACACGAGCGTATGCAGAGAAAGAACAACTGAGTCTAACACCCCTTATTACAAATGCACACACACATACATAAACACACACACTATCACCTTGTGAACCTTCCCTGCATCACAGGAAATAATGAGTAATCTACTGAAAGAACTAACTATTCCAAAACATCCCCATCACCCCTCCCTTCCCCCAGCTGTTCACCCTATTAGGAACAGTGGGATTCAAATCAAATAACCTCCAATTAGAGCCACAGTCTGCACAGGCTCGTATCACAGCAGCAGTGCTAGCCCACGTGGAGGAACAGTGTGTTTATTACAACAAATCCATCTTTCAGATAGCTCTCCATTGAGAGTAGCACACATTGCGCACACACTGTGATGCTTTTTTAAAGGCAGTTTCTCTCTTCAATGGCACTGGGCGGCTCGTTGGACTTGCTGGACACAGCCTATTTCACTCACCGCTAGCTCTACTGGGCTTTTATGGAGTAGAGCTCTACTTCCTGCCACGTTTGCTCTACACTTCACATGTTGTTAAGGCAGCCCTCTGATGATCATCAACCTCATTAACATCAGGCTGCAGCACACACACTTTAATTACTCTATACTCTATAAATCCCCAATTGATACATGGCATGGTTGTAGATGGTTGTAGAAGAACTGCATGGTTCTGTTGTGGCACAAGTCACGATGATCTATTCACAGTTTGACACTAGCCTGCTGGCTCACAAGCTGTCATTCAGAAAAAAAGGAGCTAACATGACTCATGTTCATGATAAAAATATATCCAATAAAAATATATATAAATATATAACATGTATATAAAAAAATTATATCCAGTTGTTGGGATTTTTTTGTGGTTATGGTTGTTTTTGTGGTTTTGTGGTTAAAACACCATTTTTAGTGGGTTGAGGCACATGTCTGATCTAGGCCAAGTGACTCCTTATTTTTATGCATCTGGGGTTGTTTGTACTGTAGTCGCTTGCATCTCTCGGCAGCCCGCCTCGGTTACCAGGGAAACTCAACTTGTCAGCGGCTCGCCTGGAGTTTGAAGCGATGCGCAGCTAGCAGGAGCCGCAGTAGCACTGCCAGGGGGCCTATGGCTAATATCCATCTAATATCACTCTGGGGTGGAGGGAACGCGGCCACAAAGACGCCATGGAGGAGGGGATGAAAGCCTCCAGAAATAGAAACCCCCCCCAACCACTCCGAGGGCCATTTAGGACCCCTAGTTTCATAAGACGACTGAGCCATACAGGTGAGCAGTGTGGTTGGAGAATACCTTATCACAGAGATTAATCCTGGGGCCAAAGAACACTGGGGGAAATCAAGTGTTCTCCTTGTGGCAATCCAATTGCTTTAAGGGAGAATGTTTGACTTGTGTAGCTTATCCTTAGCCAACGACAAACACCACACACACACACACAAATACAAAACACACACACACACATACATACAAACACACACACACACACACACACACACACAAATACAAAACACACACACTGTCTCAGGACCATGGAGTCCAGGCATGTATCAAGGACAGTATGCTCAATCTGCAGTGCAAACAGGCTGAGAGATCACAGACCTTGTTCTGAATAAAAATTAAGGAAATATAAAACAAAAAAGAAACAGCATCAAAGAAATCACAAGGCAACCTCAGACCTCAGAGAGACTGACTGTGACACTGAATCCGGCCCTGAGAAACAAAGAGAAGATGCTGTGGTTTGGAGATGGCTATATTGCCTGAATAAATCACCTCTCGGAGTTGTTTCTCACTCATGCATATTTTATGGCGTCGCACATCATATACATGAATAATCTCAGCTGTGCGTTCACACAATGGCCAAACCAAGAGGCGGACGTGATGATGAGAATCGATGCGAGTGAAGGCGACAGGCGGGCAAGAGAGCACTTGCCATTGAGCACTTGGCAGCAGGCACCCATGCCCTCCCCCTCTTGCCCGCCGCAGTGCTCCCTCTCAGCTGCAGTGCCCACCTCACCCCAACCCCCACCCTCCTGCCTGCTCCACGCCCCCCCCCCCCCCCCCCCACACACACACACACACACACCATCACCCTTCCGTTGGCAATGGCGGAGGCTGGCACTGGGCTTGATGCCTGCCTGACAGTGTGCCGCTGGATTACAGCGGATCAGATGTGACAGATATCAGGGCCTTGGGGCACGGGGTTTGGGGGGTGGGGGGAAGCAGGCAGATAGCTCCCATGGAGTCTGGGCCTGTCAATCACCAGAGGTGGAGGGGAGACTGGAGACAGGGTGATGGAGAGCAGGGCTGAGACGCACACACACACACACACACACACACACACACACACACACACACACACACACACACACACACACAAACAAACACACACACACACACAAACACACAAACACACACACACACACACACACACACAAACACACACACACACACAAACACACAAACACACACACACACACACACACAAACACAAACACACACACACAAACACACACATACACACACTTACACACTTACACACCCGGACACACATACACCCACACAGACACTCTCTCTCTCACACACACATACAGGCACACACACGCGACCTCAACAGCTGCTAGTGCTTCACCTCAGTGCTGGCTGAATCTGCTGTTGTCATGAAGAGGCTTTTTTGGGAACTGAAGCTGGTTGCGGATTCAGTACCAAATCAGGATCTCTGTGTGTCTGTGGGAAGGCAACCGTGAACAGTGGCTGAATCTATGCTGTCACTGTGAATCATTCGTGTGTGTTGAGTCCTGGTCCAATACCAAAACAGTCTGAGTGTGTGTGTGTGTGTGTGTGTGAATGTGTTTGGAAAGGGTCATGAACCTGAAATGAAAGCTGCACAAATGACACTGCCACCACTCGTTCCAGCCAGACCCTTAACCTTCAGCAATCTGATTGGTCCATGCCTGGTGTTCGCAACGCTCCCCTCTGCTTATTTGGATCTTGGTCACAGCTGGTCCACAAAACAACAACAACAACAACAACAGCATCATTTGTGTGAAATGAGAGAGTGGAGCACAGAGCTGAGTGGACAGGATGAAAATGAGTCGTGATGTGGAAATCAGAGGACTGGGATCAGTCCGGCGGCCGGGAAATGAGCGACATCAAAAGATAATGCGTGAATAAAGCAGCCAAAGAGATGTGTGACATTGGCTAGTCATGAGTGAGAAAATCTCCCTCACACATCCGCCATGCATGCTGCAGATGGGGGAAAGAACTGAGCTTATTGGTTAGTGCATTTGAAGTCAGGGAAGATGGTGTGACTGTGTGAGTGTGTTCCAAGTGTGTGTGTGTGTGTGAGCGCGCATTTAAGTGTGTTCATTCCAGGCTTCAGAATGTGTGTGTCTGCCTTTGGTCCACACGTCTGAATATGTGTGTGGGTTTGCATTCGGTCCAGGCATCTGAAAGTATGTGTACGTGTTTGTGTTTGTGTGTGTGTGTGTGTGTGTGTGTTTGTGTGTGTGTTTGTGTGTGTGTTTGTGTGTGCCTGCCTATGTATGTGTGAGTGTGTGTGTGTGTGTGTGTCTGCATGTTCACTCCAGCTTTTTCGCCTAAGAGCCAGTTAATGAGAGAGGCTCATTAAAATGGAGTGTGTGCAGGACAGACAGGAGAAAGAGGAGACACATATAATGAATTCATGCTTTTTCTTTTACTTCCCACCACACACACACACAAACACACAGACACACGCACACACACACACAAACACCCTCACCTCACCCCATTTCCCTCCCATGGGAACCTCCATTAGTGGCTTCCACCTGCTAAAGAGCCAATTAAAACATGTTCACTAAACAGTCCCCAGAATTCTCCATATTTGCACAGACCATAATGGCTGTATATAGTTCTAATGCATCCAGATGTACATCATCATCTGTTTGAGTGTGTGTGAGCATCTGTAAGAGTGGGTATGTATGTACTGTACATATGTGTGTGTTTTTCCATCATGCCTTTAATTATTAAGCCATAACTAGACTAGACAATAAATAGATATCTCCCACCTGCTTGCAGAACTGCTGGCAAGCAGTTTTTTTGTGGTCTTGCTGTTGAAACAGTCAGGCGTTAAGCACCTGTCCAGGTAAAAAAAAGATAAATAAAAAATGAAACTGTCCGTGCTGCTCAGAGTGCCCGTACAGAGTGTCGCCTCCTGGGGGTGGAAAATGAGCTGCGCTCAGGAGCGGATTTGTCAGCGTCGCTGAGCGAGACAGACTGCCAGACAGGCTCCTGTCTCGTCCTGTCTTACCCCTGTCTCTCCTCGCATCTCGCGCCTCTCAGTCTCCTCATGCATATCCCAGCAGCCCATCTGGGCCTGCTGAGTCCTCTCAGAGAACGCAGGACACCAGAGACAGACAGAGAGAGAGAGAAAGAAGAGGGGGAGAGAAAAGAGGGAGAGAGAAAAAGGTAGCACTCTTATAAAAGGCGGTGTCACTGGAGGAGTAGAAAGAAAGTGAGCGCAGTGCTGTTCTCTTCTTGAGTCAGACATCGCTACATCACCGCAGAGCAAAGAGCTCATATGGGAGTGTTTGGGAAGAGGAAACAACAGACTGTGGGACAACTACAAGGGGAGACAGTGAGTTTTCGGACCTTTTTTTTTAATCCTTTTTTTTAACCTCTACTGGATCTGCTTTGGCAAGTTTTAATCCTGTTTCTTCAGCTTCTCTTCATCTTCAAGGGCAACAGGAGAGAGAGAGAGAGAGAGAGAGAGAGAGAGAGAGAGAGAGAAAGGAAGAGAGAGAGGGGGTAGAGAAAGAGAGAGGGTGGGACATACTGTTGACCGAGCTCACTGACACCAGCACTTTCTGGCTGAGCTCATTTGTTCTACAGGTTGTCAGAGACTCAGAGACAGTGGAAGTGGGAGTTAATGAGGACCTCACTGTGGGGGGGGGGGGGGTGACGTGGAAGATTCCCGAGTCTCTGAGCCTGAGGAACACCAACATGGTGATCGCCAGATGCTCACAAATATGTGAAAAATCCGGACACAAGTGCCAGTTAAAGGTGCTTCCATACACCTGTGAGGATTAGAAATGCCAAGGGCGTTTGCACAAGGGATGTTGGTAAAGCCTAGGCAACATGAAACCAAGCAACCGTCCCCAGAGGATCACATATGAAGCTTTGAGCTGAGTACCAGCATCCATCTTTATAAGAATCCACTGCAGGCTGGCACAGAGACAGTGTTATATGGCACTTCCAAACTGTAAAACACAGACGGTTACTGTCCAACTCATCCAAACAGAGCTGAGCACCTCCAGTTGTGCACTAACCAATAATAACACAGAGTACGCTCAGTGGCATTTGTCAGGGATTCATTTCCACATGGCACATGGCCACTTTCAACAGGCAAAACAAAGAAGCACACACACACACACACACACACACACACACACACACACACACACACACACACGTGGCACTAATTGATACACAACCTGTCAGCACAATGAATAATTCATGAGCATGGAAATATCACATTTACATTAGTAATTAGTAGCAGCAACCCTCTCTTTCCTCAGAGATGGAGAGGGATCTGAGGTGGATGGAGAGAGAGAGAGAGAGAGAGAGATGAATGATGAATGACAGAGAACTCTACAACATGAGGTCAATATTACTAATGCCCTCCATAATCCAGTATGGACCTCAGGGGCACCTCTCTTATGACCACAGAGGGCCATCTTATAGCCATTAGTCTTATGACTATTCTCTCTCTCTCTCTCTCTCTCTCTCTCTCTCTCTCTCTCTCTCGCGGCTTGTCTGTCTGTCCATCTGCCTCCTTCTGTCATCTGCAGTCAGGTTCTGTCTGCCTCACTCAGCTCCATCCCTGTTGCTTTCTCAATTCTCCCCTCAGCCTCTCCCCACACCTTCTACCTCTCTGTCACTCTGGCTCTATTCCATTCTGTTTGCCAATGTCTATTTCTGTCATCTTCAGCCACTCGGTCTCTTCCCTTTCTGCACATTATTCTCTCTCCCTCCCTCCCTCTCTCCGTCTCTCTAACTTCCAGTTCCATTCAGGTTTTGATGGTCTGATTCTGTCTTCCTCTCTCTCTTTCTCTTTCTTTCTCTCTGCCTCTTTCTCTTTCAGCGCCACTCCCTCTCTCTCCCTTACAATTCTCTCTGTCCTCCTCTCTATAGTCACTATGAGGGGCACATTAGCAGAAGTCTGTGATAGAGCGACTTGTAATCAAACAGTGACAATATGTTATTCTCAAAGTACTCACATACTACAAGGGCATTGCTGGGGAGGGGAGGGACAGGGAGATGGCGTAAGGGGTGCTGGTCATAGGGACAGTCTTAATTTAAATGTCTGTATGGGATTAACAGGACAGTAACAGACATGAACAGGACAAATGTCTGTATGGGCTTAACCTGACATGAAAGAGTTTTTTTGTTGGGGGGGGGGGTCACTTTAGTAGAGACAGAGAGAGAGAGAGGAGAGAGGGAGAGAAGAGAAGAGGAGTGTGTGTGTGTGTGTGTGTGTGTGTGTGTGTGTGGGGGGGGGGGGTTATGGCATATGATCTTCCTTCTAGTTTTGCTATATTACAGTTGCATATAATATAGTCAGTCATACCTTCCAAGTCACATCTTCAAAAATGTACCCTGAGGAAATCAAATGAAAAACACTTGCAGTGCAGCTTTGTGCATACAATTGCAGACTGCTTGCACATCTACCCAGGTATCCAAGGAGGTAGCTGAGGTATCTAATAATGCCATAATTCAGGCTTCTGTGAGGGGACCCATACAGTATGTGTGCATGACTCCTACCAGATTACAGCTATTCCTGCAAGAATTCGGAATCCGTTTCTCTCTCCCCATCGTTCTACTCTCAGAATGCTCTCTGTTGCCTTTCTCTCCCCTATCACATTCCACTACGACGGAGTAACACTGCACACAGTTTTATGCACTCTTTCTTTAGAAATTCATTCCTGTGCTTCTGAATACAACGGAAGCAGCTGTAAACTGAAGCTTCAGTGATTTTTTTTTGCCTTCTCTTCTTCTCTCTCTCCCCTACCGGTCTCTCTGAACTTACAAGAATGGAAACCATATCCAGCAGCAGGACCATATCCATAGGTAAACAACAGACACATAGAGAGAAAACAGGAAGAGAGAAAAGGGAGAGGGTGACAAAAGAGAGCAGGACAAAGTAGAGGGAAGTCAGAGCTATCTTGAGGGGAGTTGACGCAGAGACCGCATCGAGAGTCCAACCAGCGGAGCGTGAGGCAGAGCAAGGAGACTCCAGAGGTCCGCTTGTGTGCCCTCCCTCGGCCCGGTTTAACGGAAGGCTGGTGTTTCCAGTGGCCCCTGCCCTCCACGGAGTCTGGGCCCGTCGCACACCCTGGGGGCTTCAGCGAGGTCACTGCGGCACATCAATGCATGAGACAGGCACGCTCAGTGGCAGCAGCGAGCGCAGTAAATGGCCCATAAATATTTCAAGAGTAAATGCAGGGGCAGGCCAGGCGGACACGCCTGCATATTTCTCTCTGGCTGCTCGGCTCACCTCACCGCCGCTTGACTAGCCTGGAGAGATCTCTTAACCTGCTGCAACCACATAGAGATTGCCTCCATCAATAACAATAACCACGAGCAGGATATGCGTACATGTGTATGTGTGTGTGTGTGTGTGTGTGTGTTAATAGGATGTCTTTATACGAGAGATCAATAGTGATGGCTCTGAAGAGGAAGCATCCAGTCAAAAGAATATATTGGAGAAAAGTGCATGCACTATAGTTTAAAAATTATAAGATCCTGGAGGAACTTTTAGGGGTTCTTCAATTTGAAACTGTGGGGGAACCTCAAAAGGTTCTTCGAAGAACCTTTAAAGAAAGGTTCTTTGAATAACCTTTTCAAAGGTTGCTTGAGGAACCTTTTGAAGTTCATTACAGAACCTTCATTATTATTATTAACCCTGTATACAGTATATAAGGTATATACGTACTGCATGTACTACAGTATATAATGTATATAAGTACTGCATCTATACTGCATGCCTATAGAATGCCTGGAGCACACAGTAGGAAACTGACAAAAAGAGAATGAGATGTAAAGGGAGGAACAAAGCAAGAATGGAGGAGATTTTGACAGAGCAGTCAGCGTAGTCACTGCAGTCACTTGGTGGCCTCGTCAAAAGACGAGCGACGCTGTCAGGGTGAGCACCCCTACCCCACACACACACACACACACACACCCACACACACACACACACATGCCCATACCCACGCTAATGAGCAGCAGCAAAAACACAAACAGAATATGTAAGGGTGCAGGAACGCTGCGCTATTTTAAGAGCTGTGGGCTGAGGCTGATCCATTGATGTGTTAGCGCAGTGCAGGAATCTACAGATGCCATCGCCATCTCACACCCCTCTCGGCAGAGCCTGTGTGTGTGTGTGTGTGTGTGTGTTTGATTTTCTTCGCTGTGCAGTGAATCGGTGGTGAGGATGAGTAAGGATCCAGCCCCCTTAGACAGACTCTACACTCTTCGTGTGGGTGCGAGCGAGCAAGCTTTAGTTTGTCAGAAAAAAAAACACATGAATAATGCACTGAATGTGAGTATGTTTTTGAGGACACACTGTTGTCTCGCCTAAATCCATAGGGACACAAAGACAAAACACACACACAAACACACACACACACACACAAACACACCCACACACACACCCACACACACTAACCTTCTTGGTGAAGTCCATGGCTTTGAGGATGGACAGGTTGAGAGTCTCCAGGGAGGCCAGCACACCTTCATAGTCACCCATGTGTTTGGCAAAGTAGTCTGTGGACAAAGACAGTGGTGTAACAACATAGGGACTATTACATACTTTCACAATAGACAAATACTGCCTGTGCTCTAATGGATGATTCCTAAAAGACATGGATTGAAATTCAGATGTTACAGAGGCAAGATGAAGAAGCAGAACCGAACAGCATCACAAGTTACCTGTGATCATGCAAGTGCAAGCACATTTTTGATACATTCTCTCTCTCTCACACACACATACACACACACACACACACACACACACACACACACACACACACACACACACACACACACACACACACACACACACACACACACACACACTCTGTAGTGATGACTCACACGGACACACTTCACCCCATACCCCGCCACATGCACACATTCTGTTTGACATACCTCCACATGAAAACATTTACATTTACATTTATTCACTTATAAAATGATTCCTACTTACCACAGAGTTCCTTGGTGTCAACATTACTAATAGATGACAGGTTAGGGGTAGCATAGGGACAGAAGGAGAGGCAGTGGGAAAGAGAGGGGTAAGAAACACAGGAGAAGGCAGGAAAAGGTACCACACACCCACACGTCCCAGGCCACACCTCAACACATCTACTCACTCATAGAACACTAGTGACTATCCCATGGAACGTTCCACACACGTACACACACACATACACACACATACACACACACACATACACACACACATACACACACACACACACACACACACACACACACACACACACACACACACACACACACACACACACACACACAGAAACACAGAAACACACACACACACACACACACACACACACACACACACACACAGAAACACAGAAACACAGAAACACATCCCTCCACTAGGCAGTTGAACCTCTGACATGCACTTTTTAACTGATGATGCACTCACGTCCAATTATTGGAATACAATGCGGCCAGTGGTGGAGCCTGTGGCTATCTCTCCGTGCATATGGATCAGATGAGTTACCGGTAGCCTCTTCCTCCAGGCCACACACACACACACACACACACACACACACACACACACACACACACACAGATTGATGTGGAGGTGGACAGGAAGGCTGAGAGAAACCGGCGTGCTGATAAATCACTTGCGTGACGACTCGAGCCTCGGCTTCAGATGTAAATGAGCCGGTTTAACAAGAAGATCAATTACGACGCACAGGATGAAAAATGCTACAGAGTGACAGGCTAATGGAGCGTATTGTGCACATTTTCGGTCCTACACGGCAGGACCCCTGTCTGTGGTGTGTGTGTGGGGGGGTCACCTGAAGGCAGGTTGTCACACCACGGTGATGGCTGCCAATATCATCATCACGCTCAGTTTCCCAGGCAAATGGCGTGAAAATCAATGCACGCTCTCTGTGGTCTTTCAACCGTTCCTGACGTGACGGCCAGTCTCAATCACCTCCCATCTCTGTTGAGCTTCCTGCCAATATAAAAGGAGGCTAATTTCTCAAATAATTTGAGGTAAGTAATTCACAAATTAATTGAAAGAGGTCCCCTCTTGTTGTCGGAATTCATTAGGGTTAATGAAAACACGCTGAGGCCACTGAGGGCATGGTCATTTACTGTCCTTTTCCCTTCCATCAAAGTGTTCTGTGCTCTTCGGCTAACGACGCTGACGGGAAGGAGCCGGTGACGGGCACAGAGCCATTGCGGGGTACTCTGAATAGAGGGAGGGAGGGTGGAAGATGAAGAGCGAATGAGGAAGAGGATGAAAAGATGAGGTGTGGCGGTACCAAACCGCGTGTCCACTGCCCGCGGCCCTCGCCTTGCACACCTCTTCTTTCATCAATCATCCCTGCCTTTCACTCCTTCTCCTTTGTTTGCTTCTTTCATCTGTCACCTCTCTCCATCTCTCATGAGTTCTGACCAAGGGCTCGTTATGAAAGGAAGAGGCCACCACCTTAGGAAGGACCGCACCTTAAAGGCTGGCTGTTTGAGGGGACCCATGTTCCCATGATGCACGGCGAGAGAGCACACAGCCCTGCTTCACAAACCACTGACCTAACAAGAAGAGACACTAACAGACCAGACCAGACTAGACCGGCCAGATGTGGGCCGGATCAGAGCCAGATCTGGCCCGGAGAGTTTGGCCAAATGTGAACGAGCCGTGCCTGAGGCACAACGCCAGGGGGAGCAACAGAGCACATCACAGCACCGCACAACACAACACAACACAACACAACAGCACAGGACTCAGCACAGTGAGAGCACAGGACGCATGAAGCACTAAAGAGGACACAGGGTGGACTATTAGGGACAGGGGGGACAAAGAGGGACACGTCTAGCCCTGGTAGCAAAAGAGAAACGTGGTTGACACAAAAAAGAAACAGGACGGGGGAGATACAGAGAGAGTTCTTGAGACAAGACAGAACACTCAGATCCAAGATTCAACACCAAGCAATAAAAGGGCTACTGACTGTTCTCAAGACGAATCGCTCTTGTCTAGCTGTGCGGGAGCAATGTATTGGAGAGGATGTGTATGCTCTCCTCCCTATAAACCTACTCTCAGATCCCATTCTTTTTTTACACCTTTCACCTCCGGCACATCAACACTCTCTCTCCTCCCGCTCCCCTCCCCCACACCTACAGTCTTCACTGTCACACTCTCTCTTCTTCTCTCCTCTCCTTTCCCTTTCCCTCGCTCCTCTCTACCTCCTTCTCCTGCACTGCTGCTGCGGCTGCTGCCTCCTCTCACGGCTGTGCGCTGGTTCATTATTTAGTGAGCTTCGCCGGACCAGGAGGACGGGGACTTGGGCTCGGCAGCTGTGCGCCTCGTGGCCTGCTTTACATAATTCATTCTGAAATGTGATTAAAGACAATGCACGCGGAGGAGAGTCACAACCTCCTGAGACATACTGACACACAGAGAAAGGGAGGGAGGGAGGGAGAGAGAGACCAAGAGGCAAGAGGAGGAGAGAAATATGTGCCATAAAGGCACTGCATTAGGGAAGGTGCTTCAAAAACACATATACTGTAAAATAAAACACACTCTCTCTCTTTGTCTCTCTCTATCTGCCATTTTCTCTGATCTCCCCATCATTAACCCATATGTACGTACAAAACCCCCCACATAAAAACAATAACTATACCTAACATACTGTACATATACAATACATTAATATAAAGCTCTTTTTAGATCTCTTTCTCCTTGAAACACACACACACACACACACCTACACAAACACAGGTGGAAACAGACAGGTGGCTTATAGACATTTCACTGTGTACAGACAGCACAAAGAGCACTCCAGCGGAGAAAAGTGTCTGATAATGAAAAAGATAGAGCGCCTGACCCTCTTTCTCCTCTCTCTCTCACCTCCAATCCCTCACTCCGTCTCCTGAGTAATTCTCCTTCCGTCTTTTATTCGTTCTAACCAGCCCCCCCCCTCTCTCCACACTCGTTCTGTCTACTTTTTGTCTCTCCTGGATCAACGTAATCCGCTTATTGTCAAACAGACTGGCACTTGGGTGCAGAGAGCTATAGTCCTCTCTGTGTGTGTGTGTGCGTGTGTGTGTGTGTGTGTGTAGGTATGTGTGTGTTGTGCTCCTGCCCCCCTGTCGAGGGCTGGCCGTGTACCTGGTGTTATCTGAGTCAATGGTGTGAAACAGCTTCTCCAGTTCCTCCTCGTTCAGGGTGCCATCAGAGAAGAAGCCAAGAAACTCGTCCAGAGACAGTTTCCCATCATCTGCAAGACAGACAGACAGAGAGAAAGAGAGAGAGAGAGAAGATTGAAATGTATGTCTTTTTTTCAGCACTGCACTGATTCCAGACATGCAACAAGGCACCAGTATTTGCACATAAACAGTATGACTTTTGCTTGGATGTAATGTAATGTGCTGATTAATGTCAGTGTCTTGATTACTATTGCGATATAGATCAGCTGTTCATCAACATTATCATCATCATTACCAACAGTGGCATGTTTGTTATCATCACCATATCATAATCCACACTGTCAACATCATCACCATTAAGATAATTATAATGAGAGGAGATCATAATCATCTGAGTCATGATTCCAATAACAGGCTTCTACGTGGTGGTTTTACAACAAGAGGGACCACACTATGTAATTAGTTTTTGCCTATTTGCTGAACTGGCTATTGAATATCTTGCAATTTACACTAGTTCCTTTACAGACTTTAGCTTAGTGGAGATCCACTCAACGGAGTCTACATGACTGTCGATATTTTGCTTTCTCTCAGCTTGTGTGTGCAAATGTAATGAATATGTAATGCTTGTTCCATTTATTGTGCACAGTGAAAAACACAACAAAAAGTAAACCGGAGCACACTATAGTTATTCCCAAGCTGATTCACAGTGCTGACTCCCTGCCCAGCTTTGGGAGGAAACTTACAGGTCTGATGGCAGAATAACTGTATAATTTTGTCCAATACGTTAAGTCGCAGCACACACACACACACACACACACACACACACACACACACACACACACACACACACACACACACACACACACACACACAATGCTTGCAGCATGGCTACAGAGGTAGGCAGAAGTCCCTGGAGCTCACAATGTTCAGACACATGGTATGAAGTATTCATGGCCCTGGGCATGGCCTTGAAGCTGTTAAACTGGACCTCTGGTTACTGGACAAATTGGGTGCTAGTGAAATAGAAGGAAGAAAGTGAATAAGTGTTTATTCTCAGAAAGAGAGGAAAGAGAGGGGAAGAGAGTGGAACAGGGCATACCACACACCAACACACTGTCCTTCACAGCCGATGACGGCGGTGCGAGGCTTTGAAATAGAAAGGCTTTTAAACGCACCCCTTAAAAATCAAACATTCTTATACTTACTTCCAGCTTTCTTAACTTCTCTTTATCAGTCTCTATACATCCTTTTGTGTATTCTGGTTTCTTCTTTAGTCCTGATTCTAACCACTTTTCACTCCTTTCTTCCTTTTGTCCTTTCCCTCTAACCTTTCCACTTCTCTCCTTTTTCTCTCCTCCTCCCTTCTTCCCTCCCTCACTCTCTCTCTCTGTCCTCCTCTGTCACTGTCATCTCTCTGTTCTCTGGCTCCACAGATGCCCAGTTTGGCACTGAAGGGCTGACATAAGTGATTGCGCCAGGGTGCCTGGATGGTGACACGTCCTCGCTTTCACCCAAAAGAACCTAGCCCCCCCCCACACACACACCTTAATATCTCACCCCCCCTTCCCACCTCACCTGCTCACCCTGCCACCCAGGGGTCTTCCATTGTACTCCAATCTCCACACACACACACACACACACACACACACACACACACACACAGAGCCATGTGCATATGCATGAGTCTTGTGTATGTGCCTGCGAGTGTGTGTGAGTGTGTGTTGGTGGTGGGGAGGTGGAAGTTGGACACCTAATTAAACACTGACCCACTTTTCGGGGCTGCACCCCACTAAGGAGTTCCGTGTGCAGAAATAGGAGACCTCGCTCTCTCTCTCTCTCCCCCCTCCCCTCCCCCTCCTCTCTGCCCCTCTCCCCCACATCCCCATGCTGCTGAGCTGGAAGTGCTACACAGGTTGGCTTATCAACCCTCCTCAGCTCCGCCTGCTGCAGCTCAGCTGGGGGAATGGATGGCAATGGTGGCAGAACATGGCGCTTCCATCACCAAGCGCCCCGCTGCCGCCACACAAAACCTAGGAAGTTGTCCTCGACCGGGGCCACGTTGTTGGCGAACACACGCGAAGGTAGATTAGATTTCTGGAGTATTCTGGGTGATGAATGGGCCGAGTTATAGGATGTTCTTGGGGGGGCGGGGTGGGACGAGGGGCTGATGGAGGGAGGGACGCACGCACATGGCGCGGATGAGGAGATGAAAAACTTCTGCTGGAATAAATCACTGCTGCGCTGAACATTCACAGCCCATTTAGGTCGACAGCTTCAGTGAGCCAGCGCTTGAATTCATTTTTCAGCCTCTGTCATAATCAGGGAGAGGGGGCGGCAGGGTTCTATTGTGTGTGTGTGTGTGTGTGTGTGTGTGTGTGTGTGTGTGTGTGTGTGTGTGTGTGTGGGTGTGTGTGTGTGTGTGAGAGAGAGAGAGAGAGAGTGTGTCTGTGTAGGTGGCAGTAGGTGTGTGTGTGGGTGTGTGTGTGTGTGTGTATGTGTGTGTGTGTGTGTGTATGTCTGTGTGCGTGATTGTTTGCGTAAGTGAGAGTGTGTGTGTGTGTGTGTGTGTGTACAGTGAGGTTACTGTGGCAATGAGGCTTGGACACCAATCTGACTGCGACAGACCAGAGGGGCAAAAATTTGCATTTTCTTTCTTCCTTTTTTCCTCCCTTTCTTTTCCCTCCCTTTCATCCACCGGGCTCCTGTGCCATCTCGGAGGCAGCCAAACATGAGCAACAGAGCCGCCGCACACACATCTCTGTGCTCTTACTCTTTAATGGCTTTCTTTTTGGGTCCTCCGTGTTGGGTCGTCATGGCAACGGGAGGGAGAAGAGATCTGGCCTTCTTTGGGATGTCTCAATCTTCCTCTCTTCCTCCCCCCTCCCCTCCACACACCATCTCTCTTTTTCTCTCTCTCTCTCTCTCTCTCTCTCTCTCTCTCTCTCTCTCTCTCTCTATCTTCAGTTCTTCTCTGCCTTTTCTCACTGTCCTTCTCTAGATTTCTATTCAGGTGCTAAATCTCTCTCTCTCCCCCTTTCTCCCTCCCTCCCTCTCTTTCTTTCTTCCACTCTTCTGCCATTTCTTAGTCTCCCACTCACTTCTTAATTCACAATCTTCCCTCTTTGCCAATGACCTAATACACTCTGAAAGGGAGAAGGATGATATTCATTCATTTCTATGGCCTCACTCCTCCACACACTCCCCTCTTTGTGATCCCTCCATCTCTGTATTCGGCAGAGCCCCATTAAGAACCTCCTCTGAGCCATTATCTTGGTCTTCAGGTGCTCTATGCAGACAATGCGCTCGGCGCTGGCGAGGAGACCCCCTGCCAGGCAGAGATCACAGTGCCCTTCCTGCCTGATAAATAAAGAGAGGATTTCATTAGTGTCAAGGCAAAAAGTGCTGCGTCTGCTCGTGCCGGGCTGCTAGCGCCAGCCACAGAGAATAATGGACAGGGCCAACTGGACCATTTAGGGGAACAAAATAGGTGTGGGTACGGACAGTTCCGAGGGGACATCTGGGTGCTGGCGGGAGCATCCCTTCAGGGCGGAGGACAGAGGGAAGAGTGTGTGTGTGTGTGTGTGTGTGTGTGTGAGGGATGGGTGGGGAGGGGGGGGGGGGGGGTTAGAGAGGTCATTTGGTGCTTCAACTGGCAAAGGAGTCAGATCAACACACTGCTGCAACTGGGACGACTGAGAGTGTGCAGTCCAAACACACACACACACACACACACACACACACACACACACACACACACACACACACACACACACACACACACACACACAGTGCCCTATGGCAGCAGGTCTGAATGTGGTGATGAATGGGCAGCAGGAGTGGCTTTCACAGAGCTGCCATCTCTCCCCCTACTGTGGCATCCATCAGCAGTATTAAATCAGCTCCACCTGTCAGGGACCACAACCCTATACCCCTACTAAAGCATGCTAGACCTCTACACAGAGTATACTACACCCCTACATACTACAGCATGCTACACCTCTACACACTACAGCATGCTACACCTCTACACACTACAGCATGCTACACCCCTACACACTACAGCATGCACACTACAGCATGCTACACCTCTACACAGAGCATACTACACCCCTATGCATACTACTGTCCTACATATGGAGCGTAATACATATTTAAAGGGACCATACTACACCCTTGCATGGAGCATACTACTCCCCTACATTAAGCGTACTACATCCCTAAAGGGAGGATATTACACAACTAAAGGGAGCATACTAAACCTTTACATGGAGCATACTACACACTAATTTAAATAAAATATAGCCTTAGATACTGCACACCTACATGGAGCATAACACAACCTTACATAGAGCATAATACACCCCTACAGCTCTGGAACCAACTTCAAGATGACATCAAAAATGTCCTAGCTAGTTACAAATCTAGACTTAAGACTAAACTGTTCTCAGATGCTTTGCTGTGATTCTTGCACTTCAAATGCACTTCCCATTAATCAGAAGCACTCTGTCTTTTAACGATTCTACTTTTTATTGTTTGCCTCCACACCCGCCTGGTGCAGGCAGCAAATGTCATCACAATCTATGATGATAAACAATGGATGCACCGGCAAGGGTAGAACTAAAGCATAATCTCCATAGCGATGGCGAAAGGTTTCAATGCTGGTGTGCAGAGTTGTATTGAAAACAATGGATCCGAAGAAATCTATCGTCTGAAGCGGATGCACCACACTCATGTCAGCAGCGGTGTGTAGTGGTGGGCCTTACTGTACATGGAGTAGACTACCCCCATGCACATGTGTACACACTCACTTGTAAATGTAAATGTAAATCAGGTTTCTTGGCCAAGTATAGAGTACTTGCATATACAAAGAAATTTGGTCTCTGCATTTATCCCATGAATTAGTGAACACACAGAGCACACAGTGAACACACAGTGAGGTGAAGCACACACTAACCCGGAGCAGTGAGCTGCCTTGCTACAGCGGCGCTCGGTTAGCAGTGAGGGGTTAGGTGCCTTGCTCAAGGACACTTCAGCCGTTACTACTGCTCGTGGATCGAACTGGCAACACTTCGGTTCCAAGCCCAGAGCCCTAACCAGTAGGCCACGACTGCCCCACACTTTTGTATAAGAATCACTTTTGTCTACCTTCACCATGGCTACCAACAGTGTTACTGTTACAGTACATCACAATAATGTGCAAGGAGAACTTCGCTCCTTTATGATTGTTCCTGTTGCGAAATCAAACCTTTCCATTCTAAAACTAATAGGCTTCCCTAAATCTAATTGCCAGAGAGGCAGAATCAAAACGAAATCACATTAGAGCCATGCATCTCCTGATTAAACGCGAGAGCGCTCCTTTACGACTGCCCCTGCCAGCCACCAAATCAATTAATGCATATTAAAGCAAATCTCATTACGCTGCTATTCACTCATGCATACACTGGGACCCTTTGACACTGAATAGCAAAGCTGTGACAGGCAGGCAAGCAGACAGACTGAGCGCAGTCAAGCTAACGGATGAACAGTGTGTCGAGGCGCCCTCCTAATCCGCGCAGATGAGGGCTGACGGGAGAGGAAACTGCAATTACCTTTAGACGGGGGGCAAAGAAAAGGAAACATGATGCGTTTCCTCCCCGACCCCACCCAACCAATCAGGTCTGCATACAAGTGCAGGAAACAACAATCCATCAGGCCTCTTCCTTCCAGCCCCTTGTTGACTTTATCTCTCTCTCTCTCTCTCTCTCTCTCTCTGTTTCTCCAGTACCAGAGTGAAATGAGAGCTGATTACCTGGGGGGTGTGAAATCACTGCCTGTGTGTGTGTGTGTGTGTGTGTGTGTGTGTGTGTGTGTGTGTGTGTTGGGGAAGGGGGGTAGCCTAATCAACCTTTAAGGAGAGATCCGCTTAATAAGGATCTTTCATTGTATGCAGATAAGGTCTGTGTGTGTGTGTGTGTGTGTGTGTGTGTGTGTGTTGTGTGTGTGTGTGTGTGTGTGTGTGTGTGTGTGTTGTGTATGTGTGTGTGTGTGTGTGTGTGTGGTGTGTGTGTGTGTGTGTGTGTGTGTGTCAGGGTGGTGGGAAGTGTCAGTGAATACCACCATGATTATACTCATTTCCTCTAATTCAGCTTCAAGTGAATCGGAATGAATAGCGGGTGGACGTGTGTCTGTATCACCAAGCCCACCCCCAACCCCCACCCTGTGTTTGAATAGGGACACAAAGCCGAGTAGAAAGTGTGAAAAGCACACAATGAGACAGCATGTTTGGTGTCTGAATGACCTGTAATGGTGCTGATATCCAGCAATAATGCTTGCATAAGTAAAGAGACTCTTGTTTGTTTAGTGTGCTACTGGCAGAGGCATCGTTCGGTCAGAATTGCCATTAAATATGCTTTCAGTAGATGCTGACTCAAGAAGAAAGCGGGGGGGGGGGGGGCAGAGGAGGCAGGGGAGAGAAGATCAAAGCAAAGGCAAAGAAGTGTGGAAAGAACGACAGACAGACTACTACTGAGGGATGTAAAGAAGAGGAAGATGAGATGAGACATGTCAGAGAAGAGAGAAAGAGATGAATAAGCAAGACGAGAAAATGACAAGTAGAAGAAAAGGTGAAAAAAGAGGAAAGGAACTGCAGTGATTAAGGACACATACACAGTGGGTTTTAGCAATTTAGCTAGTATGGTCTGATTTATTCCAATGGAGAATTAGGTTCTCTCAGCTGATTTCCCTTCAGGTGGTTTTAGTGAATAGGTGAAAATCCCCTTGGTGTACATGGTGGAAGTACAGCATATGCCCAAGGATCAACCAACAGCTGATGTTCGTTCAGCATAGAAAGCACAAAACAACCAAACTGGACTCTTCATATTTTCTTTGGCCAGACATCTAGTCAAGACAGAAGAGACCAGGAGGAGAAAGAGAGAGAGATAGAGAGAAAGGGAGAGAGAGAGAGCAGAGACCAGAAAGAGAGGAAGGGAGCAATACAAGACAGACAGAAACAGTGATGAAAGGTTAGCTTGCTTAATTGATAGAAGCCTGACAAAAATGAAGAGAAATGATTCGGTCGATCAGGGCCAGACGGAGCTCCGGGGAGACAGGCGCGTTAGTGATGAAGGCGGGATCTGACCTGAGATTGGATTTTCATTTGATTAAAGCTCTCCACCATCTGGAGACGGCGCAATCATATGGAGATCATCAGAGCGCCATGGAAACAACCAAGAAGGGGTTCGTGCCCTCGCACCAGGGTCCCGATACGCTGTAACCAAGGGTAACGGGGCACGGGGGAGATTGCGAGGGCAGATGTGATAATGTCCTTAACCTTGGAGGATCCATTCTTTTGACGACCCTCCAGCCAATATTGCAGTCCTAATAACATGTTCTCCTCAAAATGGGATTGATGTGTGCAATCATCATGCTAGGAGTCTTGGAGGTGCTCACTGACAGAAGAAATATGTCGATGCATCAAGGCATATTGTGTCCCCATATGAGGCCAGAGTGTACACATGCCACGGGTGAAAGCCACACAGACAGTGTGTCCTGCATGAATGACCAAAGGGGAGCTTATTTCCAGAGCTTTCACTGACCTCAGATGGATATGGATGAGGGGAAAGGCTGCTATGCAGTTAAATTAGGCTTTGGCTATCTCTCTCTCCCTCACTCTCTCTCTCTCTCTCTGTCTCTCTCCCTCACTCTCGCTCTTTCCCTCTATATCCAACTTCTCTCACTCTCTCTCCCATTTGCTCACTCTCCACCAGCAGAAATTGCAACTTTTTCCCGATGTCGCTGTGTCCTTGTGATGGCACAAAAACAGTATGTGGGGGTAGCGTTGGCTGAAGGTCAAGACTTTGCAGGGAAAAAGAAACTTTGTGCAACGTGTGGATGAAAAAGCTGCTCCCAGCTGGGACGGCTTTCCCCACCGGCAGATGGCCACACAAAGTGAGAGGAGCACTTTTATGCTTGTTTTCAAAGCTTGCCTTCCAGAGACACACACACACACACACACACACACACACACACACACACACACACACACACACGAATACAGACTATGATAACATCTAACGATACACATTCACACCCACCCACAGCCAGGCAAAGTTATACGGAGATCCACTAATTAACTGACACCTAAATGTCATTTGGACAGAGGCCTTGGCGAGCTCTTGATTACAGCATCACGTCCACACACACGCACGGCTGTCAAAACGACACCCTCACCACCCCTCCTGATCAGCAGGGGCCCAAAAAGCCCCTCCGCCCAGTAATAACATTCCTTTTCACTAGGTATCTCTCCTGTCAATCTAAAGCCCTGCTATGCAATCCCCAGAGCACAGAGAAAAAAGGGTGTTTTTTTTTGTCTCAGAGAGGCGGTGGAGAGGCAGGCATTCAATCAGCGATTTTTTTTCTGCTCTTTTCTCTTTAGCTTTTGGATCGCTCTCTTGTTGTGGTAATACTGGTAATCCCACCTCTTTTATCTGCTGAAGAGATAGGCAATGCACTGTGCCAGAGAAATGGCAAGAGATTTCCCTAAAGTGAGCATGTGATAAGACTGGTGTTAAAGAGATCTGCATCTACTGGCTGCAGTGATGGGACAGCCTGACTTCACACATCTTTTCAAAAGGTATTTCGCTTTTCACCGGGAAAGTTTAGAGATGTGTTCTACTCCTAAGCTGTGCACCATGTTTCTGTTGCGTAGAGCTGTTTCTCTCGATGATTAACAAAGGTCATAGCTGCTCTGTGTGTGTGTGTGTGTGTGTGTGTGTGTGTGTGTGTGTGTGTGTGTGCGAGAGAGAGAGAGTGTGTGTGTAGAGTGGGCTTGAGCTGGAAAGGTCATGTCACTGATTCAGCCTCAATAATTCACACTCTTACTCCAAATGTGATGCAACAGATTCTTTTATCTTTTTTGCCAATTTAGTGGATTCTTAAAGAACTGAACAACTGACGAAGCAGGCAGCATATGGTTGTCCCAGCATGCAGACAACACATGTATTTATACACGCACACATATGTTCCAGAATTAATAGAAGACCTATTGCCTGGTTGACAACAGATCATTTCTCAAATCTCAAATTGAGATTGAGAGTGGGTGTGGGAAGTCGTCATTGATTTACGACTTCCAGGAAGTGTAACGAGCAGTGAAATTAAACATTGGTGCATTAAACTCTTACCAAATCACTTCAGAAGTGCAGAAAACCCATCTTGTAAACAAATGTTTTAAATGCAGTTTTTCTGCAGTTGCAGAACTCTGTTTAACCTTGTCACTATCAGCACAGCCATTGGTTGTGTTGAATGCACTGCTCTTTCTGTCATCAAATGAAGCCTGTCCCATGCTGGATAAATCATTGCGATCCTGGGTTTTTGTTGTTTCTGAAACGGTATCAATGGGATCCTTTCCAAATCCAAATTCAAATCTGTTAACAGGTTCATCTGGGTTCACACAGGGTAGTAGACCTACAGTATGCAATACAGGTACGTATCATCTACTTAACAATATTTGAATGTGTGCAGCCATTTACATTAAAGAACTCCACCTTGATGCACTTTCAGGTTTGATGCAAAATACATTATTGTAAGCAAAGGACAGTTATGTGTACAGTTAAACATGCTTTCACAATGTAACATACTGTGTCTCAGTGTGTGAGAGCTCCATGACATTTGACCTCTGACCTTCATGCTGCTATCATCAGGCTGAAACAGGTGTTTGGTGGACAATTTGGTATATCAATGGGCTGAACTCATCTTAGTGCTTCCAAAAAAAAGCCTCTTTGGCATGCCTAGGACTTGGACAGTATCTGGCATCTCAAGATGGTGTCCAACTGTTCAGCTTCGCTTCCGTCCAAGCACACACAATTACAGTATGTGGGGAATCGTGATCCCAGCTTCCTGTTATCTAACTATGGCTAGAATCGAGAAAGTGTGCGTGGGTAAGGCAGTCTCTGCCCAATCTTTCCTCAACAAGCCTTCCCAGCCAATGGCAGTTCTGCCAGCCAGTCCACTGGCATGGCATTCTGGTGTAGCGATGCCAGCCCGAAGAGGAAACTGGCACAGCGGGAATGGCAGGGGAAGCGGAGTTCAGCCCAAACCTGCCACGGTATCTCTCAGACAGCACGTCTGCTGCAGAAGTAGCGTTATCACCGTGCGTGCACCCCCCAGTCGAATATCCACAGCTAACCCCTACAGCGTGCCATCATCTGTGGTCAGTCCACTCTCTCCACACAGTGGATCAGTTACACCAGATGGACACCTGCGGGCACAGCTCAGCAGCGTGGGCAAGACTGGGCATCCTCTGTCAGGGGTGGAGAAAATGAGGCCAGGCTTCTGTTGCTGTAAAACAACCAGCACTGTGTCCTCCTCAAAAGGTTTTAAGATGCAGAATGGTGAATAGGAATTGTCCCTAGGCTTGGATCATATAACAGCCTCTTCTTCTCCACACAGTGCAGGGGTAGGCAGAGCAGTGTAAAATGCCCCGGGAGTTAAGAGAACTCGTTTGGTTCTGCTAAAAAATGACTGTACTGAAACAGGATCTTGTGGAGGGATTGGGAGGGGGTAGGGGTTGACTTTATCTCAAAGTCAATCTCAAGACAATAACACCAGCCACACATTTCAGATCACAGGTGTCCTACGTGGTGTGCACACAATCTGTCTCCTTGCTGGCAGAGTGATCATTATTTCAAATCATTAAATCATTGTTAAATAAATGTACCACAGATGTTAACGAACATGGCCAGGACAGAATACCTAGCAAACCGCGAACATTAACGGCAGGTAAGCAGCCGTTTAAGTAAAGCGCAGCCGTCAACGGCGAAGCCGACGGACAGGTGAGCGGGGGGTGTCGTCGACAAACAGCGGGTCTCGGCGGGCCTCCCTGCGCCAGATGTGTGTGGCAGGGCCCAGGGAATGACACGCCTGTCGGCTTGCGCACCTGTCAGCCGCTCGTCTGCTTCCCCTCTTAGTGCCTTGTGCGGCGGCACGGTGTGAACGGAACGAAGCATGTTTTTGCCGAGGACAAACCAGCTCGTTGATGATGATAGCAGATGCTCTGGAGAAAGAGGTCGGCGCTGTCTGACAAACGACAGCTGCAGTGGGTCCCCAAAGCCATTCAGCAAAAAGACCTTCTCAGTATGATATGAAGGTGTCACATGTGATAGGCCATTCAGCATGTACAGTGATATAAGTAGAACTAGCGACTGAACACACATCAGTGCAAGAGACTACAGATTAATATCATAAAGAACTGAGTCTGAGTGTAATAATACATCTTCTATATCACATGATGGTAAGTGATGAGAACAGTCATATCGCTAACTGGTTGTTTGCACTAAATCCATGAAAAAAATGCTGCTGAACCAGAGATCAGAGAATCTGCAGGAAAAAAATACTCTCTACTTTGACATCATAGGTATATAGATGGAGAGTTCCGAGGCAGGATACATACAGTATTTGCCCCTTTGAGTGTATGTGGTTTCAGACCTGGGTAGCAAATCTGACTTCAAAAAGTATCAGAAGAAAAAAAAAAACACTTCAAAAGGCCCCCATAACTGTAGAACCTTTGATCCGAAAATCTGTCAGGCTACAAGGCATCCTGGAAAAGCCTGAGCCTGAGATACTGCAGCCTTGTGAGGGAGTGTGTATAGTTAGGAGCAATGCACAGGTACTGGGGATATTAACAGTAGCATGCAAAGGCTCCTTCAAAAAAAGAGAGACTTGGTGATCTCCAGTGCTTATTAAACAGAAAAGGAAAAAAAGAACAGCCAAACTCACCCAAACCCTGCATGCCAGTTAGCTGTCTTTTAAAGGCTCATATATCAACCCCCAGACAGTGTGTCTCTTTGGCTTGCATGTCTGCTCTCCTCCTTGTCTTGCCACCCCCCCCCCCCCCCCCCCCCCCCCCCACCCACACACACACACACACACACACACACACACACACAGAGCGCAGTGAGTGGGCTGAGTGGTCAAAGAGCATCTCTCTCAGGGGCCCGCTGTAATGGAAGGCTATCAGCTGATCTGAACGAAAATGAGAGGAAGACAAGATTCCCTTTCTTCCTTCTTACAGAGTCCTGCAGGCTGGCCTGCACCCGCAAGTTAAAGTAAAAAAACAATACAGAAAAGGCTGATTTTGATGGCACAAACAGGCAGACATACGTTTGAAGAGTGCAATCGCAGGTCGGACACTGACGCTTTGGCTCAATGCCGTATTGTTATCTTTTGGATCTGACAGGAAAAAAACAAGCTAAAGCATTGGAGACAAAGCAGCTGCCCGCAGCCCTGCAGCGTTCACAAGCACTCTCCTCTTTCCGCTGCTCACCGCTGCACACAGCTTATCGCCAAGCCAAACATGTGTGTTTACCTACCCTGTTTACAGCCTTGATTGAGCAAACAGAGAGAAGCACAACAGCACCCACCTCAAGATCCCCCTTTCATTGCATTCCCATGCCAGTGCCAACAAAAAAAAAAATCACATTTCACTAATTTCTCTCTTTTAATACAGAACACTTGGCCAAACCTAGTTAAAACCAGATTTAGAGCGAGGGAGAACAAAAGAGCGGGAGAAAAAAGCAGTAAATATTAAAAGGGAGCGGCAGACCCAAATCTCTTCGCCTCAGGCCCGAGCTATGTTTTAATTAGCCAGGGACCCCTGGGATAGGACAGAGTAACTGGAAGGAACCTAAGGGTGCCAAAAGCAGTTTCAGCTGCTTAAAACCGAGTCCCCCCGCTGTCTTCTGATGTTTTCTTCATTGATATACTTTCTTCTACTCTAGATGAAATATAACAGAATAGTTTCAACAGCAAGAAGGTTCTGGTCTATGGTCTATATTATTCACCATAAAAGCATTCAGATTTATGTACTCTATATAAGGCGCCTTTATGAGGAGTGCTTCCAAACTTGATGGGGAAAGCTTCAAAGTTTATGAGGAATTTTTTTTTTGTAAAAATAACTAGGGTGAATACATTTTGCATAACTTTGGATCACAGAGAAAGGTTAGAACTAATGGCCAAGAGACGTTATGTGTGAGACCTCAAACAGCTGACCAAGATCCCACACAGGGAGTGTTGACCATTAGTTCACCTTCCTAAGTAAGTGTGAAGTTTGCAAAAAAATAAAAAACAAGAACAGTTCTAATAACAGTTCTAATGAGAGAAGGACCTCTGACAGAGCCCCTTATGCATTCTTCCATTTTAATTGGACTATTTCTAGCTGATTCTCCAGGCTCCCTTCTTCTGATTGTGATTCTCCTGCCTGAGCACTGAGCTACGTTCACCCCACCTAACAAGGCCAGATCAGGGCGTCTCAGTCCAATCTCTGTCCATGCTGCCTGATACTAACTTCAGACACATGGTGGAACAAGAGGGAGCACAAGTAACAAACGTAAAGGCCCAGTTCAGGGAGCAGGGACATCTCTGCAGGCTCCAACGTGTTTCTGACCAGACACACGTGGGGATGTCGGGGTCGGAGCAGGGAGAGGCATTAAGCAAAACGTCTGACCACCTTGCATCACCGGGGCCGCACGCTCACACCTTAAATAAACCGCGAGGCCCCGACAACCTCGGGTCACTCCTGTGAGACTTCACACATGAGCGAGCAACGGCAATCTCTCGGGATGGCAGGGTAGGGAGGCGCTGGTGTTTAGTGGCGCTCCACAGCTGTCTGTCGGTGAGCGTGACTAATTACTGGCCATGTGGCCCTGGGCACACACACCCTCTCTAACCCCAGCGCTCCCTCCGAGCCGATGCTGGACCACAGCATAATTTCTACCATCAACCCTCAAGGGATGGACTTACAACCCGCTCAGACATCTGGGTATTTCTGCCCCTAGAATTTTTTTTAAACAACCACTGGCACATACTCTGAATTAATGAGATGGCCCTTTGATGGCAGGCCATTGGAAATCTGGGACACATTTATAATGTAGGTGAACAACACAGCAGAATAGGCCTGTGCATTTGGCCTCCAATGGTTATTCCTGCAGGCTTTCAGAGACCATTGCCTTGGAAAGGCAGTCCCCTCAACGCCCTTCAGTACAAATGCCAACACTAGCTTGCCAATTTAGAGTAAACAGACATCCCTAAATGCCTGTTGTCTTCCCAGCAACGTGAATGACAATAATTACCCCCAAAACTAATGAGTCAGAAACCTGCCGAGCATCAAAAATAGCAATTAAACCTCCTAACACAAGGGCCAACAGGCAGAGGCAGTCTTTAACCGTGCTTCAGGTCTTTGACACTGTACACACACAAGTGTGACAGTAGCAGGTGTTTACGTCGGTGTTTGGCTGTGTGTACATGCGCATGCATATTTGAATGATTACATGCTGGTAGTGACAAAACGAGACTAAATAAATCAATCTTTGCAATCCTCCTAGTCCTATGTGTTTTTGTGCAGAGCTTTGTGTGTGTGTGTGTGTGTGTGTGTGTGTGTATGTGAGAGAGAGAGAGAAGGAGAGAGAGAGAGAGCGAGAGTGTGAGTGAGTGTGTGTGTGTGAGTGTGTGTGTGTGTGTGTGTGTGTGTGTATGTGTGTGTGTATGTGTGTGTGTGTGAATGTTAAGTGAGATCATTTCTATCCATGTGTACCTGCCAGCCACCGGTCAGCATGGGACTGGCTTTTAGAGACCTGACAAGCCTGACAGTATGAATGTCCTTTCCTGACACAGCTGGCAGAATAAAGAAATGACATCTCTCATTTTAGCAGAATGTCAGAAATGGCAGCCAAAAGAAGTGAATAATGCATAACCCTGTTCAGACCTGGATAGGCAAGAGAGATACAGATATAGACAGAGAGAGAGGGAGAAAGAGATGGAGAGAGAGAAAGAAAGAGAGAGACATGTAGAGTAAGAGAGATGGCAAGAGAGGGAGAGGGGGGGGGGGAGGACAGGATCACAGGTGGGGACTGGTACAGGTGTGTAAGAACCACGTTTCAGAACCAATGAGGGAACTGGAAGTGGTCAAAGGAAATCGTAAAGCTCTCTGCGATTGATTATAGAACCCCTGCAAACCTAATAAATCTGACTCTGCTCTGCTGAACTGTTAGGATTAGTTATTGTTGCCGTAGAAGCTAATCAACTGAAGTGGCAAGCTACAGAAGAACTAACTATTGTGTTTTATTGTGGTGGACAGCTGATTTTAATAATAGTCTGAATTAGACAGCTAAAACCTTCTGTGGCTTTGATAAGTTGTTTAGTCCTCAGATGAGTACAGCAGTCCGGGTCAGCACTGTAGCCTCTGACCAACTTGCAGACTAGGATCATTAATTGTGTTCTTAGGAACCGTCCAAAATCAATCTGCAGAGGAGGAGACCTGTGTACACTATCCCTAGAGATAAGGAGTCTAATAAGCTGTGATGGGAGGCATTCTCATAAACTGTATTGTGGGTAGGCTTATATCAGCCTTCCAAAGACAGAAATATTACATCGAAGTGAAACTTTTCCATATTAAATGGAGTCAGATTTATTAGGTATATAGGGATTCTATAATCAATTGTTTTCAATTGCTGAGAGTTTCACGATTTCCTTCGACCACTTCCAGTTCCCTCATTGGTTCTGAAAAGTGGTTCTTCCAGGTGTATGAAGGTACGAACAGCAGCACACAGGCGGAATGAGACATCACCATGGCCAGACGTCTTAACCGTCTTACTGGAGGAAGCAGCTTATTTGTCCTCTCTTCTTGTCAGTACATCTTACAAAGAATGGGCACTACATTCTGATTGTGTACCTCTGCTTTTGCAGGAAAAGGCTCTCAGAATAAATGTGTTTCCTTTAAAAGAAATATAGGCATCTTGCTGCCCAGAGTTTGTGTAGTGACTAACAATACCTCTATGAGCGTACAGACTCTGGAGGCAGACGTGTGTTTCTCTGAGAGACAGAGAACAACAGAAGCCTCAGTCCTCAGGAGAATAGCAAGTTAAAGGGGTCAAATGCATCCTGTGCTTTCAGGGGTCACAGCGAGGACGTTTTCTCTCAGATCTGTCAGGTGCACAGAGGGGTGAAACCAATGCAGTGTCTTGCAGCTTTCACTCTTCATTTCACTACTGCACACCCACGGTCTCATTCCATTTAGTCTCTCACTTGCACTCGCTCCCAACCTGTCTTTGTCCAGCTCTCTTTTCCCTGGCTTTCTTTACCTCACTCATTATTTGACTGTCGTCACTGTCCTCCTCCTCCTCCTCCTCCTCCTTGCCCCCCCCCCCCCCACCCCCACCCCACTCCTTCTGCAGTCAGGAAATGAGAGGGGCTTTTTCTGGCTGGGCTGCAGCAAACTCTCTGCAGTCTCCCTGGAAGCCAACGGCCACTGCAGTCTGTCTGCCCGAGCACCACCCCAGCCCCGCTGACTTCCAGCGATGCCAACGTCCCGCGAGGCAGACACTCTCCAACCACTCCAAAAAAGCAGCGCACCCCACCCCGACAATGCGCAACGTCGAAAGTAGATCTGACACGGTGCATGAGGACGGTTATTCCTGTCCCCTTTTTTTTCACTCTCGTTTGACTGTGTTTAATAAATTATAAGGTCTTAGGCAGGGCCTACTGTTGCATGATGGGAAAGTGTGGGAGTCAGCATCTTTTTACTTCATGTCATCCAGCACAAATGTGAGCAGCTTTCTACTGCTGCCAGTCTAAGGCTGAGTACTGAATACTGAAATTAAGAGAGGGAGAGAGAGAGAAAGAGAGGGAGATAGAAACAGAGTGAGAGCAAGAGAGTGAAGGAGAGGCATTAAAAAAGAGAGAAGCACAAGAAACCCATAGAGAGAGATATTTGCATTTAACAGTCTTATCCAAAAACGAGGATTATCTGTTCCAGTAAAACCTAAGCATGGCAATTGGCTACTGTAAACAAGCTGGCAGGCTCTATCTTGCTAACACTCTCTCTTTCTCTCCTTCTGTTTATCTCTCTCTCTCTTCCTCTGTTTTTCTCTCTCCCTTCTTTCCCGTCTCCCTTACTCTTTCCAAATTTGGCATCTGTCTTTGTTTGTCGTTTTCACACTTACACTGCATGTTCTCTCTCACTCTATCTGTTTCTCTTAGCCCTCTCCATCTCTAGCCAGCATCGGAGACTGACTGTGACCAGGCTCCCAGTCTAATGAGCCCCTGAGGTGGGCTGCATCTGGGCCGGACCTGGCCCAACGTCTGCTGGTTGTCTATGTAGCTGTAGTAACTGGCTCTGAGGAGAGGAAGAGGAGAAAAAGAGGAGAGGAGTGCAAAGTACGGTGCTGCACTCACGACTCAAAGTGGGAGAATGAAGCCAATTAAATTTCCATTACCACCCACATGTCTGTAATTACCACTACTTCTCTCTCTCTATCTATCTCTCGTTCTCGCTCTCCATTTTCCTCTCTCTTTCCATTTTCCTCTCTCCACTTCTCTTTTTTATCAATTTCTCTTTGTCTTTCCATTTACCTCTCCATCTCTCTCTTCATTTCTCTATTTCTTTCCTTTTCCGTCCATTTCTCTTTGCACCTCCCTCTTCATCCCTCTCTCTCTTCTTTTCTCTTCTCTTACAAGGGCACAGCAGTGATCCATTTAATATTTGAAGAGGTGCGTGCAGAGATGTTTGGGCGCGTTCGGCAGGGCAGGGTTGCGGCGGGGCCCTGTCTGTCTTCTCGGGGGCCTCCAGATTGATGGGGTCGGGAGGCTTAATCAGCGGCTGGCCATGCTCTCGTGTCTGGAGCACAGCTGATAAAAGCTCCAGGGGCCAGAGAGGCAAGTCATCTCAGCAATAAAGCACACCCTAATGACCACCAGCCCCTCGAAACACACACACTCATACCGTCTACCATGGCCATCAACCTGATGAGCCCCATTTGTTTACACAACAGGTACCAATATGAAGTGGAGGGGGGAGGTGCAAAGCAAATAACAAGTAACAGCCTATCATATATGTTATTCTCTGCATACAGGCCTCCCATTTCGACGTGATTGCATACAATTGTCTTTCTTTTTGTCCTTGTGGGGGAGAGAATGTTTAACATGGACAGGCTTATCTCTTCCAGAGCTGCAGTGAAATGAAATAGCTGCATTGAAACCGGGCCATTGTTGTGAAAGTGGGGGGCTGGGGGGGTTGATTGAATCGCAGTGAGTTGGTGCCAGAGCTTGGCATCAGGCTACATCTCCCCCAATATGGCTCCACCTCCACCACCTCCACCACCATCGCTTCAATCTTCCACCCCACCACCATCACCGCTACCACCCCCTCGCTCACTCATTACTGAAGTCATACAGTCACTCCCCAGAGAAAGAGAGAGAGAGAGAAAGAGAAAGCAGCGTTTAAAAATAAACTCTGCTAGCTGTGTAGACTGAATAACAAGGTTTCTCTTTAACAAGGTTGGGTTGGGCTGTTTCTGAGTGTTTTCTGTTCTTTTTTCTTCAGCAATTTGTTTTCTTTCAAAAACACTTCTAGGACACACGGACAGCCTCCAGGCTGGATACCTTCAAAAAACAGTGACTACTGAAAAAATGTGGTTTTCTTTGAAATCCACAACCACAATAAATCCCCCCAAAAAACATATTTGCAAGATTTATTGCAGAAGCCCAACATGAAGTGCTCTGAATGATTTCATTTTTCAGTACTGCAATCCATGCCATGAATTCTGAATTCATTTAGAACAGGGATTCCCAAACTGTGGTACGTGTACCACCGGTGGTACACAAGCTTCCACTAGGGGGTACATGAGATTAAAAGAGCAATGTCGGAAAGGTGTTAAAAAATATATTTTTTAAAGCCATGTTCTCTTTGTTCTTTGTGTTTCATAATGTTGTTCTCCGCCCAGTTGCACATTTTGATTTTGTTATTTGTTATCACGTAGAGCGGCTAATTAAATATGATGCCTGGAATGTGTCAATAGAATGTGTTACGTTTTTATGTGTCAGATGGTAGGGGTATGCGAGGCGAGTCAGGATGTATGTAGGTGGTGGTACGCGGGGAAAAAAGTTTGGGAACTGCTGATTTAGAACTTTATCAACTATAGCGGATGATAATATAATGTGAAAAATCTAGAAAGTTACAGAGAGTTACCCCTCTCCCCGCACACTCTCAAACATGTTCACGCCCCTACATCCACATGCAGGAAGGCATGCATTCACACACACACACACACACACACACACACACACACACACACACACACACACACACACACACACACACACACACACACACACACACACACACACACACACACACACACACACACACTTAATACAAGCAATATGGCCATTTGGCAGCAATATAAAGTGGTGTGTTTTCAGTAGGTTTCTTGGTAGTTTTTTTCTCCTCCGATATGGCACCAGAACAGACGAGAGCCTGAGGGAATCAAAGAGTGGCTGGGCTGGCGGTACACATACACACACTACAGAGTTAAGCAAGCACACACACACACACACACACACACATACACACACACACACAACACATACGCGCGTGCATGTGGCGCACGGCCCCACAGCCCCACAGAACTCTGTGTATTAACCACTGAGCAACCGTTATCTCACATACAACAAAACACAGCCACCTCCTACCAGACACTGCCCACCACCACACTGGCTGCCACACTCTCAGAACAAGACTGCACAATATTTGCTGCAAAGGTGCTTTAAAAAGTCAGGAAACATGTAGTAGGACCTTTTTCCACACAATAAAAGCTACACCTGGGCTTTTATTGAGAACTCCAATGGGGAGTTCTTTGATTTTGAACTAATGGAGCTGTCCAGTGCTGAAATCTGAGAGACGGCCAAAATGACAGCACAAACAATCCACTTCCGACTTAAACTGAGAAGTTAAATGGTGAAGGGCTCCTCAATGGCTCTAAATGTAAGACATCAAAGTGTTAGCTAAGCAGCTAAGCTATGATAGAGTTAATAGACTCAGGCATAGGGATGCGGATGACGTGAAAAAGCAAAAGTAACAAATTAAAAGGTAAACAAAGTAAAAGTTGCTTTCAACGTGGTGGAGAGGCAGAACTGGTGCTCTGAATACTGGTTCTGTTGTTTCTGACAGTTTCTCCTGTTGATGCATTAAACCGCAATCTGGATTACACCTGCTTTTATAAGGCGGAATATTTTCACCACAAAATAGGCGTGCACTGTTCTCATACATATGCCAGAAAACCTAATCAATCGCTCGTCACACTTCTCCTCCATATGTTTGCAAAATACTCTCACCTTTTCCTCAACCTTCCCATAAATGCATATATGCATGAGTGTGAAAAGCACAGCTTGCCTGACAGCTCTCGTGTGCCCAGCAAAATGCGCTTTCATTCATTTGAGGTCTGTTTGTACATAACAACGTCATATTTTAAGGTGCAAATAAAGCATGAAACAGGCATTAATGTCTTGGTACATTTGCTCCAGAGGATGTTGGTTGGTTGGTTAATTAAGCAAACACATGAATTAATATTTAATCTTTAATTAATTAATCAAAATTATATTCAGCAGTCACGGAGTGTATTGCCATCACTCAAGTGTTTGACATAATGGTGTTATGTGAATGACAAATGACAACTGTAGTGTGTTTCTTCATTCTATGCACATAATCCAGCTGTGAAACACCATATAGTACACAAACAACACTGACAGCATTATGCTTTACATGCATTGACTGATGAGGAGAAAAAACACATCATGAAGGCATAATGACCCTGCAAAGCAGAAACAAACAGGAGACACGAATAGAGGGAGAGGGAGTCACTCACCATCCTTATCCGCTCGCCGGAAAATCTGAAACACACAGCACACACAACATTCATCACCAAATAGCACCCATCAGCACATAACACTGGGAGTAAGGCCACAGGCATCACACGTCACTGATAGCAACAATCACGGTAAATAATAGTGTTATGATCATTGATGACAACTCATTTCACAAACATTCAGTCAGGGTCAAATGCAATTTTAAGATTCAATGGGGCACGTCTTGTTCTTTGTATTAAACAGAAACAAAGGTATTATTTCGCATGGCTTGGTGAACGATTGAGACGCTCCATGAGTAAATCACAAAAGAAAGCTGATTACACTGTCCTCTCACATGTGAAATAGAGCACTTACAACTCACAGGTAGAAAGAGAGAGAGAGAGAGAGAAAGAGAGAGAGAGAGAGAGAGAGAGAAAGAGAAAGAGAGAGAGAGAGAGAAAGAGAAAGAGAGAGAGATATGTGGGGGGAGGGCTATGGCTATTGATCCATAATGTCTGGGAAAGCGCTGTAGAGAGGGCAAGGCTCAGTCGAATACCTCATCAATGCTGACCCTCCACCTCTCCACCTGCTCCTTAGTGGAGAGGATCATCTGAGATTAGTTAGTGTCCAGCTCTAGCACCGAGTCTGTGTGCACTGGTTATGTGCCAGAGGGCTTCTGTGCTACTGTGAGGCTGTATGGGACGTCAGGTTATACTGTTTTTATATATATAAAATGCAAAGCTGTTTACTGAGTGAGAACCTGTGTGCGCCGAGTACATAGTCTATGCCTGAATCTGGAAATACAGTTTAAACTACCCTGAAACAGCCTTGGGTCGTCACTGTGAAAAAGCATCTCGGGTGGACTTGAATGGTCTGAGAATGCTGCATTCAGTGGATGGCTGGAAGAAGACAGGCACAATGCTTCCATCCAGCTGATCTCCAGCAGACACCTGAGTGGATGCTGGAAGCATCAGCGGAGAGAGAGAGAGAGAGAGAGAGAGAGAGAGAGAGAGAGAGAGAGAAAGAGAGCGAGAGAGAGTGAGAGAGAGAGTGAGAGAGAGAGGCAGGAGGAGCGGTGTCTGGACGAAAGGATGACCAGAGTGCAGTGAGGGGATAAAAAGGTCGCTTCTTTCAGATTGTCGCGGTAGATGACAGATGCGCCGATGGCGATTCTCTGCCGCATTCCTCTCCGCCACTCAGGCAAGCATCGGAGCATTTCCCTGAACAATTTCTAATCAATACCACTATTTATCTGGCCTGGGGGGTGTGGGTGTGGTGGGAGGGCAATTGGTACCATGAAAACCACTGTATCTTTTCAATTCATTCAAAGGGGGTGGCGTTCGCTAGGTCAGCGCAATCTCCACTGATCTATGTGTGCTATTGGCATGCATTGGATTGCTGTACAGAGGGAGAGAATGGAAGCGTAGAGAACAGAGAGAGAGAGAGAGAGAGAGAGAGAGAGAGAGAGGTTGAAAATAAAGGCACCAGGAAAAAAAATCAATGAGGCACTTAACCAAGAAGATCAAGATGGTGCAACAGCCCCATGCATATAGGCTGTTATTTTACAGACTCTGAGGAGCACATTCTAAATGAATGCACAGATGCACTTTATCAATGGAGTAAAGTAGCCAATTGGAAAGAAATAACATTCTCTGAAACAGGTGATAGATCTGTAGTGTATCTGATGCTGACAGCAGCTTGGATGCTGGGTTTCAGAATTGATTTTCAGTGCAGATATGCAGTCTGTGTGATAAAAAAAGACAAAAAATGGGTCAAAATTGGTAATGTGTGTGCTTGTGCATGTGTGTATATTTGAGTATGTGTATGTGAGTGTGTGAGTGTACATGTGCACATGTGAAAAGAGGTGTGTGCTGGTGCCCTGATATTCCATTTGTCGGGCAGAAGATGGTGCGGTGTCAGATAATGTAGGTGACCCACTTTGCCTCAACCTCCGCACAAAAATTTTCTTTTGACAGAAAAAAGGGGACAAAAACCCACCAGCAAAGTGCTCATCTGAACTTCAAAGGCAAGAGCATGACTTCAGAGAGCACCAGCCAGAACCGAAACAATTAAGGAAGCTCCCACACTACTCGACAGAGGCACAGTCACTCAGTGTATAAAATGTTGAAATAAAAATAATTTGCTAGATATCCATGCGTAATAATTATTCCTAATATTTTCAGTGCTATTGATAAAGATGTGAGCAAATTAGAGATGCACTGCAATGAATATTTCTGCAATTTATGACTATGCTTATGATTATTTCAGGATGTGTACATTAGTACTCCTTATAAGAAGTTGATAGTGTTGATTGTGTAGAGAAAGGGAGAAGTAAGATCAATGCAGAGCAATAGATCAATGCATCAGCTTTCCATCCATGAAGATGTAGGCAATTATATATCAGAGAGAGTCTATTTCTATTAACCCCAGGCTCATTAAAACTCTGGTGTGTCTCATTCTGCAGCAGATTTACCACCACACTCAGATCTGCTATGACTAAAAGCAGTCACTGACAAATAATCAGAGAGGAAGAGGGAGGGGGAGGGGGCTGTGAGAGAGTGGAGAGCGCAATACAGGGGGAATCAGAAGCAATCGAGGGGAGAAACAGGGGTGTGTTCAAATCTGTGAGCGAGGAAGAGAGAAAGAAGAGATAGAGAGAGATAGAGAGAGAGAGAGAGAGAGAGAGAGAGAGAGAGAGAGAGAGAGAGAGAGAGAGAGTATGGGTGAGATGGCTGAGCATGTGAGCTCCTTATTAGGAATGGTTAGTGCTGTGGTGCTGGCCCTGGTCCTGCCCCTGCTCCCGCCGGGTAAAGAGTTGGCACTAAAGAAATCTCCAGCAATCAGCCACACTCACAGAGACCACAATGGCTCTCCATAAAACCAGCAGTGCATAATCAGCACTGTAGAACTAACACACACACATACGCGCACACACACACACAAATACACACATATGCGCGCGCGCGCGCACACACACACACACACACACACACACACACACACACACACACACACACACACACACAGAGCTACTGCAGAATTCTGAATGACACACCCAAAGGAGTGGAGGGAGGTTATATAGATTCAGAGCAGCTTTGGTTGGTTTGATTGGGCAAGGGAGACATCAAATCTCTCTACTGAGACTCGATTTACTGGGCAAATAGCAAAATTATTTATAAAGCAAAGTTCAAACCAATAATTAACCTAAACCTTCCGCAAATGCCAAATGCATCTAATAAGCACCATTTAATTAAACCTATTGGATTGAAGGGCATCCAACAGAGACCTTAACTTTGTTTAGGTTAAACAAACTAAAGAGCCCTAGTCCAGGCTTACATATTAATAATAAAAGCAAATAATGAGTTTCCGAGTTAACGAGTTAATCTGCACAGACCAGCGTCTCCTTAAACTACATGCAGCCTGCTGGACCAGACCTTACATACTGCTCTGCGAAGAAAGTGATAGAAAGCATTTCACCACACATTTCAGCATATTAGCAGCAAATATCTCCCCTTGCCTAAACTTTTTTCCGCATTTACGTATTTAAGGTAGATGTGCCACAAGAGTCCTGGCACTGCGATAGATCATACGTTACATGATGAGAGGATTGCAATACAGGAAGTCATTTTGACTCCAGACGAAGTCTCCTTTTTTGGTGCTTCTGCGTTTGATTGACAAAAAAGTGTATCACTTTTGACAGAAACAGCAATGGAAGATAGTGAAATGAAATCCAGCAGCAACGGTCTCGGATTCGGAAGGCAATCAATTCCCTAGCAGGCACCTGCGCTCCAAGTGAGTTGCTGTTCCTTTCAGAAAGATCTCGCGCCTCTCGTTTCACCGCGTTGCTGTCTCCTCCATTGCACTTTGCCATCGCTTTTCCCTCACTGTATCTCCAACTATTCGCCTAATTAAACCTCTACTTCCATCCACTTCCTCATTTTCCTGAAACAATATTTACAACAACGCCGCCGGTCTTAAATTTTAATTAGCTTTTAATACACCACAAGAGTATTTGCGCACCTAGTTCTGTATCGCTGGCTGGGCGTGAACTATTTCCTTTCGCTCTCATATTAACTTTCAGCGCTTAAAGCACTATTGCTTTCTCTGGAGAAAAGACCATCAGATACACATCATTATTGAGCACCGATTAAAAATACAGAGGCAACACTTTGACCTACTAAATCAATACTACTGAGACCTCTCCTCTGTAGGCTGCGTTGCTGCGCAATTACGCACACTGCAAAACCTTAATAAATTATTTAAAGTACGGACTGCTCGACAGATGTGTTTCAGTAAAATTACAATAATGTGAGAACAATTAGACTTCCCATTTTAATAGAACATTTGTCTATCCAGCCATATGGTTGAGTACTCTCGGTTTTAATGAACCTGAATAAAAAACAGTTTTTAAACCATGCATGCACAGGAAATACAAAGAATATGGGCGCACCCATCCCCCTTTGCTGAGGTTCCAAAACTGGCAAATGAGCCGGGCCACTTCAACAGTATGATTGCGAATAATTAGCTACAGAATATTTCAAGTGACACATTCTGAATATCTTCATCAATCTCTGTCAAAGGAAAGTAGCCTATTATGTGCATTTATGGTTTAAATGTTTTCAAGATAAACTACATATTTTCTCTTTAATGCGCTGTGGTCACAATTTAAAGCAAAACCAACGCTTCGAAATGAGCGTTTTGGCAACTTCAGAGAGTAAATAAACTCTAGCGATCTGAACAAGTGTACAGTAAATTACACTGTAAAAGTCAAAAGTGACAACTTCAAATACACATCAAACTGAAATACATATAATAAAGCAGTGGAAATAATCAATGGGTTGTTGAGGGACACCTACATCTAAAATGACAGAGATGCCTTTCCGTGGCTCGGGGGCGAAGAACTGCTCCTGGGCCATTGCCGCCTCTTCTTTGGCGTATTCCCGGGTAGAGATGCTCTTGTTGTCGCTCATCTTGGTGACTATCCAGCGGACAAGCCCGTCGATTCCACCGGGCTGGCTACCGCTGTTTCCGGACTGTGCAGCCGTCGCTGTCTCGCTGTCCTGGGCCCCGGATTTGGGCTGTTCTTTGCTTTCCTGTGCCCGGAGTTTGGCTTGTTCTTTGTGGAGCAGTTTGTGGACTCCGTCCCTGCAGTAACGCGCTGCTTGCTCACACATCCTTTTGCCGCGGAGCGTTCATGCTGCGCGCTATGGGAACGATCCCTCCCCCCTCGCTTACATCATCAGCGCGCTGCTGAACATTGCGAAAACACCACCCACTCCAATGTCCGGCTGAAAGTTTAGCGTAGTTTAATATTGAGACAAGTGGTCCACGTCCAGATTTTACGCAGCGGTTGGAAATAGAAGCAACGCGTAAATGGTTGAACTGCATTTTATAGATGACCAAAACGGCTTGACTTTTGGTGTGGTATTTACGTTGGATTACTGAAATAGGCCTATGGTTAAAATAAATATAGCTAATTGTGTGGACTGTCTCACACTCTATACGACCGTATCTATATGTGGCTAGGGAAGAGGTTGCGGCAGCCGGAATCATTCAGCTATCCCAGCCTTCACAGAGATAGGAAGGACTGGGGTGAGGATAATGGGGTCCCTAGGTTCAAGCGCGGAGCCCTCAGCACATGCTATAGGCCACCCGGCGGGTTCAGCCTGAGAGCTCTCCCTGTCGTTTTGAGGTGTCCCCCTCATTACCACCACGGGATGTGTATTTTTCTCCAAAGGCCCCAGCTGACCTTTGTTAGTTGAAAGGTATCGGTAAGCTTGCCCTTTCTGACTGGTGATTAAGACATTCCACATTAAGCCGTTCATTTAATTGGATTTGGGCGAGAGCATACCCACCTACCGATTCACAGGCTATCAGGAGTCATTTGGCATGGATGGAGATAGAGGGGAGCAGGAGGTGATGAACATTATTTCCTTCTGATGACGTGCGGGAAACCCATAGCAACTGATCTGAACCTTACAACCATCGCATACAAGCCTGAAGCAATTAAAGGCACACTATGCAGGTTTTTTTAGCTTAATATGCAAGTTTTTTTTAGCTTAATTTACCTTCATTTAACAGCTTCAGAGTCATTGGAATGGTTATATGACTTTTTTCGGGTTGAATGGTGGCCGTCTCGCTTCCCCCTAGCGCCTGTGAGCGGAAAAACCACCCTTGCGGCGGGCCGACGGCCTCAGTGTCAGGAAGTATAACGAGTGTAACGAATTGCTTTACTGCATTCAAATACACATACACGCCAGGCACTGGCTAGAAAAACGTAGCGATGGAGTTTCTCAGACATTCGTCATGACAGACCCAGCGAAAAAGAAGCAAAAACCGAGAAAACAGTAAGGAAATTGCCAATACTGCTAGTTTACCTCAAAATTGACCAGTTTTCAAGTTTAAATGTGTAAAAAATACCATTTGCTTTTTTGTTTTGGAATGAGGCTTCATCTAATCCTCAGACACACCTAATTAAATGCAGCAAAATCAATTTTCACCATTTCACCATTCTAAGGGTCTCAAAAAAAAAAGTTACATCTGTGGTGTTCGGGTCAGAAATGACCCGGCAGAGAATACTGGCTGTTGTATGCATTCCCTAAAAGCTCTGAGGATCAATTGTGGCCCAATGTGCCCAGTTATTGCCCACATCACACACACATAGACACACACAGACACACTCAGACACACACACACACACACACGCACATGTGCATGCAGACGTGTGAGCGCGCACACACACACACACACACACACACACACATACTTCTTTCACATGCACAGGCACAGACATACAGTAGACACATAGAAAACCTATAGAGGCGCACACACCCACCACCCCCCACGTGAACTCAAACTTTCAAACTTTCTCACAGCATTTTGATACATTGTTTATAAACACTGGCACATATAAAGAAGGTTTGGGTGGGATATTATTAGTTGAATTCTGTAGGAGCAGTCAACATGAGCAAAAGGTACACTGTTCATGAGGCGCTAGATCATATCTTTGGTAATGATGGTGAGGATAGAGAGGAAAGTGAAGCTGAGGAGGATGTGTCTGAGGATGAGGATGACGTTCAGTATGATCCTGAACAAGACAAAACATCTGATGAGGAGGACCCAGATGTCACAGATGCTCAAGGAGAGGTTTTCAAGTCAAGAAAAGGTGACATTTCGTGGTTATCAAGCCCTCCTCAAACCCAATCCAGGGCACCGGCGGAGAACATCCTCAGAATGACTCCAGGGCCTACTAGATACGCTGTGTCACACGCCCAAGACATCAAGTCAGCGTTTGAATTGTTCTTTCCACGACCTATTCAGAATATCCTACTTGAGATGACCAACATGGAAGGGAGAAGAGTGTTTGGTGATAGCAGGACGGAGATGGACAAAACACAGCTAGATGCATACATGGGACTGTTGCTTCTTGCGGGGGTGTACAGATCCTTTAATGAAGCCACGGCCAGCTTATGGGATAGTGAGTCAGGACGCCCTATTTTTCGTGCCACAATGTCTCTTCAAGCATTTCATGTGTTATCAAGAGTGCTACGTTTTGACAACAGGGAGACCAGAGTTGCTCGTCGTGAGAATGACAAGCTGGCTCCCATCAGAGAGGTTTGGGACAAATGGGTGGAAAATTTACCCTTTGTGTACAATCCTGGGCCAGAGGTGACAGTGGATGAACGGCTAGTCCCTTTCAGAGGCCGCTGTCCCTTCAGGCAGTACATGCTAAGCAAGCCTGGAAAATATGGGATCAAAATATGGGCTGCATGTGATGCCAAAACGGCCTACACATGGAACATGCAAATATATACTGGATAATCTGCCAGCGGAGTGCCAGAGAAGAACCAGGGCAAGCGGGTCGTCGGGGGCACAACATAACTTGTGATAATTTTTTCACTTCGTATGACCTTGCGCAAGAGCTTCTAAAAAGGAAGCTGACGATGGTTGGAACAGTCAGGAAGAACAAACCTGAGCTTCCCCTAGCTCTCCTTGGAACAAAAGACAGGGCTCCGCTGTCGTCAAAGTTTGCGTTCTCTGACAGAACCACACTTGTGTCCTACTGTCCCAAAAAAAACGAAAATGTTGTTGTGATGTCCACTCTGAACAGGGATGCTGGTGTGAGCAGTAGGGAAGACAAGAAGCCAGACATTATTCTGGATTACAACAAAAACAAAGGCGGCGTTGACAACCTGGACAAGGTCACAGGCACATACATGCAAGAGGGGGACAAAAAGGTGGCCAATGGTCGTGTTTTACAACATGCTGGACGTTTCGGCATACTATGCATTTGTAATCTGGACTAAAATAGATCCAGGATGGAACAGAGACAAAACATTGAAGAGGAGGCTTTTTCTGGAGGAGTTGGGCAAGTCTCTGGTGTCTCCCTACATTGAGAGACGGAAGTGCATCCCCCGAACCGAAGCGTCTCTTCGTTTGGTGAGAGAGATTCAATCAACGCCCACATCATCATCCTGTGATACTAACCAGGGAGGAAATCCCAAGACCAGCAAAAGAAAGAGGTGCCAGTCCTGCCCCGCCAACAAGGACAGGAAATCCAACACCACTTGCCACACATGCAAGAAATTAATTTGCAAGGAGCACACAGTAACCATCACATTCTGTGATTCATGCATTTGAACACACACACACACACACACACACACACACACACAGTTAAAATTATGGTTGGACAACAAATAGTTTCTGATGTTTGTGAAACAAATAGTTTCTGAAGTTTATGGTTCATTCCATAATGACTCACTCATATGACTCACCTGCGCTAACATCGTTATTTTCAATGTTCAGTTTATGGTTAATGCATTGCACACACACACACACACACACACACACACACACACACACGCACAAACACACTCACACACACGCACACGCACAAACACACTCACACACACACACACACACACACACACACACACACACACACACACACACATGTACGCGAAAACACACACACACACACACACACACACACTGTTGATCATTGTTCATTTTTATGGTTAAATAAAAGTTGGTTTTATGGAAAGAAATTTGAACACTTGTCATTATCCTACTATTTATCTATGCGGGTCAATTTTGACCCGAACACCAAAGATGTCACTATTGTTAATATTTGTAAATAATAAAAAAATACTTAAATTTTTTTTTGGTAGGTGTACTCTAATATAGGTCTATAACACATTTACAGTTTATAATTACTCAGTCTATAAGAATGAGAAATATTTTTAGTTAATTTAAATAGTTTTTCCAATCAAAAACGAGCCTCTACAGACACGGTTTAAAACACCGTGTCTGTAGAGGCAACAAAAAAAAAATCCCACACTGGTTCCATTTATATGATTGTATACTAAGCCAGCAATGAGTTGAAAAACAATATTGGAAGAAAACTTGTGATTTAAAGGATTTTCAAGCATTTTCAATTCACGGGTCAAAATTGATCCGCGAACACCACAGGTGTAAACAGCTTTCGAACACAACAAAAGGGTTAAGACAACAGCAATCATTCCCTGTCCTCAGGTTTGCATGTGTATGATTCATGTTCTGCACTGTATTCCCCAACAGTGTTCTAAACTCAATAAAATTGCAGAGCTGTCAAAGCTGCCATATTGTTCAGGCACCACAAAAGTTTTAAGTTCACTCAACTAGTTTCCCAGTTATTGATTATTTTGACAAGATGAGCTCTTAGTATATGAGTAGAACTGACCCCCAACTCATTTCTTTCAAGAGTGGATTGAAATGAGCTCTGACGTAATAAAGACGTGCAACTTCATTCGTTAGGTTCATATCAACATGGCAAATGAAATAACCTAATAACCTACACAAACCAACATAGACCAATAAAAAAAAAATCGGAAATCCCAATGAATGGTGAATGAACTAGTCTACGATCGATTGTGGCAGTTGTAAATTGATACACTTTGACATCGTAGGCCTACTAAGACTAATTGTTTGCAAGGACTGCTGCGCAACCGGATGTAGGCAGGCAAGCTGCAAGCAATCAGTGAGATGATCCATCAATCATCATCAGACTGCAAGCCTTATAGCCTCTACACAAAGGTAAGAACGCGCCTTAAAGGAACCATATGTAAGAAATGTATTTCAATTAATCATAAAATGGCCCTGATAAGTCACTAGACATTAAGAAATCATGTTCATTTCAAATACTTATATCACTGACAACAGTAGTCCAGCCAGGATATTGTCATTTAAAAAGTGAAGTTGCAGCCCTTAACTGATGTTGTGTTTTGTCATGTCATGTTGTGTTTTGGCCTGATGCGCCACCCTCCACCTATCTAGTAATCACAAAGTCAGTAGTGTTTCGACATCCGGGTTGGCAACCTCGAGTCAGTGGGGAGGGGGAGGGGATACACCACTCTACAGTAATTTGAAAGTGATTGCAGTACCACTTTTGGCCACAATCTTACATATGGTTCCTTTAATGTAGGTGTACTTTGTTTATTTATTTGTGTACCGTCTTCCAGCGGGCAGACCTTAGCTAAAGTGTAGGCTATTTAAGAGAGACGTCTTTGCGTCTTTTTTACGTCTTTGTGTCTAGCTGCATGTTTTAGCGAGTTAACTAAAGTTTGTTGTCTGAGCTGTCAGCCAGCCAGCCAGCCTGTTGTTGCACTACTTTAGTGGAAACTAGACAGACAAAACAGTATGGTTTAGCATTAAAGATCCTTTATCAACCTTTTCTTGTGTGGCCTACTTTGGCCGCGCAGGTTAGACACCAAAGCAACGTTTCATAAGTTGGAAATCAAACACATGACACGCACAAACAGGCAGCGCACTTTTAAACATTTTATTAGTAGCCTACCTACCTGCCATAAGCTATATGGTTCGCATTAGCTGCTAGATGTAATGAAAAGTAACACTGCAGGGTAATTCTTTAACTATGATACTTTTCTTGTCCTTGGAAGAAATAAGAAAAACTAAAAAATATGTACTACTTTTTTGTTTTTGGTGGTGGAAATGACATGGTGACATGTGGAGGACATGTGAATGACATTGCCCTAAAAACACAGTTTATTTGCTTCATAGTCGGCCTACTAAAGAATCTAGTAGAAAAAAACATCATGATTACATAACATATGGTAGGGACGCATTTAAAAAAAAAAAAATCAAATGCTTTTAAATCTTAAAGTTGTCTATGTATGTCATTATGTCATCTCCACCACACTTTGTCATTTCCATCACAACACATATTTTAAGTTAAACATGTAAAAATAATACATAATAAATAAATAATAAAAACATGCATTTCTGGAAAATTAATACATTTAATATTTTAGCTGATGTGTAATATTTAATAAAATACATTTGGAACAGTAGATGTTATTTTTGCATGAAAACACATGTTTTGTTGTGTTTTGGAAACGTGTGATTGGGCAGTCGTGGCCTACTGGTTAGGGCTTCGGACTTGTAACCGGAGGGTTGCTGGTTCAAACCCCGACCAGTAGGAACGGCTGAAGTGCCCTTGTGCAAGGCACCTAACCCCTCACTGCTCCCCGAGCGTGGCTGTAGCAGGCAGCTCACTGCATCGGGATTAGTGTGTGCTTCACCTCACTGTGTGTTCACTGTGTGCTTTGTGTGTTTCACAGCATGATCAATGGCAACGTCTGACTCTGATAGGCCTGCCTATACAGAGAGAGATGAAGAGACTGTCTGACTGACTTTTGTGCAAAAAAGTAAATTAATACTGTTCATAATATTTTTCCCCTCAGGACCAGATAGCTGTGTGACATGTTTTCAGTTCTGTGCAAGGAACCACCATCACACCAGTGGTGGGTGGCATAATGGCTAAATGCCATTTCACCTCTCTTGGTTTTGGCTCTGGGGACGACTAGCTAATTGGTTCTAGTATATGGCAGGAATATGTGGCATTAGCATTTCTGCAATGCATTTAAGGCCCAGGCTATTTAGTGTCTTGTATATGATTACTAGTACCTTGAACTCAATTTAGGAACTGGCTAAGAGGGGTAAGCTTCACCCAGGAGAGCGTCCTCTGTGCTGGTCCACTGGCTCAGAGTCTCAGCCTTATCAACCTCATGCTGCAGCATACACACAGCACAGGCAAGCACTAGTACACACTCATACACACACACACTCACAATCACACAATGCTCAAACACACACAACACATAGGGACATACACACCTGCACACATTCATGCACAAACACACACACACACTTACATGCACAAACACACACACATATGCATACAGAGGCTCCAATATGCGCACATACACACACTGGAATGAACATACACAAACATTTACAAGCATTGGCATACACTGATACAATCATGATCATACAGTACATGCACACACACAAACATGCTGCTCCATCAAGGTCAGGCTCTCTGAGCGAAGATGCCAGTCGGGGAAGCAGCCACTCACTGACCTGTTCGAGCTCAAGTCCCTCTCATCCTCTCCCAGAGTGTGCAAGCTTCATTTGTCTTGATTACAGCTCAGAGGAGTGGCATTGGCTCCAGTAATCAGTATTGAACTCACAGAAAACTCAAAATTATTTATAACCTTTTGGGGTTATGATGGGGTAGTTCACTCTCAGAACTTGAATATGGACCAAAAACCTACTCTAAAAAATCACACGACGACCGTGGATATTAGTGCTACATTCAGAATGACAGTAAAGGTTTGCTGTACAGGAATGCTGTGAAATGAAGATTCATCCTTTTGTACTACAGTGTAGGAGAAACATACATAAAACCACAGAAGAGAGACAAAGACAAAGAAGGAGAGATAGATAGAGAGAGAGAGAGAGAGGAAGAGAGAGAGCAAGAAAGACTCAACACTGTAAGTAGAAGCTCCCTCTTACACCTGTCTGTGTGTCAGTACGAAACTCCAGTGTAAACGGTGGTGCGAGTGTGAAATAAAAGTCATGTGTGTATGTGAGTGTGAGTGTGAGTGTGTGTGTCCTGGCTTGGCTCCGAGTGCCCACACACTCATTACAGCGTTCCCACTCACCATATGAATTAATCTCTCACCCTTAGCTCCTGCTCACCCGCTCACTCAGACAGAAGAGGACGCCTGTCCTGCCTCACTCAGTCACTCGCTCGCTGGAGAAGAGAGGAGTGCAGACCTGCACTCGACTGGAAAAGTCAACAGGACATTTTACCGAGATGTGCTCACACTCACACAGAATTCACACACAACACACACACATCCTGCATGCACACTAAGGAGGTGCAATGACCATGGTGTTGTTCCCCTGCTGTGAAGTTGGTATGCATCAAATACACAGCTTCATCGTAGGACTATCCACTCATTCGCAGGCTCTCACACATGTACTGTACATGCAGAATCGTAAAATCTCTTAGTAGTCAATTTTCTTTCCAATGCAGCTGTTGACGACTGTGCAACACCACTATGCACTTCTATTCAGACATAAACACATTATTATCAGAAGCTTCTCCCTCACTATAGTATACACAGACACACGTTCACTTGTACATTTGTGTGTGTATTTTAGAGCACTGTGTGTAATGTGTGTGTGTGTGTTCCTCTCAATGGAATACTGGTCCGCCTGTCTGGTTTGGATGACATTATCTAACTCATTAACCTTTGTGCTGTCCAGCTGATCTCTTCACACTCACCCACTCAGCCCAGCTGTCCCAAGGACGCCTCTCAGCACACAGTGCACCAGAGCAGCAACAGCACCCCCTAGTGGCTCAAGTAAGGACTCTCATCATTTTCATTTAAATTGCCATGATATACTGTAAGAAAGCATTACAGGAACCATTCCTCATAACTACGACTAGTTGTGCAACTACAACAGGTTGTGCTTTGATTTTTCACCGATGTTTACACTCTCCATTGATCCATCCACAGATACCACACACAAATATTTATTTTAAAGATGTGTAATCCAAGTAAATTTATTATGTAGAATTGTAACAATGTAATATTGTAAAATCATCCTTTTTTGGCAGGTGCAGTATAAAGTATGCTAACCAAATAAACAAATGAACGAAGTCTAATTCTAATCTAATATCTAATATCTAAAAAATGCATACACCACACTATGCATACATCAGACATCACTCTACTGCATAGCATATCCAAATAATTTGTATTTTAATGTTACGAAACCATAAAAGAGCTCTTTGTAAACCCTGTAAAGTGCAGTGACATTGGCCTGAGTGTGTATGGCTGGGTGGGGGTGATGTGTGGGTCTCAGGAGGCCTGTGTGTGTGTGTGTGTGTGTGTCTCAGGAGGCCTGTGTGTGTGTGTGTGTGTGTGTGTGTGTGTGTGTGTGTGTGTGTGTGTGTGTATGGCTGGGTCGGGGTGATGTGTGGGTCTCAGGAGGACTTGTCCCTCAGGGCCTGGTCAGGCAGGTTGCCCTTCAGGTAGAAGACCCAGGCGATGGGCTGGCCCTGGCCCTCAATGCGTGGGCTGGAGATGATCAGCTTCCCACTGCAGGGGCTCCGTGCACCCGGTAGGGGCCCGTCGAACGCCACCAGGATGTTGTGGGTCTTCTTGGGCCGGATGGTCTCCACACCCTTGACGGTGAAGGCCGGGTTGTCCACCTGGAAGGAGAAGGCCGTGGTCTGCAGGAAGATGTTCTTGAAGGGGATGGAGACGTTGGAGCCGGCACGGATGTTGAAGGGGCCTTGCGCCTTGGGCGGCGTGCAGGTGCCGTGCAGCGGGAAGGCGTACTCGCCGCCGAACGCCGAGGAGAGCGTGAGCAGGCCGCGCACCTCGCCAAGCTGGCACGGCTCAAAGTAGACCTCTGTGGTGGTGTCAATGCCCGCCTGGAAGCCCGGCAACGCGTTGAGTAGCTTCTCAGCCACAAAGTCAGGAAGGTCCGTCTAAGAAACACAGAGGAACAACATGGGACAGATTCCACACACACACACACAGATACACACACACACAAACACACACACACACACACACACACACGCACACACACACAGAATATGGCCTCTCTCTTCTCACCCAGAACCCACACCCATAAACACACACATGACTCCATACACTGTACTGATACATACTTAATGACTGCGTAATTCTCTGCATTCTATTGATTGTATTTATTCTTGATTGACTTGCACAATAAAGAAACATGGGGGCATTTAGAAGTACAACTATTTCACAGATTTTCCCCAAGACAACATACCAACACCTTGTCCCTCCCCTGGCTTCTATTGTTCCTCTCACCTTGCAGGTGTATTCTGCTTTGACCCGGGAATAGTTGGTGAACTTGACGGGCATGTAGACTCCGCTGCCCAGGGGCGCGTGGAAGTACAGGGGCTTCTCCTGGGGTGGGGGCAGAGCCTTGAGCTGTAGGTCGTAGTGGAAGTACCCCAGCTCAGAGCTGTGCAGCACCAGCCGCGCCGTGGACTCACCCGGCCTCAGGGGCTGGTACTCAAACGTCAGGGTGCCCTGAGCAGAGAGAAGGAGAGAGAGAGAGAGAGAGAGAGAGAGAGAGAGAGAGAGAGAGATTGAGACATGGGTCCATTGTTACTAGGAGAACATAGCAAAAGTACTGTACTGTTGAAACAGAGGGAACTCAACAGGACACATTTTTGGTCCAAGTGGCAGAGTAGATATTTGAAATAAATTATGCATAAAACACTAAGGCCAAATGTATTAGAAGTACTGAGGACAGGTTGAACTTCAACTTGAAATAATTTCAGGGAAAAGTTTACCTGCCTATGACTGAATAGCCAACAGCTCTGTTAACTTGTCGTAGCTCTATACTGTTACCGTTGCTTTGTTGCTTTGGATTAAAGTGTCTGCTAAATATCAGTCAACTTTTTTGACAGAGAATCAACATGGGAGACATTCCCAGAGACGGAATCGGACGAAGGATCCGTGCCAGACGTGGCAGAGCAGATGGCAGCGTACCTGTGTCATGGCTGGCACGGACAGCTGTGAGGGCAGGCTGACGTCAGGGCTGCGGCACTCCACGGTGAAGAAGAGGGAGATGGACAGCGGGTTCTCCACCTTCACCGAGGCTGACGTGACCTGCCGCACCGGCGTGGTCATCTCGATCGTGCTGATCACCCCCGGCGGTGTGGCTTTGAAGCTCAGCAGGTAGAACAGGTACTCGCCTGTCACCTCGTTGCGGAACGTGACCTGGAAAACAGCAGAGGGCAGGGTGGGGTAAGAGAGTTAATCCTGATCCGAGCAGAAATTACTTCCAGAGGTAGATCCCAAGGGAGGAGATTGATCAGCATGAGTCCTGATTAATTTCTTTGTGATAAAAAGGCCATTTCATTCATTATCTCCACCTCTTGGCTTGGGTGGTGGGCTAATGAACAGATCCAGATGTTAGTTAAAATCCTTGGAAGGGGAGCTGCCCAACGTCCTTTGAATTACGTTAGAGTAGATTATATTTTATTGGACAAGTACAAGTCCGTAAACAAGGAAATGCAGTTGGCATCTAACCACAAGTGAAAATCTCACAGTCCCAGTGCTGATTTGCTGAAAAAATGACTTGTCTGTCTCACCTTGGCATGAAACACGCCTTCTTTATAGGTGAAGAAGGAGATTTTATAGTCTTTGGTGGCCAGGCCCGACACGTCCACATAATCCAGGCCTTTCAGAGAGATGGTGCTGTCTGGACGCTCTGGTTTAATCATCTCCAGCAAAACACGGAACCTGGAGAGGAAAAACGAGCATGTGGAAGTCTCCCTCAGGACAGAGAGGCTATCTGGGACACTCCCATTTAGGGTGACTAACGAACACAGGTGTGGATTTGTGAGGGCCTAGGCATATTGTTCTCCCACTTGAGCTGTCATCACTGTGAAGTCTAGCGGAAATGCAATTATACAAGTGAAATTAGTTTCTATCAGAGCTGAATTGAAACATCTGCTCCAACATGAGCTGTGGGAACTGAAGCAGTATTTGCAGCAAGTGTGTTTGCATATGATTGTATGGCAGACGGAGTGCAGTTGTAACCTTTTCTGCATAGAAAAAAGGAGTGACTGCTTAAATCTTAAAACTTCTATAAAACATACACCTCCAGTGAATTAATTCGAGCAAATGTGACTAAATGTAGTGTGTACCTTAGTTACAACAGTTGGCTGAGGGCAGCTACAACATGCAAGTAAGGTCATTAGTTATTATTCAAACCAAAACATAAGTTTGGGTTAGTAAGAGTTCTTCTGTAGGTTCTAGTCTTTACAGAATTTGTTTTCAAAATACCCATGAAAGAACCATGCTTACAAACCACATTTTTGCAAAAGTAGTTCATCGTGGCTTGTAGCTTGTAATGTGTGTTGTACCCTGCCAACCTCTATTAATATCTTATAAGCTGAAATACCTGAAATATAACCAATTTTCTGCAACTAAAAGCTTCTATTGTAGATCAGAAATCACTGATCACAGCCACCTGCTTATTGTGCTCATGTCAAAACAAATCAATTGTGCAGTGAGGAGCCAATGGAAGGTCTAGTGAATCAATGGGCCAATAGTGTAAAGGCTCTCTGTGAACACACTAATAGAGGAGCACTTTGTACAATGTTGTGGGTCTACCTCTGTGGCTTGGGCAGCCAGTTGTGCACAGGCAGAACCTCGGTGTAGGTGGTCTTGCAGGGCAGCTCATGGATGATGGTGGCCACAGACTTGGGGGACTCAGCAGTGCCAACCAGCGTATAGAGCATCCCCGTGCCATCCGGGAAGGGGAAGAAGATCGAACCCTGAACAAGAGAGAATGAGGGAGAGAGAGAGAGATGCAGAGCAAAAGAAAGAAAAACAAACGTAAAAATGGGTACATAGCAAATACTGTGTGTGTGTGTGTGTGTGTGTGTGATGGGTGACGGGTCTCCTGTAGCCCCTCCAGCTGGTGTGCATTGGTTGCTGCTTGTGCTTTCTCTCTCTTTGTGACAGGTGATTAAGGCCCAGGTGTACACAGGTGTGCAAAATGGCTGTTGATTGGTGCAGGGATAAGAGGCCTGCTCTCCCCATGTGTGAGGTTCTCCCTTCCTCTGGCCTTTTGACTTTTGATTTCCGTTTTGCCTGATGAACCCCTCGACACTGATTTGCACTACACTTTTGTTTGAGCTTTCACCATAGTGACTTTCTTAATATTCTTAATTATATTCTTTAATAAATGTACTTCTTACTTTGAAATCTGCGTGTGCCCCCCCATGTTCCATGCTTGACAGAGAGAGAAAGAGAGACTAAAGGCCTATTCACACCAAGAACGTTAACAATAACTATAACCATAACGATAAAAGTGCTCACACTGAACAACGATAAACAAAGTCTCTTCTTGTGTTAATGAATGTGACGGCTAAAATTCGATGGGTTCTGATTGGCTATTACCTTTTTATCGTTCTCAAAATCGCTCTGAAAGTGATCCCCAACGATATCGTTCTTCATGACGTTATCGTTATAGTTTATGTGTGAACGTCGTCATTCATATTAACGAGAACGATATTTCTTTATAGTTATCGTTCTTGGTGTGAATGGGCCTTAAGTGAGAAAGAGCAGTACTAAAAGCTGACATACCCAGCAGGAAGGAAGTTAATTACTAAATGAGTAAAATGAAAGAGGGCAGAGCAGGCTGAGGCTTGTGTGGATATCGGGTCATACATGGCTGCTCTGCCTCGGGCATGAAGCCCTGACCAGAGTCCTCTGAACTCCACAGAAAACACTCTATAAAAATGTCCAGCGCCCACCTGATGTTTCTTGCCATCTGTGGTCATGACCATGGGCTTGTAGATGACCTCATAGACCTTGTTCTGCTGGTAGGGCTCGATGATGAAGTTGGGCGCACCGGTCCAGTGCTGGCCCTCGATCACGGGCTTGAGGGTCCAGCGCTGGTTGGTGTTGTTGGACATGGTCAGTGGCTGCGTGTGCTGGCAGCGCACCTGGCAGGTGAAGTTCATTACCTGAGCCAGAACATTAGACAGGCAGCAGATGGTTAGGCAATGACGGGTGAAGGCTGGGTCCAAACGAGTCTAAAAATATCCCCAACATCTCATCCCACACTCTCTGTTCATGTCAACGTCACTCATCTTTCTTTTAATTCTCTTTCAAATAAATTCTATTCTGTTCTTATTTTACTTCAATAATGCATAATGAAACATACATTATAAATATGCATAAATCATTAGCCCATCATTAGCATAAACCATTAGCCATTGGAACTGAACTATATTGTACTATGTACATAACATAATGAACGTAAAACGCATTATAGCATATAGTATATGACTCACACTTGGATTATCTATATTCTGTAACATTGTATTAACATACAGTCTACTTAAGTACCCTGACCACCATCTCTCAGTCTTTATGACCTAATGATCTATGCTTCTGAAAGAGGTCCTTGTAGCCGTTCTTACAGGCAGGACACACTGGGCGCTTTGCATGCTGCGGAGCTCGTGCTGCGACAATTAGCTTCCACTGTAATCAATGGGACTGGCTACAGCAGACTTAATAGCAGTGCACTCATTCTAACAAATGAGACCAGTCTTCTAAAACTTTGTTTACGGTCCACAAACAGAACGCCTGAGTTGCGTGCCCAGTGTAGGCCGGGGTTTAGTATAAATGCTGGGTGCTGGCACTCACCTCCTTTGCGGTGGGGGGCACGATGCAGGAGCCAGTGAGGGTGAGGGACATGGGGCTGCTGCCCTCAATGGTGCAGGTCAGGTCCTCATAACGCAGGTCCTGGCACAGCTCTGTGGGGGCAAAGGTCACCTTGAACGACACCTCCATCCCAGGGCAGAGGTAGCCCTTCACAGGACTGATGGAGAAGTCGGGGAGAAAACTCTTCGCATCCCACTGGAATCTGAGGGAAAGAGAGAGGGGGAGAACAGAAGAGAGGGAGAGAGAATAAGAGAGAGAGAACAAGAGAAAGAGAGAGAGAGGGTGAAACTCCCTATATATATGAGCTGATATAATAGTAGATGTATGAGCTGATCACCACTGATAATATGACTGATATGAGTACAAACCATAATCTATCAGGCAAGCCATTATTTTATTATTTTTTTTAATTTAATTTATTCTGTCTTCCAACCACACATACACCCTTTCATGTACTTCTGACACAGGATGACCGCTGTGTATGTACCTGGTTCCGATGTCGCCGGTGTTCTGCATGAGGATACACTTGGTGGCCTGGCAGCGCTGGACCACGGCGCCGAATGTCAGGTAGTCCTGGTCCAGCTTGACCTCCACGCCGTGGCAGCAGCCGCGGAGCACCAGCAGGGGGCGCGCCATGCCCAGGCACTCCAGCAGCAGCTCCTCGCTGAAGGGGGCCATGCGTTCTCGGGGAGTGAAGAGCAGCTCCACCGCACAGCGCCCGCCACCCCCACGCACCGTCATCTCACTGGACGGGGATACGGACAGCACCTGGACACACACACACGCACGCACGCACACACACACACACACACACACACTTATTTACATATACAGCATAATGATGGACTTTAAAAACACATAGGGTTTAAACTGCCTACTTGCAGTTCTCATTTCAAGTTCACCTTCTGCCACACCAGAGGAACTCTTTTGCAAATTAGTGATGCAGAAAACACCACACTCACATTAAGTGTGTTAACTTTTGATTGAAGAAACATAAAAAACTCAAAACTCAATTCATTTTGCACTTGGCCATGGTTAGAAAGGACAGCTGCAAAACCATGAGGAAATACAATTCAAACACAACACACATTACTTTTCATACTGAGGCATTACAGAACTTAGACTTGTATCTTTTTATTATTACAGTTTTCTTCCCCTGATTCAGAATGTGATCTACTGTAGCCTCCCTGGGTACAGAGTGGAATAACTCTACGCTTAGCAGTACTGGTGCTGTCTTAGAAGTTGAAGACTGACAAACTCCCTTTTTCCTCTACACAGAAGCTCAGAAACTCAGAGTCACCCCCACAGAGTCAGAGGCTGTCTGACAGAGATAACCAGTGAGTAACCAGTGCTGAGATGATACTCTACAGTAGTGGGTGTGCTCCAGAAAAGATAGCTCTATGTCAGTGTGTGTTTGTGTGTGTGTGTCTGTGTCTGTGCGTGTGTGGGTGAATGTGACTGGGATGTACAGTATGAGAGTGAGTGTATAATGATGATGACGAGTAAGTGTATTTATGTATATCTGTATGCAACACTGTACAGTATGTAGATAGATACTGTAGATACTTTATCCCGGAATGTGTACATATTTGTTTGTCTGTATCCATGTCGATCATTGTGAATATATGTGCTTATGTTTGCAATGCATACCTATAAGTACAATATATGTGCATACAGTACAGTGTGTGTGCAAAGATGTAAAAGTTCAGCTTTAGAAAGTAAAAGTGCTGCGAAATTTTTGTTCCAACCATTCACTTACTCAGCTGATTTTAATTAGCACAACTCATAAGCCAGGTAGATCAGCTAGTTTCTGAAGCCGGACTTTTACAATCTCAATAAAGGCTATAGCCTATCAAAATGTTTCAGGGTGCATGGCATCAAATGTACAACTTATGGGGCAATATAGTAATCTATCTAGATAACCTACCAGTAGTAAAAATTCACCCTCAGAGACATCAATAGGAAAGTCACAACTGCTACATTTAAAGATTAGGCAGTGTATCTATTTTATGTCATTAGAAGCAGCCAGCAGTCAAAATAGCCAAAATCAACAAAAGAAGGCAGAAAACTTCTCTCTTTGCAACACCATAATGTGAGTTGTATATAAATGTTACCGGATAAATATCAGCTGACAGAAACCCTGGTGTATATATTCCTATATCTGACCTGTGCATCTTGTAGCGCCTCCACTGTGGAGTTGAGCTGGAGGCAGAAGGTGATGGCCGAGGCACTGTTGTTGATGAGGGGGATGACCCGGCGGCTGCGCTGGCCCACCTGAAGTGATCCCAGATTCACTACCTTCTGCCTGGGGTCCTCAAAGTCCAGCTGGGACAGCAGAGGTGGCAACACATGACACATTTATCCTCACAACACACAAATATATACTAAGCGATGGTCAAGAAGAGGGCAGGTACGACACACAAATACATACTAAGCGATGGTCAAGAGGAGGGCAGATGCGACGCACAAATAGGGTGCTCTTACAGCTGTCCGTAACAGCCATGTAAAGAGTATCAGCAGTCAGCTTGGGTCACAGAGTAAAATCTGACTAAAGTGTTTGATTGTAAGTGTAAGTGCTTTTTGAAATAGCATTTTTTTTATGAACAAATTATTATAAAGGGTCCCAAAGTTGCTAGTGATCCACAGCAAGAAAAAGAAAAACAATAACATCTCCAATGAAACACATTCATTTCATCTGCAACTCATCACAGACAACCAAAACCATGAACTGAGCCCAGCTAGCATCACACCATACACACATAACCCTCAGAGCTACAGCCATGTACATTATAACAGGGGTCTACAGACAGAGTGAATGAACACACTCCAATAGCTCACACAAACAGGACATACTTTCTCTCCACCAGAGTGTAAAACTCTTCAGCCTTTTATTCACCTTAATCTCTGTGCCTTGGCCCAGGATCTCCACCACTTGCTTGGTGCACTCGTTGATGCCAAAGACCAGTTTCTCATGGTACTGTTTGGCCTCTCGTGGGTAGAATGTGATGGGTACATCCATGTAACCACCAGGAGGGAGGATTTTGGGCTGGAAGTCCATCTTCAAGAAGGGGGTGTTTGTGAAAGAGCAGTCCACACTGTGGCGAAGGAAACATGACCGAAAATGGCAATCCACTGTGTCTGTATATATTCAATATATTTAAATCTAAATGCAATGAATATATATATATAGAAATTTAAATATATATTGAAAATATGCAAAACAGTGGTATATTGTGCAATATACTGTCTCTCTGTAATAATGTACATTGTAATATCATTGATACTGTATACCTGTATACTGCAAATGCTTTATTTTTGCAGGAAGTAAACACATCATGACTTGTGTCAAATGAATCTCCTGCCAACCGTCGCCATGGTAATTTTAGTCACCTGATTCCTCGCTCTCCTCGGTTAGTGAGGACCAGGGTCTTTGAGGCTGGAGTCATCCCCACCGAGAAGATGAAGTTCTTCCCAAAGTTGTGCTTTCTGAAGGAGAAGTCCAGTCCTGGGACCTCCGCCACCCCCCGCAGGGCACAGCTGTACACAGGCCCGTGCTTGATCTGCACCGCACAACAAACAGACGAAAAGATACCGAATAAGACAACTACAGTATCAGAGACACAGGGGACAGAAGAAAGCAATGGCAACGCCTGGACTATACCTTAATGTTGAGGCCGACGTCTCTGAGCACACACTTGTTTTGGGGGTAGAAGGACACAGTGCAGTGGCTCTGCTTGCCAGTGGTCACGGTGTCATACTCGGGCTCAACCTGTAGGTGGCGCTGCAGTTCAGGTGGACCCCAGAGTTGATAGTGGATGTCTAGGCTGAATAGCCCAGGGTTGGACACCAGGAATTCAAAAGAGACCTTATCACTCAACTCCACCTTTAGAGACAGAAAAAGGAACCAATGTGGAATAGAACTAGTGTGAAATTGAATGTCTGGTATACAGCAGCATTCATCCCCACGTATGGGCCCAGTGCCCATGGTGACCCAGGTCTGAATCCGGCCTGCGGTTACTACCGCAACCCACATCCCATCTCTCATTTACTATCCTGTGCACACTTTTGGGCTTTTGAACTATAAAAAAGACAATCTATTCAACTAGCAACATTTTGTACTGAAATGCACAAAGTAATAAAATGGATGAACTTGGTGTACAGGATGTTTGTTTACTGTACTTATCTATTTAGCTTTGCTGTGTTATGACTGACCTGTTTGAAGTCCACCTCATGCAGGCTGTTGGGGGCCATGTTGGTGACGTGGCCCTCGGGGTCCTCACACTGCACCGTGGCGCTCATGCTGTAGCACTCGGCCTTCATGTTCAGCACGGTCGGCTGGACCTTCCTCTGCACGCTCACCGCCAGGTTAAAGGCCACGTCACCCGCCTGGCTTGGCCTAAAGGTCACCACCACTGGCAACCTGCCGTGACAAATAGGCAAGGGGACAGTGGGTTCAAGTCAGAGTGGGCCGTTCATTATGACCTGTTTCTTCCAGTGGCTCAACATGCGTGTAGTGTTAAGATGCTCTAGGTCTAGGATGTTAAAATGGTGTGTTAGGTAATACAACACAGTCCATTCATATAGTGTTAATTATTTATAAATGAATTATTGACCTGCTATCACTCATGAAGGAGAAAACATACATGCTTTCTGTCTCTGACTGCCTATGCCATCTTAAACAGATCTGGGCTTAACCCGTTCCACATTCAGTCAGTGGTTATAGATATGTTTAAGTTGCTACTTGCTTGTCATTGGCTGAAACTGTCCCCTGCATGGGCTCGGCCTGCAGCTGTTCCACAAAGCCCTCGGAGTAGCAGGAACTCTCCTGGACAGCAAACTGGAACGGCTCCTTCTCCTTGTTCACCAGATTCAATGTGTGCTGAACTGTGCGGTCTACAGGAAGATACATATAGCCATATTGTTCAGGGTTAAGGACTTTCATACACACCGTTTTTTTAGAGCAGGCACTGAGAAAGCATGCACAGTGAATAATATGCACATCAGTTAAAAAGGCATTACAGTGAGTAGGTAGGATCAGGGTGCGATTTGTGTAAAAACCAGAGGGGGGGATGATTTTAAATAAGTTTGTAACCCCCCCCCCCCCCCCAAAAAAAAAAAAAAAATGAACGAACGATTTATAGCCTAGTAATGTCATGGCTAATAATACCCTATGTTATTTTTGCCACCTTTGTAACATTTTAGTTTTAGTTTACCGTGGTGTATGACTTTAAACAACGAGTGTGCTTGGTATGATGATCAGCTCCTCTAATGCAGGGTAGGACTACGTTTTGACAAGCATACAAATTCACCTTGTTCTTGCCCCATCTGAAATGACTTCTCTACTTTTGCTGCCTCCATCCTTTCTGTATTTGTTGTGTAAAAAAACGTTGTATATGATGGCACTGAAGTCTTAAGTTAGTGAATTGGCTAACAGTGTTAGTTGGTAACCAAATAGCCTACACATTGCGCTACACGCTGCGTAGGCTACGTGCATTCTCTCTCCTGCTGATTTGCGTTCAGTAGCCAAGTGCGTAATATTGCAAAAGTTGAAAAAATAAATGTGTTTATTGTAGCCTACAGAAAATAAATAGCCTATCATACTGTCAGTTAATTGCCTACAGTGCAGTGAAGAGTTTGGAGAGTAAAGTTATAGGGCAACTTGAAGTTTTATGAAAATAATTTACGAACCAGAACATAAAGACCATGAAGCTTCTATTTCTTGCAGCTGTCAAAACACCCGCTAGATAGTTTAAATACCCACCAACATTCGTTTTTGCAGTACAGATTATTTCTAAAAGTTATTTTAATATTATACTACTGGCTGATTTATCAAACGAGTGCTTTCTCGTTCGTCCTCCGCAAACTACAGGTGTTTCGGTAGAGAGCCATTGATTAAGCGATGCCAAGCAATTTCTGTAACACTTTTTGTGACATTCAGCAAATATCTCCTCATTTAATGTAAGTTCCTTCGCACAATAGGCCTACGTTCTACTATACGTGCAGTTGTCCTCCATCTCAGTTGCATCAGTTTTCTAATTTTGAAGGTTCTAAAACATTATTATGCTTCACTGAATCCTTCTCGTTTTCTTTCATTTGTCCAGCTAACTTTCCCATTGAACCTAGCCATTTATGATGGATTATACACACTCGACATTCTGAAATGTCCTGCACGATCAAGGCCAAATTAAGTTATCACGCAGCCACTGTGTCAGCAGCATCAGTGCTGACGGTGACGGTGCGTTTCTGATGTCAGATTATTATGTAGGCTAGCCTACTAGACTGTCCTCACGTTGCAGCGCTTTACTTATATGAAGTAGCATTAATCAATATGAGGGGCAGGGGGGGATAAATGTTGTCCCCCCCGACGAAAAAAATAATTTAGCAGAGGTAGGGATAGGAAAACCAGAGGGGGGGAAATCCTCACCATCCCCCCCTACAAATCGCACCCTGGGTAGGATGATAACTGCGAACAACAGGAGTGCTTGTGTCTTTTCTTCATATGACCATATGTCATCAAAAAAAATCTGCGGATGTTAAACAAACTAGCTACCTACACAAATATACTTAAAGAATGAGTGTGACTAGCAAGATGCGCATCCCTGTCCTACATATAGTAAGACTGGGGGTGAAGACAAATGACTTACCTATGAGCAGACAGCCCATGTTGAGGTGGGCCCGGTCAAAGTAGACCACTGGGTCACGAGCAGTGCCCACCAGTAAGAAGGGAACAGAGATGTTGCGCTCGGGGATCTGGAAGGTCCAAAACGACTCCACTAGCTCCAGGGCCACGGCACAGAAGTCAAAAATCACCTGTGGAATTTGTGAATAGATTACACTGCAGACCAGTTATCACAGGTTATCATAGTTGATAATTGTTGTTGTGTTCCGTCTTGCATGAGTTACAGGTTCCCCACTGTCTAAGATTCAGAACATTTCTGCCCACCTGTACTATGTTTCTACCTATATACTATATTTCTTTACCATCAACCACTCAGAGAGGTTTCAATATTAGTATTGAATAGTTTAATAAATTACTTAACATATCTTCGGTGATTTTAATGCTCTGTCCACTCACCTCCACTTTCTTCCCAGGTAGGATGGAGCTGTTTGGAGTGCGGCATTTGAAAGGCGAGGGCCCTGTATCCACACATCTCCACTCATAAGAATACGGCTTGTTGGTGGGGTTCACTAAGCTGAACTGCCTGCAGTGGGGAAACAGAGAGTCTTCTTATAACTTAACAAGCAAGTCTTTGGCATGTGTAATGGTTATGAATAATTGCATTAAATGTAAAGGACTTAGTAGGATTTCATTCATGGTATATCATTCAAGGTAGAATTAAACAAAACACATAATGGGATGCGGGCTATACACAAGGGAAGTAGGGCTGTGCCATATTGTCTATCGTATATCATAATAATTTATTAGAATTTTAACTGTAATACATCATATTGTGATATTGATGATACAGTTACATGATGTTTTAGCATACAGAGTCCAAATTAGCGCCTAATGTACAAATTGTACATTAATGAACAAAATAAATCAGGTCTGTCGCCATTGGGTTGCTGTAATAGGCAAACCTGTACAGTACATCGCATTTTTGGCCTGGTTTGTCAAATCTAAAAAAATCGGTAATATGCCTTCCTTTATAGCTACCAGTAGTTATATTCACTTTTTTTTTTGTTGAATTCACCAAAAATACTATATCGTGACATGTATCGTTGTTGGGATATGAGATGATCTATATCGTGATATGACATTTTGGTGACACTCACCTGGTGGTGGGCGGACCAACCCCGATGGATGTGAACTCTATGACCCGCGTGCTGGCGTCCAGGGTGCATGGTGGAAGGGTACCCTGTGGGCCCCATAGCTCTGGGTTGCGCCGGTTGCCCGTGATGTAGTCGGACTCTTCAAGGTGGAAGTGACAGTAGGGGAGCAGGCTGCGGCCTCGGACTTGTATGGTGGGACCCTGCTCGTCTTTCAGATTGGGAATACTGCCAAGGACAATGAAGGAACCGTTTAACTAGGATTGGATGTGTTTGTACAACAAAGAGCTTTTAAGAAGTACTGGGCTAAGGAGTTGTGTACTGTACAAGTTGTGTAACTTGTGTAAAGTTACAACCGGAAAGTGCAACCGGAAAGTTTTCAGACCCTTTCAAGTTTTCCACATTTTGTTATGTTTCAGACTCATCTTAAAATTCCATTATTATTTTTTCTCATCAATAATCAAATAATCCACAAAAATTGGACAGTTAGGAGGCACACATCTGTCTATATAAGATCTCACAGTTTTATATGGTCTCACGGTTGTACGACCAATGGTCGCTATGAATGAGATCCAAAGTTCCTTTGTTGACATGGGAGAACCTATACAGAATGACAACCATCAGTGCAGCTCAGTGCCTGGTTTCTTCTACACACGCTGTTGGGAATTGTGGCCGAATAGTTATATGTAATATGGAACACTTGAAAGGGTCTGAAAACTTTCCGGTTGCACTATATGTATAATTAAGAGTTTGGTGAAAGAGACTGCTTGTGCTTGTGCAAGTGCTTGTGCCAGGATCAGGAGTAAAGGTAGGGGTGAGTGTGTTTTTTCAGAGCATAGTGTGTGTGTGTGTGTGTGTGTGTGTGTGTGTGTGTGTGTGTGTGTGTAGACTGTGTTTGTACAGTGACATATCTCTTTCAGAGGTGCTCCAGACCTGCACACCAGCTGAGCCTCGTACTCGGCCACCTCGATGGGGGAGAAGCGCACGCTGAAAGTCTGGCTGGCTCTAGGGCCGATAGTTCCCACGCTGGGCTCCACACAGAACGGCGGCAGCTCGGGGTCCCCCAGCAGCATGCTGGACACACTGCCCAGAGAGGAGCACGGCCGCAGGGCTGTGCCACAGCGAGACTGACCACCGGAGCGGCTGGGAACATCTGCAAGCACATAGGTGCCAAGTGGACATTTATCTGGGCAACAGCTTTAACTCTCTCACAGAGTTGGCAAACACTACTAAAGCACTATCCACTAATGATATTATGATGGGACATCTATCACACCGTTGGGGTCGTCAGATTATTACTAGAGGATGCAAGCAAAGGTTTTAGCTTCAGAGTTTCAAAATATTGTTTGCTTAATGTAATTTGCAGCAACAACTTGTAACCCATTATAAAAGACAACTCCAACTGCACATGCAGTATCAAGTCTGTTAAATTATTATTTTCAAACCTTATATGTTACAGTAATTTCCTGTGTATTAGCCGTATTGTGTATATGCCGCAGGACAGTGTTTTATGCAAGTAAAAAAAAAAAAAAAAAAAAACATATTAATACCATATTAACTGCCCCCCTGTATTAACCTCACAGCTGAAGAAAATTTAGCAAAATCAATGTATAAACCGCGGCTAATAATTGGGAAATTACGTCAATCATTTAAATCATATCATATGTAGACTGATGGTGTCTTTTTACCTCTGTGATCTGGGCTGATTGTTGCTCCACCATACATGATCTGCCAGGAGAAGTCCATCTGAGTTGTGCCTTTATTTGACATCTGGAGCCTGACAAAGAGCACAGAGAGGCAAAAAAGTCAAATCTCATCCCACGGTTTGAAGACAGGAGACAGAGTTGGTCGGTGACTTGTGGAATCTGACACTGTTAGGAATGTGCCGTGATACAGAAAATGTGGAACACACAACATATGCAAGCATGCATACAGCATCTACACATGCGTTCACACACACACACACACACGTGATGGAAACACACTTACTTGTAGACTCGAGTCTGGTACAGCATGGTGTCTTTGAAGTGTATGGGCTCAGCGTCGCAGGTGAACTTGGCGTAGTCACACACAGCGCTCAGAAGTAGCTTCAGTTCTCTAGAGGAGTTCTCCACCACACTGTTGGAGGGCTCTGGGTCGATCTCAATCACCTTCAACACAGATATGCAAGGCCATGGCTCCCAATTAAGTCAGACATATGCAAAACAGCCAACTGGTAATAAAAAAGACCCTTTAAAAATTGCATTTCTATGTTTTTTTCTATGTCATCCACCAGTGCTCTGTACAGTTTTTATCTATGTTGCAGACTTCAGTGACATGCTGGTTACCCTGTCTTCGTATTTTCATAAAATATTCAACCCGTTGAATGGTATGAAGAGTTGTTTTCTTCTATTATTATTGTTATTCTTCTTTGTCTTTTATGTTTTTGAATTATTCCACTTCATGTACTTTACTTTTTTAAACTATTAACTATTGCCTTTTTGTGTTTTTTTTTACCTTTATTCTTTGCTTTTATTTATATACAGCACACTGAATTATACCTGTGTATGAAATGCATTATATAAATAAACTTGCCTTGCCTTTAAAACAAACACAAAAAAAAACCTGTAGTGTAATGCAGTACCTTCTTTGTCTGAGTGGCCGCTGGTTTAGAGGTGTCCACCCACTTCACCGTCCTCTGACGGTCATCCCAGTCCGCCACCTGGTCCACGGGCTGCTGGAAGACGATGCGACACAGCCTGCACTTCTGGAGCTGGGCGCTGAGCGCAATGGGCTGCTTGGAGCAGAAGGTGACGGTGACGTCTTTGGCGCAGCCGGCGTGAAGGTGGCCGAGCCGCGGGGAGAAGCACACCTGAGCACTGTCCGGCGGCCACTCAAAGCGGAGCGTGTCTGAGCCGCTCAGGTTGGTCATGGTGAAGGTGGCCTGGTAGGATTTGGCCACGTGGCAGTCGCCGAAGTGCAGGTGGTCAGACTTGTCTGAAAACGGGGAGGGAAAAAAAACACATCCAACATCAAAGGAGTCTAGAAGAATTGAAACAGAATCAAACGAGAACAGTAAGATGACTGCATGCGCTCGCCCCTGCCATGCAATATTAACCAAAGTGAAACCAAATTCCAACATCTGGATGATCTTGTAGGAGAATGGAGATATGCCTTGTGTAAAAATCTCTGCCTTGCATAAAAAGTCTATCGGACCAGGGGCCTCATGTACAAAGCTTGCGTACACACAAAATGCTGCGTACGCCATCTTTCACGCTCACGGTCGGATATATCAAGAGTAAATGAGCGTGAGAAATGTTTCTCCACGCCAACTATATGTGTGGCGTACGCACATTTCCAATGTGTATATCAGTTGGCGACACTTAAAGGCAATGCAGTGCAACAACATTAGTTCATTACGAGTGTAGGCCTTTATTTGCACAGCTTATTGTGAAATGTGGGCTATTAAAAATGATAACACTAACTGTAGTCAACAATTAAAACCTATGAAACCTATTTAGAGACAGCGCCTATATTTAGTTCCACGATTGTGAAGAGCTTTCCTCGAAATCTGTGATGAATGAGGTTGACTTCATGCATTTGCCCATTCCTTGAACTTTTGCGTTTTCCCTTCATATCTCATTCATACAGTAATGCATTCACATTATTGTTGTCACACTTTTGTGCAAACTATAGGAATATGATCCAGAAATCGTAATGTTGTGGCAAGGTGGCCTGGATCAACTTTGTTTATTCTACTTCGGGTGCGCAATGTGTGGTCTCTTACTTGGACACAATTGATTTAATGACTTTTTAATTAATTCAGTTATGCGAACCCTACTTGCAGACTGACGAATGAATCTGCCAGTCTCTGACCCTAGTAGCCACTGCCACACTCTGTCACTACTGTTTTTTTGTTATTTACAAGATTCTTACCATTTAGTCAGATAAGAGCACTTCAACATATTTGTAATTTATTAAACTTTGGAGCAGGTTAGAGTACGGATGGATCCACAAATGAGTCTTCGTTCTTATAATTGTTGCGGGATATGCCATTTTGTCTTGGCAGAGGTCTGCACGAGTGGCCTTCTAGTTAGCATATTAAAATGAGTGTAATTGAGGGAGGAGAGAGGGTAGAGTGTAATGCTCGTGCATGTGTGTTTAATTTCACATTTATTGGGATGTACAAAGAAAAGTTGTGCGGATTGCTGCATACATTCATACATCTGTATGTCTCAGTTTCATACATCTGAATTTGTTGGAGTGTGAGTACATGAGGCCCCAGTACTTTTGAAGTTTGTGAGAGCAGACATACAGACGGATGGACACACAGACCCAATAACGGACCCTCTTGATTAGGAAAGTGATCACACATGCTGATTACTCCAACAGGCAAAGGTCCTGATTATAACCATTTGGTCTGATTTTCAACATAAAAACATTCTGCAGGAGTTGTACTCCTTTACCCATGGATCTAATGGTTAGAATTCATATTTAGAATAGGTGGTAGGGTCTTACCATTTGTGGATTCTAACCCTTTGCTGATGATGTTGTCCAGTGTGACGATGTCCTGGTAACTCTCTCCTAAAAGCTGCACCTCTGTCTCTTCGAATAGGTTATCGGCCACCATCAGCCGTATGGAGGCTTCAAAGCTCTGAGCACTTCCTGGACAGAATTCCACTTCAAACGTTGCCTGTTGGCCCACACTCACCTCCAGCGACAACACATTGCCAAACGATTCCTCTGTGGGACAACAAAACCAACAATTTTGTTTGTAGAAACAGTCTTTAAATAAGGAGTGGGCTGTCCTTCTCACTGGGTTTTGTAGGCTTATGTGAGAGCTAAATAGCTTCTGTCACCACCACTATGGAGGAGTTTTCTAAGACTTTAGGACTGAGCTTTACCATTGCATAGTCCAACCTGACTTGCATGTTACCAGAGTATGAGAAGGACAAGCATCTACTGTAGGTTGCACTCTGGCAAGTCTATGTGATGCACTATGTGTGATGATCTACAAGCAGCACTGACCAACCTTCTCCACTTTCATCCTCAGGCAGCGGGGTGATGATTCTGGATGAAGTGCATGGCGCAGTCTTCATCTTGAACACTCCCATCTTGTCTTGCAATTCAATAGTGGCCTGAAGATGAGCAGGATATAATGATTTTCAAATTAAGAACAGTATAACTTATGTCTATACAATTACAGGGCCTGTAGAAGCATGTGTATTGTAATTCATTTGACATATACTGTTGTTGTTTACAATCCAAAAAAGACATGTACAACAACACTTACAAAACTGATGCAATAAATTATTGTAAATGTGATCTTGCAATCATGTTGAGTTTCACTACTGTATAAATAACTTTTTGTCCATTTCTTATTCTTATCATTTCAGACCACAAAGTCTATATCAACTATAATTCTAATTTGTATTAACAATGTTTAAACTGCATTTCTGATAGTCCTTCCTGCACTGTCTGAATGCACTGGGCCCACCTTTGCAGGTAGATATCCAGTGTTCTTAATGACCAGCGGTAAGGTCTGCTGTCGGCCAACCAGCAAGCGTTTGAACTGGAGCACGGGCTGGCCCCGGCTGTTCCTGACCACGGGCTGCAACACGCTCACACAGGGCAGGTTCCCATCGCCCAGCAGGTCCATCACCAGAAGCTTGGTCTTCCCCACCGCCATGACACTGAGACAGATGATGAAAAAGCACAGGCAGAAAAGGGTGATGATGGAGATGGAGGAGGAGGAAGAGGAGGAGGAGGAGGATGATAATGGACATGAGGATGGAGAAAAAGACGGATGAAAACCTTGAATATCAGTGTTCTCATCAGAGCATTTGGGAACATAAAACTCTAGATGCTGTTAAGACAATAAGTACAATGAACCGAAGACAGAACACACACACTATTGGATGATTATTTCAAACCGTATACGACGTCATACAGATCTCCCTTACTGAGCATTGTGCTTTACCTGGAAGCTCCCTCCAGGGTGACCTCAAAGATGCCATGATAGGACTGCATATTGGGTGGGGTGAATGTGATGACAGCGAAGGCATGGGAGTGGCTGGGGAGGCACATCTTACTGGGCAGCAGCTCAAACACCTCCGTGGTTCGGGTGGACTGAGGACAACAAGCATATTTCCTTTCAGTTGAGACGTACAGTACAGCTCACTCAGTTGGACATACAGGCAAATCCACTCACCTTGGTTTGCACTGATTTTGCTGACAGGCTCATGGCACAGGGGACTTTGCCGCTGTTGGTGAGGCGGAAGCGGGCCTTGGCTGACTGTCCGACGATTACATTGTTGAAGACAAACTTATTCTCTTCTTCCACGTAGACGCCTCTGGCATCTCTGAACTGCTCACACTGCAGCATGTTGCTGTTCTTACAGATGTGATGCTCCTCGAAGATTGAAGAAATGTCCTTTATTATGCCTAAGGGCAGAAAGCATCCAGGGAACATGACAGGTTTTGTTCATCAAGCTAGCCAGATCTTATTAGATGCACATCAGCATACTATCTAAGTAGTGACGCAACAGCTTCACAATTAAGCTTCCAGTAGAAAAATAGGGACGACTATAACCAAAAGCATCCACACATGCACACACACACACACACACACACACACACACACACACACACACACACACACACACACACACACACAAACAAACACACACACACACACACACACACACACACCTGGCATACAGACTTCCGCCACCAGCTGATAGGGGATGCCACCAGGATTGTCCAAAGGGTTTCGGTCGCTAATGTCCACGGCGAGGTACTCCTGCCAAAGGCCTGGCTGCTCGGCCACACACTCCACGGTCACCACGTGGGTGGCCCCCGCGGACAGCACGCCAAAGCAGGCCGACAGCGAGAACACTCCCATGGTCAAGCGGGTCTGGGAACAAGGGGAAGGTGCATGTACTGTCTGTGCTTTACCAATTAAGATAGAAAAAGCTGACTATCAACAGCTATATATGAATATCATTAAACCTGACACCTTACAGCACAACAGGGACTTGCATGTTGCTCTATATATGTTTGTGTAAGGGGCCGTTCACACCAAGATCAATAGCTATATCTGAATATCATTAAACCTGACACCTTACAGCACAACAGGGACTTGCATGTTGCTCTATGTGTGTTTGTGTAAGGGGCCGTTCACACCAAGAATGACAACTACAGTATAACAATAAATGCAAAAAAAGTATCGCTGTAGCTAACATGAACACAGTGAGCCCAGAGGTGCCTGTAGAGATATAACGTGCAATCTGTCTCCAGCCTCCTGTGTTGCTCTCAGATAGCAGGGTCATCTGACCTTCTCTCTCACCTGAGGCACCATAGAGCTGTCTTTCTGAATGGACTCGCTTCGCCCAGGCCTGCCGGTGATGGGCTTGGCCAAGTGGCTCACTTGCGACGTCTTCTTGCCTATCCTGTGGGGGGAAAAAACAGTGATACCTGCCTGAACTTACATACGCAGGAGGCTAATCATACATTTTTCCCCCTCTGAGCAGTGCGGCAACAGTGATGCGTTCTAATAAACATTAGATACATGGCCAACAATGGCTATCACAAGACCTTTAAAATGCTTATCTCGGTTCACTGGTCAAACAAATAGACTTTCCTTTAACTCATTGAGTGCCAAAAACGTAATATTACGTTTTTCCTTCCCATGCGTTGAATGCCAAAAACGTAATATTACGTTTTTAGCTTTTTTTAAAAAAATTACGAAACTAGACACTCTAACACACCTTATATGTGATTTTGGGAACTCTGTGATGAATGGAAATGAAATATATGACGATCGAAAACTCATGAAAACGCACAATCTGGACATTTTATCTGGACATTTTATCATAACTCAGTTGCCGCTTTGGGAGTCGAATCAGTGACGCATGCACGTAAGGTCAAAACCAGGCCATTTTCGTGGGTCTATCACTAGGTGGCAATCTCTGATCACTTCCCGGAAAGTTTACCGAAATGTACAGGCAACACTTCATATTTCATGAAAGACGTTACTGTATATCTCCATTTCTAGAAAAAAAAAGCGATTTTGATGAAAACTAGCCACTGTTTAGCTTGGGATTTCTCAGGAACAGAGGCGTGTAGAAATACACGGTTTGCACCCACTGAGAGCTTAAAGTCTCACCTTTTAAATGAGCCATTATATGTGTTCATAGCTATAACACAGAATATGCTGTGGCTGTACAAGAATCATCAACAATGGTCTAGATTGCTGGCACTCCTTCTGAACCTTCTGAAAACAGCTTGGCATTCAATGAGTTAAGGGCCTCTATCCACATATGCCTGCATACAAGTGAGTGAAGGAGTTTGGGTTTGGGTCTGCCTAACTAGTGGCAGCTAAAATGGTTTCTCACCCTCTCCTCTGCACGGGCCCTGGGATGTCTTTGCAAAACCTGGAGACTTGGAAGCGGACCTCAAAGTCACTCTTGTTCTCAATACTGAAGCTTCGGGTACTGCGGCTCCCGTACACAAGGGGTCCAAAGTTGATGTCACTGGAGGGTGATAGTGAGTATTTGGAAAAGACAGACAGGACAGAGACCTTGATGGGAATGATGGCGATGGTCTCCCCAGCATTTGAAATGTTTGGTTCAATAACCTGTGAAAACAGAAAAGGAAAAAAGAGAGACTTAATTTCCTTGGCAAAACTCAGGTGATGAACTGACCCTTTTACGGATTACAGATGCTTACATACAAGGATGTCGCTGTGCAACTATCAGTGTGTAGCAGACATTGGTTACCTGGCAGCGCAGGATTGGCTGTTCTTCAATGCGCACTTCCTTGTTGCAGCGGAAGACGAACTGGACCCCAGTGGGGCGGTCAGTGGGGTGGAGGGTGCCCTTCTGAGGGAGTATGGTGAAGGCGGAGTTCAGGTCAGGCAACTCAGGAAGAGTAGGCTCCAGCACAAATCTGACTCGGGGAAAGGGAAACAGAGACCAGGTAGCAGCACAAATGAGGCTTGCTTTTCATAGGGAAAAAAAGAGAGAGAATGGTCTGTGTTGTGTTGAATGAAAATAGTATGTGTGCTCCTCACTTGTAGGCAATGTCATATTTGCCTTTGTTCTTCAAGTTCACAGATAACTTCACTTCCTCTGAAACTTTAACAGTTCCAAAATCCAGCCCTCCATCAGCACCTAGGTGTTTAGAGGACAAAACAATGACACAATTAAAGACAGTGAGCAGGAGTCTACATGCAGTACCTTCCATACAAAGGCCAAATATTTCAGAGATAAACTCATTTGGCTTGAGGACCTTTGGGGAAAGTGATGTCTAGTGCCACATCATAGGCCTCAGCAGACACCTGGATGTTCTCAGTGTGGAAAATTCCCAGGATACCATCTGCATCTGAAACCTGATATACAAGCACACCTTACACATGCGCACACAAAATCAAGCGGACCACATCTGTTACACAGACAACTAGGAATGTGAATGAAGTGAAAAACAAAAAATCAGAACATAAAAATTCAATTACAAGTAAATGTTATTTATACAATGGCACAAGTGCGCAAAACTGGTGCTCTGAATACCGATTCCATTGTTTCTGAAAGTTTATCCTGGTCACACATTTTAATGCAATCTGGTTTACACCTACTTTTAAATGGCAGAAACGTTACTCACAAAAAGTGATGTGTGCTGTGATAACATGTTTTAAGGCATACGTTCTGATAAAATAACGCCTGAATCAGGAATAATGCCTTAATAAATCTGCTCCTCAAAAAAGGAGGATTGCTGTTCAAGACATTTTCCTACATAGGACCTTCAGTTACTCCAAATGCACTTGAAGAAGCTTTCCTCTCTTTACACTGCCCTTGCAGACGCCCACCTCTAGACGGACGGCCCTCTTGAGGTTGACGGGCTTGACGGCCCTGAAGTGCATCTGCAGGCAGAATTCTGAGTGGGGCAGGATGATGCCCTGGTCCTGGGACACGCTGAACTCGTCGCCCAGCACCTCCATCCCGCTCAGTCGCCACGCCACCGGCAGGGTCTTAGTGTTCCGCAGGAGCAGGTTACGAGTCTCTTTCCTGACCAGCAGGGAGAGACACAGGGAGAGAGAGGGGAGGGGAGAGAAGGAGACAACAAGGAGCGAAAGAAAACACAATAAAAAGTGAGACGGCAGAAATGAGACAATGAGCAGGATTAGGATGGGAAATGATGGTGGATTCTATTTGAATAGAATCTAATACATGCAGCTGAACTACTGAACCACAGATCTAATGAAATTTCCATCTGCTTCTTTCAACTGCTGCTCTCTCTATGGCAAGTATTTGTGACTGTGAATGTAATTATGAGCTAAAAGACAGCCTATGCATTAGATAGATCACTGACAAGCTGGAAGTCCCAACACACACACCTGTGCAGCAGAATCTTATCGAAGTGCAGGTGCTTGCGTTCCAGGTCCAGCTCCGGACGGACTCCGTGGCAGGACAGCCGGAACACCGCAGGGTCTGGATTGTCCTTCACACAACACACCAGATTGTCGCTGATCTGGCCCGGGGTGATGGGGTAGGCCCAGATCACCAGCTCCTGCCAAAGCAACAGCCCAGCAACAGCAACAATGAGAGTAGGCATGAGTGCAAAACATGACGCCACAGCACTTCATATATTTCATTGTGAAATGCTCAAATCCATTTAGGTCAATCACCAGATTTACCTAAATGTCATAGAGTACTACAGTATATACAGTAGTGTAATGATGTGCATGAACACCTGCACACTGAGAGTAATTACTGCCTATGAATTTATACAGTAATATACTGTGGCCCACCTTCTTCTCTTTGGGTTTGAGCGTCATCATGGGTGGGTCCAACAGGTAGGTGGTGGCTTTGGTGTCGTGCTGGAAGCAAAAGTGGATCTCTGCTTCCATTGGGGAGTTATTATGCATTACGAGCCTCTCCATATTCTCTGGGTACTTCCTCTCCTTATATCTATGGCAGCCCAGAGGGACACACTGAGCTAAACAATTCACTAGTTCCAGACAGACTTGCTAACAAAGAACTTTTTTGAGTTTTTCCTGAATTGCTAAGATGCATTTAATGAAACCGGTTCCACTTGATCTCCATTTTCTTAGCACACTAGTCATCTCTTGCAAATGTATTAACACGTTTTCATTGGTTTCACACATTGTTTTTACACCCTTTTTCAAAATATTTAATGTTTTTCTCAGTTGTTTTGGCACAATTCTCAGATCAGAATTGATATTCTCAAAACTGTTTGTTCAAACTCCATATCATCTCTCATCTTGTGCACATCATTGAAGCAGTTTCTCCCCATCTTGAACAAATAGCAATGCTTTAGTACATCCATGCAAATTATTTGGTACAGTACAAATGCTTTTTTTTTTTAATTGTTATTATTTTCAATTGCTAATGTCATATTGGTACAAAATGCACTATACTGGTTTCCTGCTGAATAAAAAAAATGGCCTTAATTCATCACTTGTGTCTTTACATGCAAATGTGTTGAACTAGCTATCATACTGTAACTAGTTATCATAGTCTGTCTAGTACTTATAAATGTATGTGACCTGACAGACAGGAACGTCAGGATGTAAAGAAGGATGTAGAGTGCACAGCTCTGACCAAGGGGTATTTTACTTTATATTGGTCATTTTTCATTTGCACAATGCTGTAAAAGCCTTCACTTTCTTTATACTGTCTCAATGTCTGTCACCAGAAAAAAACTTTGAAACATATCCACTGTCTTGCAATCAATCCCCTCCAAACTCAATACTGTAATGTGTAACTTGGAGTTTTGAAATAGAAAATAGTGCTGCCTTGCACATTGTTCATTAGAAAATACTTACAGAGTAAACTGTCATATTCTACATAGCACTGACAGTTTCATTGGTATAAATATTGGCTTTTGAGGCACTATACACTATACACTATGCAATGTAGTTTGCTCTAATTGTTTTGAGAAATGCACTAACTGTTGTGCAAAATGTTAATGATGATTCGAGGAATGCACCAAAGCAACTGAGAAAAACTGTAACATAGCTCTCAAAGACAGACTCCAAACTCCATTGGATTAAAGGAACACGCCACCCAATGTCAGTAGTAATATATGTTCTTACCTTAACTTTCACGAGTTGAGTCATACCTCTCCCGTGTCCGTACGTGCACTCAAACGCTCTGGTGCGCGGCTGGACTGTGTTAGCATGTTGCTATGCTAGCGGGCTTTGACGGCAACTAAGCGTAGAAGTAATCAAAAACATCCACGTTTTACCAACTTAAATACAGTTGCACGAGTAGTTGATAGAAATGCTACAGCCACGCAACATGAAACGTGGCGATTTTCCAAGCGAATAAACCGGAGAACTACAATGTGTGGCGCAATAGCACTTGGGAGTACTTCGACCTAGCATAGTAGTATTGTTAACACCTAATTGTAGATCCTATCCACCACAGAGTTTAGAATCCATGCTGGATCGACCCTCAGCCTCTCCCTCCTGAGCGAGAGAGAGGCACACACACTAGAGATGCGCTGATGGGCTATTATTTCAACCATAACTGCATAGCAAAACTTATCATCCATCAGCCATCCATCAACACCAAAGTTTTTTGACCAATCTTCGAAACGGCACCCGCCCACCATCCGCTGGTTGTTTTAATGTAGGGGGTGATGCAGCGCTGCTGACGTGAGGCTAGAAAGCCCTTGTCTGTTCTAGGAAGACTGATCCAATGCAGCAAATATATTAAAAGGCTAAAGTCGTACATTGGCTATGTTGTAGCCTATCCCCAGAATATCAGCAGCAAACTCAGTCTCTGTCTCGCAAAACAGTCTCCAAATAAAACGCACATCAGCCTGTTGCCTATACTGCCAGCTTGTGACAATATATCGTCCAAAATGCTTGATTGCATTGCATTCTCCACATTTTTAGCTACATTTTCATGTACCACATCAGCATTTTTGTTCAGTGAATCTTTTGTAAATTGCTTTAAAATGAATTGCGCTCGTGCAGTCAAAATGAATGGGAGTCTTCAGAACAGGCTTTCAGTCACCCTGACATAACAGTGTGTAAAGTAGCCTATAATGTGAATGACTTGTTATTTTATCAAGGATTTCTTTCTTTTTGCAAAAAATAAAGTACAATAGGCATTAATTAGTAGGCCAGGAGCATGTTGAAATTATGTGGCAAATTGCGTTTTTTATTACAATGATAAAATTGTAAAAGGACGTGACCGAAGCTGAGGCAAGCCAGGCAATAGGCCTATAGGCCCGACGGTAATTGTAAAGCAATTTACAAAAGATTCACTAAACAAAAATGCTGATGTGGTACATGAAAATGTAGCTAAAAATGTGGAGAATGCAATGCAATCAAGCATTTTGGACGATATATTTTCACAAGCTGGCAGAAAAGGCAACAGGCCGATGTGCGTTTTATTTGGAGGCTGTTTTGCGAGACAGAGACTGAGTTTGCTGCTGATATTCTGGGGATAGGCTACAACATAGCCAATGTACGACTTTAGCCTTTTAATATATTTGCTGCATTGGATCAGTCTTCCTAGAACAGGCAAGGGCTTTCTAGCCTCACGTCAGCAGCGCTGCATCACCCATATAGCCTAGGGGAGAACCGGCACAATTGTAACACTTTTTTATTTTTCCAATTCAAACTCGATTTACACAAAGACGATAGACTTGAGAGTTGTGAAATTTGACCAGAACAGAGTCGTACATGTCTACTCCATGAAAGTTGAAACAGAATTTTAAAAATATGTTATAGTTTGTCAATAATTTAACTTAACAGCCATAAAAAAGTGCGGTACAGTTGTAACAGCGTCATGAATGTAACACTAAAATCCTATAACATATTTTAACACAAAACAGTGCTGTGTTAAACAAAGAGCATCTGTTTTCATATAAAATCAAGAAAAAAAGTCCAAATGTATGACTGTTAAAGCTAATTTATTGCATTATTGATTAGCCATTGCAGACCATATTACGGTGTTATGCTAGCTCACAATAACCTTTAAATATGCTTATTTTGGCCATATCCACTTGATAAAACCAGTAAATATAGTTGATAAACTGCTTATTTCTTACATGTCTGAAGCATTTGGTCCAACAGTGATATTTCAAGTTGCTGTGTTAACTTTAATTGGGTGATGGCGGCACAAAAATCATAATCCATAACTCGCAATGAGAATGTTCGTGCATTCGCGATAAAATCAGTTCATCTTGCCATAGAGACTGGTGTTACAACTGACCCGCACAGGTCATGTTTTTATTTTCATTTAATTGCATGTGCTGTGACTACATAAATCAAATAGGACTCATGTTAACTTGAAACAGAGGGACTGAAGATATGAATGACATGTGATTGAAGTCCACACGCTCAAATTTCACAAAGCAAACTTAAACAAACAGTTGCGGTTAAAAATAAATAAAAAATCGCGATGCTTGAATTTTGCACCTTTGCACCTTTATCTCTGGTCGTATTTATAGTAGACCATTCATATTTGGATGGCTGTAAGATTATACATAATTACATGATATGTGTCTGTTTACGTTTCCGTAGCTACACCATATCTTGAGAATAAAACACTGTTACATTTGTACCGCTGTTACAATTGTACCAGTTCTCCCCTACATTAAAACAACCAGCGGATGGTGGGCGGGTGCCGTTTCGAAAATTGGTCAAAAAACTTTGGTGTTGATGGATGGCTGATGGATGATAAGTTTTGCTATGCAGTTATGGTTGAAATAATAGCCGATCAGCGCATCTCTAGTGTGTGTGCCTCTCTCTCGCTCAGAGGGGAGGGAGAGGCTGAGGGTCGATCCAGCATGGATTCTAAACTCTGTGGTGGATAGGATCTACAATTAGGTGTTAACAATACTACTACGCTAGGTCGAAGTACTCCCAAGTGCTATTGCGCCACACATTGTAGTTCTCCGGTTTATTCGCTTGGAAAATCGCCACGTTTCACGTTGCATGGCCGTAGCATTTCTATCAACTACTCGTGCAACTGTATTTAAGTCGGTAAAACGTGGATGTTTTTGATTACTTCTACGCTTAGTTGCCGTCAAAGCCCGCTAGCATAGCAACATGCTAACACAGTCCAGCCGCGCACCAGAGCGTTTGAGTGCACGTACGGACACGGGAGAGGTATGACTCAACTCGTGAAAGTTAAGGTAAGAACATATATTACTACTGACATTGGGTGGCGTGTTCCTTTAAGTGTCTTACATGTCAATGACAGTTATATCCTGGAAGGTAGGAATACAGTTCATGCCGTGATATGCTTGTTTGCTTTTTTACACATACTATAACTATGTACAGTATCAACAAATGGCAAAGACATAAATTAAGGCTGAACCTTCCAATATTAAAAACTATGTTTTCCTTTTTGTTGTACATTGTGTAGTTTCAGTCCAAATGGTAGTGTTAACATGAATCAGTGAGTGAGTCAGTGATTGAGAGAAAGTGAGTGAGTGAGTAAGTGAGTGAGTGAGTGAGTGAGTGAAGGCCTAGATATACTACCACATAATGTGTGTTTTCACTAAGCACAGATATGCGCTTGGGTGTTTTCAAAGTATATATCAGACTCTGATATGGATGTTATCTCATTGCAAGAACAATACAAGAACTCAATCTTCATGTATGTAATTAGATATAGCATATCTTCCCTGTGTCAATCTACAGCAAAGTTTTCTAGTTTTCTCCTCCCCTTCAAGAATATTTTCTCCTCTATTTAAAAAGCACTAGCTACCTACTTTAAATTCTTTTGTAATGTAATTTAAACCATGATTTGCTGAAGCATGAAATAAGCAAAGTTTTATTTTATCACTGGCTCTCCAGTAAATGTATTCCTAGGGAACAAACAAATTAATGAGAACATGTATCTGTACTTTGGATAAAAGGGTTGGATAAAATAACATTGCAAATTTATTTTGGTTCTCTTGACCCCAAGTGAGAGGATTAAAACGTGTATGCACAGGTGCATTCATTGCACACAAATCCATGAAGACATTTGATATTTAGATTGTCCTTGCATACTAATGATCAAATTTGCATCAAGTGTACAGTGACATGTATACTTCCTTGGCCTTGAGTGAGAGAGTCCACTATTTTGGGAATGAGTGAGTGAGTGGGTGAGTCCACGAGTCAGAGAGTAAGTGAATGAGTGAGTGAGTGAGTGAGTGAGTGAGTGTGTGAGTGAGTGAGTGAGTGAGTGAGTGAGTGTGTGAGTGAGTGTGTGGGTGGGTAGGTGAGTGAGTGAGTGAGTGAGTGTGTGAGGGGGTGAGTAAGTGAGTGAGTGAGTGAGTAAGTGAGTGAGTGAGTGAGTGAGTGAGTGAGGAAGTGAGTAACAAACTCCAGTACCTGTCTCTTGTCTTTCCACATAGAAGGGGTCCAAAGTCAAAGAGGCCCTTTCGGACAATATAGGCTTTCTGCACAACCTCCTCAGGATTTGCAATCTTTTTACTGTTAGCAAATACCACTCTGTGGAATAGATGCACGCACACACAGACACAGACAGACAGTCAGACAGACAGACAGACAGACAGACAGACAGACAGACAGACAGACAGACGCCAAAGGCTGTAGACGTTCTCTCACCGAAGATCCAGGAGGCCCCAGAGGACTGAGCTACGAGATTATTAGTCATTCACATTTTCCTCACAGCAGGGGTGTGCTGGATGATTGAATGACCTTTCCTCAGCGACGTTTGCCGAACCGGTCTTTATGTTTACAACATGACATTTACAAAGGTTTGCAATGCTCGAACCAAAACACAATTTCACTCTCTAGCCGGGGTCTCAGAACAATCTCTCATCCCAAAACAAGACGGCACAACCGGCGCAGCAACAGCACAAGTGTCATAGAAATGTCTTCGGCATAACAACACATTTAGCTATAACATTGCAGGGTGACATATCTAAGTCCACGGATCTCCCCTCTGGGTTTGAATCAAAGTCATCTGATTCTGAAGTAGAATTAAGTTTTAAATTGGTGTAAAGTTTGATCTGTTTCACTTTGGTCAACTTTCATTTGATATCAATCCTCATTAACAAGCCTGAAAAACCCATGCACAGCCTTTGTTCACATTTCAGGTTATTTTCAAAGTGGCGGAAAGGTAGCCTACGTACTTGTGATCTCTACAGATGTCCGGGTAGGCACAAATGCCTTGGCAGTGCAGCTGGTAGAGTGTCTTGGTGCCCATCACTTCAAAGTTGAGTGTCTGTTTGAACGTGCCCAGCACTGCAGAGTGGAACCACAACTTGAGGGTCACCTCACCATTGGCAGGCACAATCCAGCGGAAATTGGTCAACCTTCAGGGAATAACAGAGGATTATGAAGAACAGTTTCATCCACACGTGATCTTTAGATGGCTGGTAATCCAGAGGTGACCCTGCCAGGTGTCCTTGAGCATGGCACATGTACTGTATGGGCCTGATTTACTAAAAGTGTGTATGTACAGTCAGGCCCGGATCTAGGCTGCTCAGATTGGGGGGGCAAATAGAAATGTGGGGTGGGCACAATGAATACAAAAGAATAATACAAACACTAACACTACAGTTAAAGGTCTTTATTTAAACCAGCAACAAGAATCTAGTGCCTATAACCTTTATGGAAATATAGCTAAGCCCTATCTACTGAAGTATGAAACAGCAAGTGATGCACACAGTGTGGAGTGGTGGAGGAACGCTGCTGCTCCGGTATTTATACTATCTAACCAGCAAATCAGCACCCTCGAAATTCAGACAGGACGAATTAGAAAAGTGTGATTGGCAGATTCAATAGCTGTCAATTAAAATTGTGATTGCGTGTGCATTCAATGAAAGTAAGGAGCTAATTGGCCAATGCACCACTCTACAGAGATGGTTGCTGCTATTGTTGCCAGCAGACCTTTACATAATGAAAGACCATGTAGAAAATTGTGTGTGTGTGTGAGTTTGTGTCTGAGAGTGATTTTGTGTTTCTGTGTGTTTGTGTGTATCTGCACACAAGTGTGTGTGTGTGTGTGTGTGTGTGTGTGTGTGTGTGTGTGTTTTGCCAAGCACCTTTGGAGGTCCTGCTGGCCTTCCCCTGGTTGGTTGCTATGCTCGACATCATAGAGTGGGGTGATGATGTCCAGTGAGGCTGTGTGAGAATCAGAGGTCTTTGGGCCTTTCTTAGAGGCAGGCCGACGCTTTTCCTTCAGGTTTTCCTTGCTTTGCTCAACCTTCTTGGATTTGCCTTTGGCTGGCGATGCCGCTTCCTCCTAAGACAGACGAAATAGAGGACCCACAGGCTTATGGAGAGGCTAAAAATGACTGTTCAGTGATTAAATGCACATGGTTGTCTTGCTCATGTGGTACATTTCTCTCACACCCTCACCCTACTGTTCTTTAGAAGTAGACTTTGATCTCAAAGTGCACTATTTCTAGACATTAACCCCAGACTTTTGTTTAGTCATTTGAATAATATGGACCTTCTTATACATTACTTTTCTCGGCCCTATATGAGCTAGGAATACAAATTTTCATTAGTGGCCCACTCCCAGCAGAGGGAAGCTTTGTATTTTCCAGACTATTCAGTTTAAACAACTGGCTCGCAAAAACATGCTTTTCAGTTGGGATGAATTTTATTGACAATTTTAACCTTTTTTGGAATCGCAGGGAATACTTCAGACCAAATAGCACAGAGCTGAGTTGGACTGGGGCCAAGATCTTAACCGAATACTATCACCTCTCTCTCCTGCACCCAACATTTTTTCTGCCAACCTTGAGCCGAGCCTCTGATAAGCGCTCAGTGGCCATACAGACGGAACAAGCGGATGACATCAACAACTCAGCTAAACCAAAACACTCTGCACAGGCTGAAACAGAGATATGCCCAACCCCCACTGCTGTGGGGCCCTCTGGTAACCACCCGCTAGCCTCCACTGAAATGCAGACCTTGGAGAAACATAAACAACCAGCTCAACAATGCCAAGCCATGTCCACTGGACAAGATAAGATGGGTGCTGCTAAAATGACTCAAAATCAATCACTGGCGTCAAACTCCCTGGAATCTCAGCAAACAAATGGATGTGATGAGCATGAGGAGATAGCACCTATCAAAGCTGCTGAGAGGCTATCAGAAAGGAAGGGTCATGTTTTAACACCAGTACCAATACCCCTCCCCACCTCCGTCGACTCCTTGTCACCACAAAGACACAACAACATGGAATACACTACTGGAATACATGCTGAAAGCGGAGCGTCTGCAACAAACTTCCCAGAACCTCAGCAGGCAGATGGAGACTCTGGAACAATTTTCAACCCCAACCTCCTTGATTTCCCATCACCACCCACACCCAATCACGTCCCCACCCAATCAAACTCCCCAGGCCACACAAACCCCCCTAATCTCCCATCACCATCCCCACCCCGTCATCCCACCACCCACTCAAACTCCACAGGATCCCCTGAATACCCATCACCATCCCCACCCAAGCACATGATGTTCCCTGCAAGAATGGAGAGACTGCTACCAGTAGCCATGCAGAGTTTTACTAGCCCAAGATCATTAGCACCAAAGAAGCGAAGGGCACCTCCACCCCCTCGCCCTCCCCCTCCCCGTTTAGAAGGATCTCTTAAGCAGCAGCAACCTCTTAGTTCATTTTCTCAGCCGGCATATAGCATGGAATGTGCAGTGGAAAATACAGATGGCAGCAGCAGGGGACAATTATATGATGACTGTATTGAATGATATTCTCAGGGTCCCTGCAATATAAATGGTACTGACAGTAGTTTTGAGAACATGCCGGGACCCAGTAAGCCCATGACATTCTCTATTCCTGTATTGACAAGAAATAGAACACAAATGCATCGAGCTTATAGGGTAAACCAGTCCAATCTCCTACCCGTACCACATCAACCTCAGATTTCCCCCATGGATCATATTTCCCCAACACTTACAGCAAAACTAACACTCCTAAATATCAGATCTCTTTCAAACAAATCATTCTTAATTTATGATCTAATTTGCACACACAACCTTGATTTTTTAAGGTTTTTAACTGAGACATGGTTAGATCAAGCAAACAGTGCTACTACTCTCATCGAATCAGCTCCCCCAAATTTCAGTTTGCTACCAGAGCAAATAAAAGAGGTTAATTTTCAAGACGTCTTTTCAGTGCAATCAGTCGTCATTCGGTGACTTTACTTCATTTGAATATCTGTGTGCATGCATTAAGTCTTCTCCTCAGATTTTATTACTGACAATTTAAAGGCCTCCAAAAGATTCAGCTAAAGTTTTTCTTGAAGAGCTAGGTGAACTGCTATCAGTTGTTTGCATAGAGTTTGACTGTCTTATTATATCAGGGGATCTAAACTTGCATGTGGATAATCCTGAAAACAATTATGCCAAGGAATTCATTGCACTAATCGATACTTTCTCCCTAACACAGCATGTACAGGGGCCAACACACTCTCTCGGCCATACCCTCGACCTTGTTATCACAAAGGGTCTCGATGTCTCTACAGCTGTTAAAGACCTGGCCTTATCTGATAATTTCTGCGTGTTCTTTGATGTGTCTATGTCCCCACACACTCAAAACACAGCTATGATGGTAAAATGGAGAATCATAAATGATCAGACAAGTGCTCTCTTTGAGCAAGCACTTTCACTAAAGTCAAGTCAACTGTCAGACTCTTACACTTATTTGATCACTTTAATGCAAAAATGGCAAACATTATGGATGACATTGCTCCATTACAATTCAAGAAAGTTAAGGACAAACAGAAAGCACCATGGAGGCAAAATCCAGCAGTTAAACTTCTAAAAAGAGAGTGTAGGAAGACTGAAAGAAAATGGCGTAAATACAAACTTCAGATCCACTATGAAATCCATAAAGAGATGCTCCGCACATATAACTCTGAAATATGCAAAGCAAGTCTTTCTTTTCTAACATTATCAATAGAAGTTCAAATAACACTCATATTCTATTTTCAACTGTTGATAAGTTAACAAATCCCCCCTCACAATTAGCGCCTGAACTTCTCTCAACTAATAAATGCAATGAGTTTTCATCTTTTTTTAAAGGTAAAATTGACAAAATCAGACTCAACATATCTGCTCAATTACAAATTCAACAACCTGAACTTCCAGCAACAAACAGAGGGAAACTAAACTTGATGTCAGAGTTCAGCTTGATAGACTACGAAACACTTGAAAAAACGGTACAGAATCTCAGCTCTTCCACATGTGTCTTAGACACTCTGCCTAACAATTTCTTCAAAACTGTTTTTCACCTCATAGCGGCGGATGTCCTTCAAATTGTAAATGTATCACTGCTGTCTGCCACTTTTCCTAAGTCACTGAAAACAGCTGTTGTAAAGCCACTTCTCAAGAGGAATAACCTGGATGCCTCCATGCTAAACAATTACAGGCCCATATCCAATCTACCTTTTATTGGCAAAATTATTGAAAAAGTAGTCTTTAATCAATTAACCACCTTCCTAACATCAAATGGGTATTTTGATTACTTTCAGTCTGGTTTTCGGGCAAATCACAGCACTGAAACAGCTCTCATTAAAGTTTCCAATGGCATACGCCTCAACACAGATTCAGGTAAAACATCAGTCCTAGTGCTACTGGACCTTAGTGCAGCATTTGACACTGTTGATCACAATATTTTACTACACAGACTAGAACACTGGGTTGGATTTACAGGCATAGTTATCAGCTGGCTAAAATCATATCTACAAGAAAGGAGCTTCTTTGTTGCCATCGGAAACTGTACCTCAACACCAACGTCCTTGATCTGTGGTGTTCCCCAGGGGTCGATCTTGGGGCCACTATTATTCAACCTCTATATGCTCCCACTTGGACAAATCATTCAAAATAATTTGATTTCATATCATAGCTATGCAGATGACACACAAATTTACTTAGCTCTATCACCAAACGACTATGGTCCTCTTGAATCTATGTGTCAGTGTATAGAACAAATCAACACCTGGATGTCTCAAAATTATATTTGGTAAAAAGGAGGAAAGGTTATCACTCTCCTTGACACAAAAGGGTTGAAGGCAAAGGATACTGTTAAAAATCTAGGTGTATTAATTGACAGTGATCTAAATTTCAACAGCCACATGAAAGCGATAACTAAATCAGCTTTTTACCACCTCAAAAATATTGCCAAACTCAGAGGGCTGATGTCAAAACATGACTTAGAAAAACTCATTCATGCATTTATCTCCAGCAGGGTTGATTAATGTAATGGACTGTTCACAGGCCTTCCTAAAAAGACTATTAAACAGCTTCAGGTGATACAAAATGCAGCAGCTAGGATTCTAACAAAAACTAAAAGAACTGACCACATTACTCCAATTCTTAAGTCCTTGCACTGGCTTCCAGTAAGTCACAGAATTGACTTTAAAGCACTATTGCTTGTTTATAAATCAGTAAATGGAGCAGGACCTAAATACTTGTCAGACATGCTTCAGCAGTACACACCTTCTCGTCTCGTCGTCAGGTCCCAGGTGAAAAACCTGCTAGTAAAACCTACAGTTAGAACTAAACATGGTGAAGCAGCTTTTAGCTGCTATGCGGCTCAGCTGTGAAACCAACTTTCGGATGACATCAAAAAGGCCCCAACTGTAGCCAGTTTTAAATCTAGACTTAAGACCAAACTGTTCTCAGATGCTTTCTGCTAACTGTGCCGAGTTACAAATTCTGAATCTGCCTTGATAATTATTCTACCTTGTCTTTTATTACTTTTTTTACTACTTTTGCCTTTGTTTTTGCTTACTAATTATTCTTTATTTTTAAATGATTTTACCTTGTGTTTTATGTTTTCTTTTCATTATGATCTTTACCTTTTAACTATTCTTTAACTATATTGCCCTTCTATGCTTTTATTTGTTATTATTGTTTGGTTTTGTTTATGTAAAGCACATTGAATGACCTCTGTGTATGAAATGCGCTATATAAATAAACTTGACTTGACTTGACTTGACATTATATATAACCCAGCATAATTTGGAATTCATTTGGAAACATTTGGATATGTACCGGTCTGGATACATTCGGATATGTACCGGTAATCTAATCTAATCTGATTTTTTTTCCATTGACAGTTTTTGGACTGTTTTTGGACTAATAATTCATTCAACAATGCAGTTGCTTTAAAGGCAGGCTCTCTACACTCACTGCTGATGTTACATATCTTGTGAAGCAACTGCATTGTTGATTGAATTATTATTATTCTATTGAATCCTCCAATTTCTTACAAAGAAAACAGCACAGTTGAAATCATCTAGAAAAAACCCTACTGAGATGAAACGGTGTAGTCACCTTCAACAGCGCTGCCTGCAGCTCTGCCTCCAGCTCGGCCTCTTTCTTCTCCTCGGCCAGGTCCTCGGGGGAGAGGAGCCGGAGGAAGGTGAAGCAGTCGGGGAGGCACTGCAGGCTGGGCTCTGAGCGCCTGCTGGGGTAGGGCACCACGGAGAAGACGCTGGGCGGAGGGATGGGGGGGCCTTTGGGGCCCAGACCCAAACCGTCCAGCACCTGGGGGAAGATGTGAGGGGCTGGTATGAGAGTCCACTCTGAATAGTACAGGACTGAGCACATCTGTCCAGAAACAGCTGACATGTTGATGTTGGAAACAATAATGTCATCATCAAATTCAACAAATATCAAGCCCCACTGTGAATATAATTTAGACTCACTATTTTGCTCATAATATCAACAAACACAATCCAGCTACAGTATATGAAAATGTGTAAATAGTCTCGGTGGACTGTTTACATACACACTGCACCGGCATTATAATATTTGTCATTATATACGATACAAAAATTACAACTTTTGGACAAGGAGGACATACTGTAGCTTCTCATGTACACCATAATCCATTTATGTATATTTCAGCACCTTCCAGCACTTTGGATTAGTTTTTAAGGAGTACTTTAGTAGAGTTCTACTTTAATGTGCATGGTACTGTATATATGCAGACAGTGCATAGAGCACATGCCTAGTGATGATGGGTATAAGAAGCTTGTACCTCATCGAGGGAGGGCAGTCTCTGTGGCAGGACCTCTGTGGCGACGGAGTGCCCTCTCCCGGACACAGGGATGACAATGTGGGGAACGGCATCTGCCACTCCCTCCCTCTCCAGCAGCTCGGAGGGATCTCCCATCAGTGGCATCCGGCTGGGGTCCGGCGAGATGGACTTGACCTCACTGTCCGCCTTGAGCCGGTCCTTCTCGTGGCGCTCCTTCTCGCGTTCCTTCTTGGTTTTCTTGCCGGACACAGCTTGCCGCTCAGGGCCCGGCTGTTCGTCGACGTCCTCCTCGGAGTTGAAGGGCCGCAGCAGCAGGCCCTGGGCACGGTCCCAGAAGTGCAGGACGTGGCACAGGTGTGCTTGGCTGTGCTCGTACATCTGGAAGCGTTGCTGGAGCTGCTTTTCGCTTTGGCTCAACTGGACAGAGTGGCACAGATAGGGTCAGAACAGTTATTATTACACAATGGTACCACACAAGATATCTGATTTTTGAACTTATCAATCTGACCAATCTGAACTGACCACTTCTCCATCCAACTCTTCGTTGGAAGACGGAATGTCCTCCTGCCCTGCTGCTTTGGTCTCTTTGTTCTTCTTCTTCTTCTCCTCGGCCTCTTTGCTGCCCTCGCCCAGGGCTGGGGTCACATCTTTGCCTTCCTGGCAGAAGGACATTCTTCGGCTGTCTTTGGAGCCTTCCAGCCTTGTCTCTGAGCGAAGCGCAGATGAAGACTGGAAAAAATAACAAACAAATAATCTTCTTTTCTAATTACCAAGAAATCTATTTGACTTTAACAACTGAAATAACCTACTGTTTAAAAATACTACAGAATTCCTATTTAAAAGTATTCTTCCGGTTCATAAGGAACATTTTTAAATGCAACTGGATACAACTATGACATTTAGTTTTTGTAGACAACGAACACCAATTTGACTAGAAGTGCACCTCTTGGCGGTGTGCTTGCCTCTGACACTGACCTGTTTCCAGCCAAGCTGGCTCTTCTTCCCAGCAGCATCCTCTTTGAATGTGGATGGATCTTTCTTTCCTTTTTTGCCTTTCTTTCTCATCTCCTCCTCCTCTCTCTGTCGTTCCAGCTCCTCCTGTAGCCTCCTTTCCTCCTGCTCTCGCGCCATCCGCTCCCGTTCCCTGCATGGATGACAGCAGCGCAGCCTTATGGTATGCACAGGGCAGACCACTTATTTAATGACACACACTGGACTGTCAGGAATCAAGAGGTCATGGTCAAGGTCAAGAGTCGAAAGGTTACTGTCCTAATTGGCATGGAGGACATTAAAAACCTCAACTGTTTGAATCTGGGAGCACATATATAAAACAAACAATGTAAATTATTAAGTACGAGAGGCTGAAAAATGCCTCCCTTTAAAAAATGCCCCCCATCCCTGGATGGGCACTAGATGTATCCCCTTTATGCCATTGTCTGGTGTACATAATTGGTGACATTTTTGGTGCGCAGGTACGGCCGTTAGCCCAGCAGTCTCCAAAAAAGGATTTCTCAAAATGTGTATTTTCCAGATAGCTATCAGAGAATCATGTACCGGAAAGCTTAAGTAATCCAGAGAACCTTTAACAAGCCTGCTCTGCTGTGCCACTTCAAAGAGACCTTTAATCAATGCGGCGCGGCAGAGATGGGATATGCATCATGGTGACATCCCACACACCTGCGCTTGCGCTCCCGCACCATCTGCAGCCGCTGGCGGTCAAAGTCCTCTTTCTCTTCCTCTGTCAGGGCATCATACTCCTCCTCATCCATCTCCTGAAGTCGCAACTTCGCCTTCTCCTCCTCCTCACGCTGCTTAGCCTCTGAGGAGAGAGAGAGAGCATCTAGTTCAGCTGCCAACTGTGTTAGTAGGTCTACAACACATAAAGGAAGAAGGCCCTAGGCCTGTATAATCTACATAGGGTTCCTCTTCAATGAAACAAATTATAACGTTTTAGACAATGATGGACAACCTTCGTTCAATCATCGTTCAAAGCCATAAGTCACTGTTTATCTTTGTCACTCTTTGTTACACTCAGTTCAACTGTTAGAGGTAACTTTAACAGGTAAAATGAGGATTCATTACTGTATACTATATGATTATGGCCCTTCTCTGTCTTACCCTCCACCTCTCTCTGTGCCTTCTCCTTGGCCGTGTAGTTCTGGAAGTTGTTCGAGAGGTTCACCATGTAGATGAAGCGTCGGTTGTTCAAGGCCTTGAGGACAGCATGCAACATGCAGCTCGGCGAGCGACAGTAAAGAGTGTCGAGTCCATCAATCACCACTCCCCGGAGACAGTCACTTAGCTGGGCCAGTGGAAGCCAGACAAGAAGAGAGTAGGTTTCATTATAGAGGGCCTTACTACACCACAGCTTGAGGAAGTGAAAGAACAGATCACAATAAATGGCCTAAAACTCCTCAGAATGCATTTAAAGGCCTCTCTGTTCTTCTAGTCTCTAGTGTTTCCCAAACTGTGTGCTGCAGGAGAAAAATCCATATTGATTCATTAACAATTTACCACAAATTGAAGGCTATTGAAATCACTGAGTTTTTTTTTTTTTTTTTCAGTGGGGATAATAAACAGCAAAAAACGTATGCTGTGGCGTTTGTATGCTTCATGGTGCTGTCATATCATGTGGGGGGTGGTACTGTAGTGTCGTAGTTAAGGAGCTGGGCTAGCATGCAGTAGCCTGAAAAGTTGTGGGTTCAGTTCCTGGCTTCCACCGTTGTGTCCTTGAGCAAGACACATTGTGGATCGACACATGGAAGTCATCTTATACTGTAAGTCACTTTGGATGAAAAGTGTCTGCTAAATGAATCTATGGAGGGGGATAGCTGTCAAAATATTCGTGTCCATAGATTTGATACACGTGCGTATTTGTCTGTAGTTGTGCATAAAATAAATATTTGTGAATTCTCGAATGAGTCCAGTCGTGCATAAAATATATTGTGTGTATTTTATCCATCAGAATACGGATGGAAAAAAAATATGAATTCAAAAATTACAAGTACGAAATCAAACTTTAAGGTTGGCTTTCTTTGGTATGAGTACGACTTCGCACAAGTGACTCAACTGTCAAAATACGTCATCGCCGCATTCACAGGCATTACTTGTTGAGAAAAGAAACATAGATCGAGATCAAGACTGCGCATGCGCTGAGACGAATCCGGCGGGGGCAGTGCCATTACTGCGGGTTAGGCACGTCGGCGCTAACGTTTGTGATAGCTGATAGCTACCTGTGGAGTTGAACAAATCGTCTTTTCCCCCCTTCGTTTATTGTCTTACGATGTCGGGAAGAACCTGTTGTGTGTTCGGCTGTTACAACAGCAGTGGGAAAATACAGATATGGAACAAAAATATATAAGTTCCCCCGCCGTTATTACACAGCCTGCCCCTTATTACACAGCCTGCCCCTGTGTAACACCATACATAAGCACTACACAGATTCCCAGGGCGAGCCGAAGACCAAGCTGTTCGTCAGAAGTGGATTGTGAACATCAACCGAAAGGACAAACATATCACGGTAAGTTTTGTTTAACAGTATTAATCTTAAATCTTGCCAGTTGCCACAATGACTAGCATGCTGTTGTCTAGTCTTGCATGGCGATACTTTAACGCTATCTATTGGTGTGTTAAGACATGGCACCAAATATTTGACGTAGAAGCAAAACTGTAAAGTAAGTGTGTGCTAGGAACTTCGGTAGTCGCCAGAATAATTATCTCCATCAACTAAATGGCACTATTGAAACATTATTCGCTTTAACTACTAACGTTAGGGCAGCCATGGTGGCCATCAAATCAACATGATTTGGCATTACAAACAGAAAACGTATGGAGTTCGGGGGCAGGCGACACTATGCTAGTTGCAAGATTGCTTTCCTTCTTTGGTAACGTTAGGCTAACCATGAAAACATCAGTCATTTGGAAAGATCTTAGTGCGTTTTCCTCCGATTCAGTATTGTAATAAACAGTTTTTGGGTAGCACTCACATTTAAAAATCACTTGGATATTTAATGTAGATGTTTATTTTTGGGTTAAATTTGTTGTTGTGCTGAGTTATAGTCTACATGTAAGTCAATGTCCTTTTCTCTATATTTGTATTTTATCAGGGGTCAATGTCATCTGGAAGAGCACCTCCCAAAAGATGTCTTCAGCCCTCACAAGAGGACACATGTGCTTGGAACTTGTGCACAATGGAATAAAGAACAGTTGTTGATGTATTAATTACAGTTTATTTGAACTTGACACTTCATTTAATTTATACAATACATGTATCACACATACCAATTGTTGTTATATTATTATTACTACAATTACATTACATTACATTTGGCTGACGCTTTTTAGCCAAAGCGACTTGCAACATTTAAAGCTTTTAAGAGCAATTCTAACAATAAAAAAAAAAAACACAATAAGTGCATCAATGAGTGCAATTGTCTGTAGTAGTGCTATGAGAGGAGATGATCTCTGAAGACCTGGGTTTTCAGACATTTTTGAAGATGTCGAGGGATGTCCCTGCTCTAGTAGGAACAGGTAGTGCGTTCCACCAACGAGGGACGACAGATGAGAAAAGTTTGTATCGGCCATATGTACAAAAAGGTTCAAATATGCTACTAGGCCGAGGTCAAATAGACTGGACCAGGTCAGTCTCTGTGGAAAATATTTAGACAGGATATCAACAGTAATGGCTCAAATTTAAACTAATGATTCAAATATAAATATAATTCTCTGTGTGGATATAAGGGCCAAAAAGGTACACTAAAAAGTAGTGGTTCAAAAGGTAGGCATAGATTAATCAATAAATCCCTGTGTGGAAGTATGTGCAAAAAAGACACACGAAACAGTAGTAATTCAAAAGGTAAGTATAGATTTATCAACAAATCCCTGTGTGGAAGTATAGACGGAGCTTCATTAGAACAAGCAACAGTTGTTCAGGGACAGCTAACTTGATGGTCCTTAGTTGTGAGTGAAAAGCCATAATGGCGTACAAAAATTGCCAAAAACTGTCCATGCCCAAGCCTGTGTAAATTTTGAGTCTTTGTCATCCAAATCATAGGCCTACAATGATCAGTTTGTGTCACAGTCTTTTGTTGACTTAAAACTGTAGTTGTGGTCTGCAGTATCTGGACACTGGATGCCATCTTCTTTTGGGAGGTGCCATTGAGGTTTGGGAGATGACATTGACCCCTGATAAAATACAAATAGAAAAGGACATTGACTTACATGTAGACTATAACTCAGCACAGCAACAAATTTAACCCAAAAACAATCATGAACATTTTGCACAACATCTACATCAAATATCCAAGTGAGTTTTAAATGTGAGTGCTACCCAAAAACTGTTTATTACAATACTGAATCGGAGGAAAACGCAATAAGATCTTTCCAAATGACTGATGTTTTCATGGTTAACGTTACCAAAGAAGGAAAGCAATCTTGCAACTAGCATAATGTCGCCTGCCCCCGAACTCCATCATACGTTTTCTGTTTGTAATGCCAATCATGTTGATTTGATGGCCACCATGGCTGCCCTAACGTTAGTAGTTAAAGCCAATCATTTTTCAATAGTGCCATTTAGTTGATGGAGATAATTATTCTGGCGACTACCGAAGTTCCTAGCACACACTTACTTTACAGTTTTGCTTCTACGTCAAATATTTGGTGCCATGTCTTAACACACCAATAGATAGCGTTAAAGTATCGCCATGCAAGACTAGACAACAGCATGCTAGTCATTGTGGCAACTGGCAAGATTTAAGATTAATACTGTTAAACAAAACTTACCGTGATATGTTTGTCCTTTCGGTTGATGTTCACAATCCACTTCTGACGAACAGCTTGGTCTTCGGCTCGCCCTGGGAATCTGTGTAGTGCTTATGTATGGTGTTACACAGGGGCAGGCTGTGTAATAACGGCGGGGGAACTTATATATTTTTGTTCCATATCTGTATTTTCCCACTGCTGTTGTAACACCCGAACACACAACAGGTTCTTCCCGACATCGTAAGACAATAAACGAAGGGGGGAAAAGACGATTTGTTGAACTCCACAGGTAGCTATCAGCTATCACAAACGTTAGCGCCGACGTGCCTAACCCGCAGTAGAGGGTGACACGGGAAGCAATTTTCACTCCCGTCCCATCCCGAGCCCGCACAAATACTCCCGTCATATCCCGATCACGTGACAGCCCCCCCAAAAAAATTCTGTCCCGCAAAATCCCGAGAGAAAGACTCCCGAATCCCGTCCCGCTCCCTATGTTGATGTCTAAAGTTATCCGACTGTTAGGCTACAGTAGCGTGCGGTGACCATACATTTTGGTAGGGCAGAAAGCCTTGTCTAACTTTTCTTTAATAGCCGATCATTTTGGGCTATATTAAAATTACATATTTTACAGTACTTTGCTGTAGGCTATGCTTAAATCATTTCATAGTTAGATCTCATCCCATCAGTTAAGTTTGCACCGTTCTCATCACGTTAAACCAGCGAAGCATAGCAACGTTGCTATGAGTAAACAAAACAATTTTTTGTGTTCCGCCAGGGTTATGCGATAAATATATTGAGGAATGCGATCGTCAAGGTGTCATGCCCCAACATTGCATGACACATTAAACTCAACGAGAATCGCTTTCCCGGACAGCTCGTGCAATTGAATAGAGTTGTCCTTTGCTGATACTTTCGCCTGTAACTGTTTCTTTGCATCCATTTTGCCTTAGGGCCTATCGCTGAAGCTGATTGATTGTGAACAGGGCAGCTGCTTGTCTTGCTCTGATAGGCTACCAATCAACAACAAACGTATTGTGGGTTGTAATTGGTTCTCTTTTCTAAAACGAAATGCCTCACGTCTTTGGGCGCACTCACTGCATTGCAGCGTCATTTTTTAAGTTAATAATCTCTGGCTTCCCGCCAGCTCCCGTTTATTATTTCCTGTCCCGTCCCAATCACGTTACCAACAGTGAAATTTACTCCCGTACTGCGGGAAACCCGCGGGAATACCGTGACCCGCGGGAGTCCCGAAAAATTGTCACCCTCTAACCCGCAGTAATGGCACTGCCCCCGCCGGATTCGTCTCAGCGCATGCGCAGTCTTGATCTCGATCTATGTTTCTTTTCTCAACAAGTAATGCCTGTGAATGCGGCGATGACGTATTTTGACAGTTGAGTCACTTGTGCGAAGTCGTACTCGTACCAAAGAAAGCCTAACTGTAAAGTTTGATTTCGTACTTGTAATTTTGAATTCATATTTTTTTTCCATCCGTATTCTGATGGATAAAATACACACAATATATTTTATGCACGACTGGACTCATTTGAGAATTCACAAATAATTATTTTATGCACAACTACAGACAAATACGCACGTGTATCAAATCTATGGACACGAATATTTTGACAGCTATCCCACTCCATATGAATCAGTGTAAAATGAATACATGTAAATCATGCTGCTGTGCTGTGAGAGTTTCTCATAGTAAACAGTGTGCCGAGACTAGACACTTGCTACAACAGATGCAGAGAGCACAATCAAAGACACAAGACACGTACGCATAACTGTTCCATGCAAACGCATCTGGAATAAACCTAAAGTGCTCACCTGGAGTCTCTCTGCGAGGATGTCCACCAGCACCTCTTCAGGGAGCAGGCAGCTCATGAGGTCCAGCTGACTCACACTGAAAATCAGGGGACGGTGGATATGTTCGACCTGCACACAGACACACACAGACACACACACACACACACACACACAGACACACACACACACACACACACACACACATGTTCTTCTTTTCATACATTTTCAAGTCCTTTTTCCTTCTTTAGCTCTGTCAAATGTGCTTCAGTATTTGCCATTTTGAACCTCTATGGCGCTTGCACTGAGTGTGTACCTGGGAGTTGGCTGTTGTTGGGGAGGTGTCCACTCGCTCCGTCCTCTTCCCCCCCGTGGTGGTGGCTTTCTGGCGGGTGGAGATGGAGGAGGCCTGGGCCTTTGGCTCCATGCTCTCTCCCGTGTGTTTGGCAACAGCCTCCACGCTAAGCACACCTGAAGCCTGAGCTGTGGGAGACTGCGTATCTGCAGCGGCCTGGGCTGTATTCACACACACACACACACACACACACACACACACACACACACAAAACAATTATACAGTCCACTGCACACACACAAATAGCAATCCATATTAAACAGACACTCAAACACACTCAGTAGTGGACGTTTCATTACAACACTGGGAAACTACCTACAGTAACGTCCAAACTCCCAACACACATAGATCACATAGATGTGTAAAACTCATTCATATATTACAAGCAAGAGCAATCTATTAACAATCAGTAATTAGCATTAGGGTGGTGGACATATCTTCCCCATCATAGTAGACACACAATGCACACACACACACAACGCACACACACACGCACGCACGCACGCACACAAACAGTCTAGGAGGTGCGACTGACCCATCTCCTCTGCCTTCCTCTGGTAGTGCTCCTGGGCGGCCCTGGCGCAAAGCTCTCTGGCTTGCATGGCCGCTGGCGTGGCCCCTGATGCCATGGCCTCCAGCAGCACAGCGTCCAGAGAGAGGCACGCTGCGCCGTAGTGCCGGGCCAGAGCCACTGCCGTCGCCGTCTTACCTGCACACAACACAGGACTGCATCACACACTCACAGCAAATGAGTAGTTCACACACACGTACACACGTACACATGTACAAAAACAGAACTTGATTAACTTTATGTTACATACTGTACAGCTATTCACAGTTACTTAAAGCATATCTCTGGGCAATTACAGTATAGTATTTAATAATAGTTTAGTACTGACTAAATAGTCAGTCAGTAATAACACTTTTTTAAAAGCTTCCGAGGAGTGAGTTGAAACCCCCATAGCCTCTGGGAGGAACTCTGTGCAGTACCAGAGAGTGGAGCTCCATGAACGATGATTGTGATTCCTCGGCGGTTTCTAGCGGCATGTCCGTCTGGGGTCAGGTCTATGCCCAGATGCCGGGCAATGGCCATGGACACTGGGTTTGTCTCCAGCTCGCCGACACTACTGCTTGACCGACTGTCATCTTTCACAGCTTCTGAAGAACAAAACGATGAATTCAAACCCAGTAATGATAGATGTCTGGCATTTGTTTGGTTTGTTAGTTTGGCTTTGTTTGATAATAACAAAGAAAAACAAAACAGTTGTCTGGGGCAGGTGAAACCATATTAGTGGTTTATATAGTCTACCTTTACTTGCAATCTCCTTCAAGCCAATAGCCATGACCTCCTTGTCATTCTCCAGATGTCGCTCTATGTTTGGGAGGTCAGCCTGGTTCTCCTCAAGGCCCGCTGATCCTCCCCTCTCCTCCTCCGGACTCTCCACATTTTTAGGAGAGCCAGCCTTTAAGTCTGCAGATCAGAGCAGGAGGAGTCAAACACTGGCCTCTCTAGGTGAACTAAAGAAACTTGGGTGAAGAAACAACCATTTTGACATAATATCTCTGTGTTGCTCAAATATCCACAAAAAATGTAATGCAAACCAGCTACTGTCAACCCAGCTCACATTGTACCATCTGTGGTACTGTATTAAATAGACCTTAGCTACAGTTTCTGTCCTCAGCTTGATGTCATCCTTTAGAGAAGAACAAGAGCTTTAGAGGGAAAATGTTAGCTTTCAGCTTAGAGCTCTATCCCAGTAAGTACACAGTATTCTACTAATGAAGCACAGCAATCTTTGTGAACATTAAGAATCATAGGTGCATTCAAATTCAGCATACGTTCTCTGAGCAGTTCAATTTGAGCAATTTTATTTAAACATTCTATTTCAACATCCAGCTCCCAGTATGCTCGCAAACTCTTTGCGGAGAACTCACATTAATCAGAAAACGTTTACAAACGTTCACCTATGTCCAAGCAATTGAACACACCTCAGGTTAAGTCACTGGGTTGTGGGATGGGGCCACATACAGTACAGTATTAGCCAGTGCATGGTAGTGGTTCCAAAGACACCTCTGATGATATCTGAACCCTGTTAGGTGTCATGGCCAGGTGAGGGGGCTTGCTGCTTTACCTGCGTGGGACTCATGGGCGTGGAGCTCCTTGTAGTGCTCCAGCAGCTCTGGGGGGAGACCCTCCCCCGGGGCACGAGGGGGCAGCAGCAGGACATTCTGGGCATCGTAGCCCTTCAGCACGCGCAGCACCTGAGGAAGGTAACCCTACAGTCAGCCGGGGCTTTCACCAAGAACTAAGTTGTACTTGCACAGGCACCATAAACACCAAAGTAGGCTGAAAAAAACAGTGAGTAGTCCTAGTAATGTATAAGCAACTTATGCAACTCAGAATAGTCCTGCTACTCAGGTGACTGAGAATTGTATTTTCAGAACTATTTCAATTTACTTTAAAATATTACGATCAAATGATGATAGTAATATTTACATACCGTAGTAACAATGAATACATAATGACTTCACAGGTGACCTTATACAAAATCCATGGCGAGCCTCACCCTCTCCTCCTCCAGGTACTGCTTGTCAAACTCCAGCGAGTAGAACTCGACGGGGAACGGGCAGGGATTCCGTACGAGCACCTCAATCTCCTCGCCTGCGCTGTGGGGCAGCACGGGACCCATGTCCAGCACGGAGGTGGAGAACTCCAGCTGGGGCTCCTCGCCCTTCCCCTGGGCCTGCAGCAGGATGCGCTGGGTGCTCTGGGCCACACTCAGCACCAGATTCTGGCTGTACGCCCTCTAAAGGCCACCAAGAGCAACACAGCGGAGTTAGTTGGGGGAGATGGAGGGAGGTGGAGAGATTTTGTTTATGCTCTGATCCTCTTTTTTCTACAGTCTACAGAAAAACTTACTCATCTATAAAGCTTATCTGGTACATAGCCCAGCAGAACAAACTCTGCTACAGAACAAGCTATTTTTCTCCAACCATGTTTGTTTTCCCCATGCTCTTATATTTCGTTAAGTATACTGCATGTACTTTATGAAACGTATTAATCTACAGTGGAATCTCTTACTCAGCTCCTCCAGGTTAATTACTTTAAAAAGTCTGAGAAAGACTTAATCCATGTAAAGTGTTAGTTGGTGATTTTTTTTTTTTTTAGCTGAGTATGTGAATGTGAGTGTGTGTGTGCGGGTGTATTTTTTATACAGAGAGAGAGAGAGAGAGCAAGAGAGAGAGAGAAAATGAGAGAGAGAGCAAGAGAGAGAGAGAAAATGAGAGAGAGCAAGAGAGAGAGAGAAAATGAGAGAGAAAGAAAGAGAGAGAGAGAAAGTAAGAGGGAGAAATGAGGGATGGAGAGAGTGATGGAGTGTGTAAGCGTATGTGTGTGCACATTTATGTGCTAGCCTAAATCCCTCCTGGAAGATAAGGGCCTCTGAGAGCCGGCTCCCTTCTCTATGCCTCTCAGGACTCATTTCTCCCAGGCCTGCTCCCTGCTCCTTCTGGATGGGAGCCGATAACAGCCAGAAATGTTGTGGACGCAGGTGGAGATGTACATTAAGATATACACCACCAGTGTCAGCGTGTGCTGTGCTTTATCTCCCAAATTAAATCATTTAGCATTTCATGGGGGGAGTCTGCCATTCTCTCTCTCTCTCTCTCTTTTTTGTGAGGATGTTTCTCCTTGCCGAAAAAAGAAACCTCAGATAAATCTCAACACCTGAAGTGTTTGGAGCAGACATCGGTGTCTCCCATTTCCTCCCTTGAGAGAGAAGATTATATAACTATCTTGAATATACACTGTACATGAGAAACTGAATTCAATTAGGCAGCTGTTCAGTGTTCATGTGTTCACCTGCCAGGTAGGGCGACACTGTGAAGAGAGCATCTGTCTCCTGCCCACCACCCACAATATAGCCTGCTGTATATTTCCCACATAAAGGACACTTCACAGTAATTCAGTTCACAGATTGATGAACACAGGTCCATAAAATAGGAAAATGGTGACAATGAAAAGCTGACTAGAGTCATCAGTCATTTTAAAGTTGTTGGCAAATATTGCTGTGTTATATCATACATGTTTTTTCTTTTAAACTTCATACATATTTCGTCACATTAGTTGAATTAATCATCATCTATATACAGTATGTGTGCAGCACTATGGTTTGTTGTGTTCTTAAACAGTTTAATGTTGATTAGAATTAAACATTGCATTTCTTTGACCAGAGCCTGTGGAGATTTGCTGCAGTGCTCACCCCCTCTGCTGGGCTGAACTTGACCTGAACATTCAGCCTGTCTCCTGGCAACAGCACACCTGAAGAGGGTAGCACTTCAAACACCACCGGCGGGTGGCGATACTCAAGTCGTAATTTTTTCCTCAGATGCAGGGGGATATGCTTGTCAATCTAAATACAGGGCAAATGAAACAGCCAGCATAAACAGCAGTGTCCAAATTTGAACATGATTAACATATTTCAACACATAATTTCTTAATCAAATCAATTCTCAGAGATGCAATTTAATTATTCAAATATACTGCATTACTACAATTAAAAAATGTGCAAAACTAAGAAGGAACTTCTGTGCTACAAAGACAGAGTCTATCCATCTTTAAAGGGACACCAGGCAAGCCTGATGCTTTTTCTCTACGAAACTCCCCCTCGCTCGGTCTAAAGCTCTTTTCCTTTTCTTTGCGTCTTCCGTCAAGGGTTTTCGCTGCTTCTTCGCCGGCTCTGCCATTATACACACGTTTGCAACAATCTCTAGGGTTTCGTTTGGGCATCTGTTTTTTTCAGCCTGCCTCTGTGCTGTAAACTGATCCTGCTTCGGTCGGCGGGTAGGATGCACCGAACTTGCAAGTGGGATATTCTTTCTACAGGCAGTAGGGGCGGGCGAGAAAGCCTTCATTCGCCCCGTAATGAGTCATTTAACCATATACCGACTTACGAAGATGATTAATTAACACGAAAACGTTGCCTGGTGTCCCTTTACAGTAAATGCTGGGAGAAATTTTGTCACAAGTGCTTCTTTGCTGAAGCTCTCCCAGCCTGCTGCTCTGCGTGTCTACCATAAAGCAGCCGTCTAAAATTACCCAGCAGAGACAAAGTGACAAAAGGAGAAATGAAGCCACTGCTGCCCTGTGGCTAATACCTCCAATATCCAGGTTTCATTCATAATTCATTACGAAGCTCTAATGAGGGGAGAGGCTCTTCTGTTCACTTGCACTGACAATAATAAGGGGTCACCTCCACTCTACTATCACTTTCTCAAATTACTACGGGTGTTTTGTCTTCATTGCTAATGTATCATATATCAAAGCTTGGATGTACAAACACTGTCAGAACAAGTTTCTGGCTATGCATTGATGCTTTGTCCAGTGTAGATGAACAGGGATGGAAAAAAGTCCATAGCGCATTGATGTGAGACTGGACCTTTTTCTTGGGGCGTTCCTCCTCTGTGATGTTCCACTCACACGGCACGAGCTCCTGGTTGTGCAGCTGCAGCGTGAGCAGCTGGCACAGACCGCACTGGATGCTGTCGAACATCAGCGTTTCCGTGGAGACGTTGAGGGAGGGCATGGTGACCACGGCGTGCAGGCGCACCTGCACTAGCGGGCCCCCTGCCACCTGTCAATCACACGGAGCACAGCACAGGTGGTCAGAGAGGACTGAGGGACAGAGAGCGTCTCGTTAAGGGAGAAAACCAGATGGATCCTGACAGCTAAGGGCCACTGACATCAAATGAGCACGTCCAAACTCTGACAATGGTCAATCTGAGAGTCTGGAGGAGGAAGTCTTGAAAAATAAAGAATTAAACTCAAATTTCACTTGAAATATTTTCATTCATATTTTGTTTAAACCAAAACCATTCATATTTTGTTGATTCTTCAGGCATAATTGATAGAAAAGTATACTAATTCAATATTGTAACAGTTTTATGGCAAAATTGCCTTTGTACTGTATGCCACTTATCTGCTGCACTGTCCTGTAAAACATCCGTTTAAAAGGCATAAATAGTTTTTAAAAATCAAAGCACAAGCAAGTAGGTTTGTTTGACTGTTTTCTATAGTAGAAGTATCTCACCTGAATGGGCATAACTGTATTAACCTGGCCCAAATCCAGGTTTGCTCCACGTGGATCAAACTTCACCTCAAATGTTTCAGTCTCACAGTAGGGCAGGTTCTTGACTTTGTCCAACTCTGTGCTGAACCCTGCAGACAGACAGGCAGAACAAACAGAATCAAGCGCTGCAATAACTACAGCTATGATGAAAACTCCAAACCAAACAATGTCTAAGTGTTTGATGTTTTAAAGACGAATAAACATTCACTGTTGGTCAACACCAACATTACTATAATCTTTGCCATAGATACAAAAACGACAAAGAGCTGTAAGCTGTCTTAGACAAACCTGTTCCAGCAAGAAGCCGACGATCAGCCTTGAATGAGACCTGGCATGGCCCTGTGTTGGTCACTTTGACTATGTGGTTGAGGACCTTACCATGGATCACATAGCCAAAGTCCAGTATGTAGTCTGGCAGTGTAAACCTGAGGGAAAACAATAACACCTGTAGTGACTCTACAGATGGCGGGTCACTGAGGTACAGTCAGAAAGAGTGCAACTGTGTACTGTGTACTGTATGCATTATTATCATATGAGTTATTTATAACACTCTCACTTGCTCAGCTTTCTCCTCTTTCTGCAGCCCGATCCACATCCGTCGCTCCCCTCCACGGGTGTGGTCTCCATGGAGACGGCATTCTCCTTCACCAGTAGCCTCTCCACCTCCATCTGTAGCAAGGCGTCATACTGCAGACACACAGAAACAGAGAGAGAAGGTGACAGAGATAGCAGCTGCTGTGGGAATGCTCTCATAAACTTTTTGGGAGAAGGCACAACCAAAGCCCTTCAGCAGCTCTTCAGGTCGTCTTCATGGTCTTCTCTAAGGCAGGTTTCCTCATATACTTCACACGCCGTTATTGGCTGTGAACTTTTCAGTGCAGAGCCAAAGCTAAAGCCTACTAACAAGGGGCATTATATTATATATGCAATATTATATGTAGAAGCTAATACTTTTTTGAAGAACTCAAGAGGAAATTAAGAAGTGCACACACAGCCATGTTTGTGTAACATCTGTGGGACAATGGCACTGACAGAACAATTTGGTTCTTCTGAAGGACTCATCCCATAGCTTCAATTAGAAAACCCTGCTGTTCAGAATGAACCCCTGAGCCCTGAGAATAGTCCATTCCAATCATACTCAGACCAAGCTGCACAGTAGAGTTTCAGGTCTTCCAGAGGAACAAGTCAAGAAGCAACTCTCCCCCTCCTACAGCATATCTTCTGAGCAGTGGCGGTGTACTAGCTACATGTAGGTGGTTTTGTGCCACCCACATTTTGAATATCTGAATCATTCATATAAACAGCAGTTTATTACACCCCTAAAAACTCTTCTCTGTTCCACAAAAATAAATACGCAAAAGTTTTTTCTCATGAAAAAAAAAATGTAACTTTACACCTTTCTCTTTTCGGCCCCGCCCCCTCTCCACACACCTGCTACTACCTGCTACAGCTGACAGTGAGCAGGCATGTCTGCATCTTATGGAGATTGTTCCCAAGTAATCAGGATTGGTTCAGTACCCTTAAGAAGTCATAAAGGACTGCAGTTTGAATTTGCATACTGAGGCTGTGACTGGTTGACCATAAAGTCTTTAAATATGCCCCATTTAAGATCATTTCATCATTTATTTTCTGGGGAAGGACCTCATGCGCCCCACTCTTATTGTGTGCACATTGTCTCTGAGACTTACAGTAGGGCAGCAGTCCTCCTCAGGCAGAGCTCTGTCCACAGTGGGAGGCTGACTAAGGAGCTCGTCCCTGGGCTTCTCGTTCTCCACGTTCTCCCTGGCCACCTTTAGCAGAGGCCCATACTTCAGCTCGTCTGGAGGAGAGAGAGAGAGAGAGAGAGAGAGAGAGAGAGAGAGAGAGAGAGAGAGAAAGAGAGATTCATGTGAAGTTTCTCTTTTTTCACCCTCAGATGGATCAGTGAGCGCTGGCCTGATTAAGACGAGTTCTGTCGAGTCTTCAACAGGGCTGCTGTGTCAGCCCATCAATTGTGGAATCGATTCCAGTTCCATCATGGGACTTGTTTTTTTTCTTTTTAAATCACTGATTGATGAAGCTTTTGCACACACAAGCAAGCTCCAACATGCTAGTGCAAGTGAAGCATTTCATTGGCACGTTTATTTCAACACCACACACATGCATCTGTGCAATACACACATGCATTTTATTCAAATAGTTATTTTTTTGTCAAAAAGAAAGCAGAAAGTATATAAAACATTCAGGGGGTTCTGGGATGGAACACATTCTTTCATATGTTCATAATTAGTGTGCATTATTTGGGGAGGGGGGAAGGAGGAGTATGTCTCCAAAGTTCTCCGTCAGTGTTGTAGATGCTACCCACCACCACCACCATCACATCCATGTCTGAAGTCTAGAATGTATGACCCAAGGGGGTCATACTGTACATTATGCATTTTTCCATTTTTGAGTGAGGGGAGTGAATGGGGGACTTTGCCAACATTTGGAGAACACAAAAAAGAGATGAGATGCATTAGAGAGCCTGGTGACTCATTGAAATACTCTCCTCATGCAGATTATGGGTCTGCCTGTGTCTCACGCATGAATACCTCCTGCAATAAAACAGCAAAACAGCAAAGCAACACAAAGATACTGAAGTCCATAACAGGCGTCACTATGCGCCAATTTAGGACGGCTGCTATTGACCTGACCGGTAAATGTATATCCCCAGCGTGAAAGACAGGGGAGGGGTTCACTCTTTACTACTGGCAAGCAGTGAGCACACCAGGCATGCCCTGCAGATCAATATCTCATCAGTGGCGGACAAAGTTTTCTCATCTGCTCAAAGGCCCATTTGCTCACCTAATGCTTTTCACCACACCGTCCGCGAGACTAAAGAGCTGGGGCTCTCTGGCGGGCAGCTCCTGCTTCCCCTGGCTCTCTCCTCGCGCCTGGACAGACACCCCGCTGATTAATTGCACTTGTAAGCAAGTCTGCCGAGGTGGCGACTCGGGAGTGCAAGGTGGTGGTGGTGTGAGGAGGAGTGGGGTGAGAGGGTGTGTGTGTGTGTGTGGGGGCGTGATTAATCGCACACTTACCCAGGTCTCTGGGCAGGTCCAGGCACACTCGTGGAAAGATGCCTTCGCCGCGCAGGCTGATGGTCTCCAGCTCGAAGAAAGCCACCTGCAGCTGGAACGTCTTGTGGAATACCTCTGGGACCCCAGGAAGGTAATAGACTGAGATTCTCTGCTCCGTGTTTGCCTCTATATGGCCCTTCAAAAAGACAGTCCCAGAAAAACAGCAATTGGTGGATGACCTTTAATAAACTTCCTTGGCTCTTGCAGAACTTGGAAGATCATGAATGCTATGCTTGTGTTGATGTGGGATGAGTGCAATGTTGTCGCTCATACGAATGAGCAGCAAGTAGGGAAAGAAAAAAAAAAACACACGCAAAAAAACATAACCCCCAAAATCCTGCTCTTCTGTCTCTGTTTAGCTCTGTCCCATGAGTTTCTCTCTCACCGAGCTGGGGATGACCAGAGGCTGCCCGGGCGGAGGATTGTCGGGGATGCCGCCCTGTTCCTGCGGCAGTGTGCTGAAGCCGAAGCCCACGCGGCCCGTGTTCCTCAGCACGATCTCCGCCTCGGCCACGCGGTCAAACAGCTGCAGGGGGACCAGAGGGCGACACACACACACGAGCTGCTCACACACTCACGCTTTATCGTGTCATTTTTTATGGACACGCTTGATCTTTCGTTTTGAACTGTACTGCGCCTCAAGCCAAGTCCCAGAACTATCACACGAGTCCTTGCCACGTCAGTGTGAGTTGGGGAGTGTGGCAGGGCAGCTTGCATGTTTATGTACCAAGCAGATATTTTTTACCACTCTGATGCCATTAGAATCAGTAGACACATAACGGACCATATTCTGAAACAGTGAGTAGAAACTATATAGACTCAAGACAGTTAATGGCAGTCTTAACAGTTATGACAATTAATGACATGGTTGCCCAACAGGTATTCATAAGACAATAAAACAAAGGAAAGACACTCAGGCATGCTGTACCTGAGGGCCAAGGCTGATGTCAGTGGTGTCCAGTGTGTAGGTGACTAGCGAGGCTTCACCCTTGAGTGTGATCTCATAGGTGGGACCCCCCTCCACCTCACACAGAGCCAGCACCTGGCTGCTGATGTTGGCATGGCCAAAGAACGACAACGCCACCGGCTGGCTCTCACCAGGCTGGAGCTTCCCGTAGATTGGCAAGATGTCAAACACCTGCCCGGAGCAAACAAGTAAACAAACAAACAAACAAACAGGGCATAACATAACTGAACTGACAAAGGAGAAGAAGCAAAAGGAGTCTAAAATAAATACAACATATGCATGCACCTCCTCCACCCCAATGTTGGGCTGAACACCAGGGGTTGTTTTGGAGGGCCACTGGGGAGAGTGACGTCCAAACTGCACCAGTTTTCTATGGGTGAAGCTGATGGGGGTGTTGGTGGGGGTCCCATTAGGTGGGGCTGGGACGCACTCCTTGGGGGAGCCCCTCCCTTCCTTCGTCTCATTCTCCGGGTCTTTCTTCTCCTCATCATCCTCATTGTCTAAGTGCTGTTTGGGAGTGGCCAATTCCCTACAATACAATGAAAAATAATCATGTCCACACCACTTCATTGTACCAACAACAAGAATACAAATATGCATTTTGGATAATTAGCATTGATAATACAGTACTATTATTTGAATAAAACATGCATTTGACCTTTCAATCAATACACGTGTAAATCCATCTAATTTCCTGGGCATCATCTCATAGCCTTTTACATTTCATGTCTCTCCCTCCCTCTCCCTTGGGGTGGACCAAGCAGAAAAACCAATTTGGTTTCATCAAGGCGGTTATTAATTAAAGATTAAAGTGTTCAATAATTAAGATGCCATTTATTATGTAATGCCATCATGGGAAATCTTCTATATTGAACAGTGGCACGAGCAGGCGCAAGAACAGAGGAGGACAGAGAGAGTGAGAGGGAGAGAGAGAGAGAGAGAGAGAGAGAGAAGGACAGAAAGTGGAAGAAAGGATAAGAAAAAGAAGGAAACAGACTTTTTCTGATGCAGGGGTATGGACACCCAGTGAGCGATGAAGGCAAGGGACTATGCAGGGCCGGCCTGCAGTGCAGCCGAGGAGACAGCAGGGGGCACTGTTGTGTGGGGAATAAGATGAAGAGTACCCCCCCCCCCCCCCCCACCACCACCATCATCAGACACACAATCACAGAGAGCATTTTAGGAGTGATAATTAGTACTCTCCAGCAGTACTGATGGCATGGGGAGCACAGCTACACTACCACACTAAAGAGTTCCTCCTCCTCTTATCACCCTTCATTCACACTCCGGTTGGAGTTCTGCTTTTCTCCAACAGCCCCACTACTCTCATTTGAGCTTGTGCGTGTGTCATGTGTGTATTTCATGTGTGTTTGTGTGCACTCACTCTATTGTGTCTTCGAAAGTGAGCTTTCATTTTATCGCACTAGTCTCCCGACACCACCGCCCAACAGCCAAGAGAAAACAATTCAATTAAACAAAACTGACAGCAGCGGTGAAGGGGGGGGGCGGTGCAGTAGGGGCTCGTTACATTGTTTAATGTGCTGAAGGAAGACTGCCGCAGTGTTTTTCTTTACTTTTTTTTTCTTTTTTCAAAGGCAGCCAGTCGAGTGAGATTCTCCTGGGACTCGACTGCCATGAGGATTTCATACAGTAACTGCACACATGCTGACAATCCGAGCCGAGATGCCTCCAATCTGTACATGCACAGAATCCTTCCCCCGGCTCAAGTTGCTGTGCGAGGCACCATCTTGCATGTGTATCATATGACTCTGTTTGATTCTGCCATGCTCCTCTTGTGACAGGTTACAATGCGGCCTGGTCTAAGAGTGAGAGCTCTTATCTCTAATCTGGGGGCATCTTGGCCGGCCCTCCAGAGACAGTAAGTGGTGTAAAGTGCAGGCTAGAGTGAAGGTGCGCGGCTGACGCAGACCTGTTTGAGTCCACCCGGCTGCTGTTGTGGCGTTTGTGAGGTGGCTCATGCTGGGGCCGGTGCCGGTGCTGGGTTTCCTCGCCTGCCGACGGATCTGTCCGAGTCTGGCTCGCTCCCTCAGCAAACCTGCATGGGGTGGGGTGGGAGGAGGGATTAGCATGTGTGTGTGTGTGTGTGTGTGTGTGTGTGTGTGTGTGTGGAGGGTGTGTGTGTGTGTGTAAAACTCATCAGCACCCAATCAACCGTGCATTAAGAAAAAAGAGCCTTGTCTTGGAGGCGGTAAACCTGTCCGTTAGCCGGAGGTTCCGCTACCGCTCAGGTCAGCCACAGCTCTGGCCAATCAGCAATAAGCACTTAGATCAGCCCTGGTTTAATTACAGATAGGGATTTAATTAGCAGAACTAAGACCTTGGCATGGTGAAAATTCGAACTCCTCCTCACCCTCCCATCCTGCCTTGATAGTGAAAGGTCATCGTCTGATTGGACAATGGGGCTGGGCCAGTCCAGGTGATGAGTCTGAGTGATTAATCTCTCCCTGCCTGCTCTTTCGGCCTCAGGGAGTGGGGTGGGGTGGGGCGGGGTGGAGTGGGGCGGGGTGTGGGTGGGGAGCTATTGATTTATCTGAGACAGGACATGGCAGGAGCTGGAGAACAATTAAACACTGTAAAAACTTAGCCCACGCCGCTCAGCCATCGACAGCTGAGATTCCCCGCCGAGAGACTGGCTCAGCATGGCGCTTTGTGTCCAGCCCTAGGAGTGCGGGTTTGTCAACTTCCAGATGGCTGATGATGTGCGGAGGCTGGCCCGGGACTGGACAGATGCGGGCCAGATCTGGATCAGAGACTAATTGCCGCCTGGGACAGCGTTTGCCCCAAATTTTCACACATTCTCCTGCAGTTTCCCTTCTCAATGGCAACTGACTGTAATTCATTCAGTTATTCACAAAACCACCACTCACGGAGCTGCAGAGATAAAATGCTACAGAGAGAGATAATAAATTGTCCTGTCCGAACAAGATTACACAGACTTAATGGCTAATTATCACACAGCAAAGACAATTCCAGCTACGCTGAGCAGTCTCATTAACACTGCGAGCCGTTTTGGTTGTTGACTTGGCACTCCATGAGTGCCTGCAGCTGGGCAGGGATGGCATGGCGGCGTGTAGTAACACACCACTACTGCGCAGCTACTCACTCATGCTCAAATTACTCACCTCCAGCGTTCTCCTGAGCTCTCTCTCTCTCTCTCTCTCTCTCGCTCTCTCTCTCTCTCTCTCGCTCTCTCGCTCATTACAGCGAGATGGGCCAGTGGTTCGATTGCAGCCCACAGCAAGCCTCTGTCAGGGATCATTAGAGTAAAACTGCCTTGCAGTGGACTGACACTGTACTATGTGTGTGTAGTTAAACAGAAAAGACCAAGAAGTAGGGGAAATAAATAAATAAAATTAAATAAACAGAAAACACACCAACCAAAAGAGGTGGGGGAGGGGTGCCTTATCCTAGGGCGTATCATATCTGGATGCGCTATTGTAACATGCTCTGTTGTGGCCGCCATACTTTGCGGCGGTCCGGCGTGCCGTGCATGCATGAGCGTGAGGATGACTGTGGCTGTTTTTTTTGTGCAGATGAGAAAGCATATGGTATGAATGGGCCGTGGCTCAGTCTGCTGGAGATAAAACAGCAGCAGCGGATGGCGTGCCGTCTGCAGCGCAAGCATCTCAGAGGATGGTGTGTGTGTGTGTGAGGTGGGGAGGTGGAGAGGAAGCGGTTTGCCTAAATGCAGCCTTAATTGGACTCCGCGTTGGCAGATGCCTCCACGCCGTCTGTCCCTCTCCCGTGGCTTCCTGGATTAAATATGTATCACTCCTGCGATGAAAAAATATGCTGTAACCAGGCAGGCTTATTCTTGCCATACTCGGCGCGCATGGCACACAGCCACTAACCAGGGCCAGGCTTCAAAAGAGAAGGCAACACAAAGCAAACAGTGTCAGGCTGCATAAGGGTCATCAGGAGCTCTCATTAACACAGCCCACACAGGGGTCTTTCCTATTTCTGTGTCACAGGACGGAGATTGACCAATGAAAAGGAGATTTCACTGGGCTATCTCTCACGTACAGCTCATTCATAAAGAAGCTCTCAGGCAAGCAAACAATGCCATAGAAACAGCTAAGTGTGGCTCACACAGTAAATAAAATGAGCAGTTGGTGTTACCAGAGCCCCATCAGGCATGGGGAAATCATTCATTCATCAGCTAGCCCACAGAGGAAGTGGGTATTCCAGTGTGGCTGACTAGTCCTCAGAATACCTCTTTTGTACTTTGAGTGTTCTCTTACATAATCCAGTTCTACAGACATAACTTCCTGTGCAGATATGGCATGACATATTTGGATAGATGTACTTCTAACATATGTTCTTGTACCACGTTAATCTACATGAACATATTTTGGAATATAAACTGTAATCTGTAAATACATTTAATTTCTATGTATTTAGTATTTAGTCCTCAGCTGCATACAAAAGTGCTGCATAATACATGGGTTACTCTATTCAGTATTAGACTTTCCCTCTAAAATAACACTACAACAAAGACTCTATATGTAAACGCCTGCTTGACCTGATGCAGTGGCGCTTGTGGTCCAGCAGGAAGGCCCAGCGGTAGGAGACGGCCAGCGGGCTGCTGTTGGTCATGGTGATGTGCTGCTGGCTCTCGGTGTGGTTGAGCACGCAGCCAAAGTCCAGTGTGGTGCTGGAGAACTGCAGGTTGGGGAAGTGGACCTCGCCCTTGAGCGCCACCAAGTCCCGCTGCGGGTGGCCATGGTAGCGGATCTCCAGGACGTCCTCGGCCACACGGGTCACCTGGTCGCGCCGGTACAGCGGGTCGAAGCGCACCCACAGCTCTGTCCGTGCCCCCACCCCCAAGACTAGACTCTGCAAAGCAAGCAGAAATAAATATGAGACTGCCTACTGGCAAGGCATGATTTCAGGAAAGTCCCAAAAACACTCTACTTTCTATCTCTCCACAGGAGTACCACAACAGACAGACAGGATACACCACAGAGACCCAGAATTGGGTGCTCACACAGAGGTAATTGGCAGTATAAGTTGGGAAGCCGACTGAGGTTTGTGTCCCTACTGCTGCAAAAGAAACTCTCTGTTTAATTAGAGTCAAAAATGGATGAGTACAGGAGGCACAGTAAAACACATTGTGTTGGGTACTCTTAGTATAAGTATAAGTAACTATATTTATTACACAGCTCTTCACAAGGCTTTTCACTTGAATGGGCTTTCCCAAAGTTCTACAGTAAAATATTTTCGTGTAATTACCGCTGCAAACATATAATTACCGCTGTCAATGGCAACGGAGTTTGTGCTTCTGATATGTCTTTCCTATCACTACGCAAGGACTGGAACTTCATTCAAAAGTGAAAGCAGACAGTTGATCAGCTGTGTTCTAAAGAATGTTTGATTCAAGTTCAACGTGTGTTGTTGCGAACTATGTTTCTCAGCAAATGTCACAATGAACGGTAACAAATAGGCTAGGCTATGTAGGCTAAAGTCATATAGTGGGAAGTTTACTGGTCGGGGTTCAAACCGGCAACTCTCCAGTTACAAGTCCGAAGCGCTAACCAGCAGGCCACGGCTGCCCCTTGATTTGATATGAGAACATGCATCCCTTGTGGGTCCTCCTCGGATGACTCTGTGGTAGAACTCAATGGAGAACAGATGGATATTGGCTTTATGGAAATTGCAACTGCCAAGTTGAGCAAGAAATTGTAAAACCCAAACCAAATATAACACCCAGAAACAAAATAAGTTTCTCTCTTCTCTTTCTCTCTTCTACAATTTGAAATGATTGTACTTGACATAACATATAATAGCTTTTACTTTAATTGTTTCTTCATTGGAAATTTGAATACAATTTTATCTAACTGGATCTTGAATGGTGGGCCTGACAGCACTTGCTGGTCTTGATTATTTAAGATACCTTAGTCATATTATATCATATATATTATATCATATTTTCATTGGTCAATGGTTAAGTGTTGGTATAGTGTGCTATGGTTTTCGTCATCAAAAGTTGCCAAACAAATAATTCAGCACATGGACTTTCTTGACAAGGCAAACAGAAACAGCAGGCAAAGTAATTACATAACTTGCATTTGCTGGATATTCCCTTGGTAAGGTTTTGTCATTTCCTGAAACATTTCATGATAAAAACGTGATGGCCATCTGTGCATCCTGAATTGGGATGACTACGGTAGAGTACTGACAGCACCACTAAACCCCCTGCATCCACTCCCAGACCCCTACCGTCCCAGAACACAACAAAGACAAAGACATATTTTTCAAAAATGACTCAACATTTTTGACTACCTCTCACTGAAAAACTCAAAGTGCAATCCCATAGGAGCCTATGAACAGACACACTGATAAAGTATATCAGGGGTTTTGTAACAGGACTACAGCAACTCTCCCAAATCCTGACAGTGGGCAAAGCCAGGTTCAACCTGTCAGCTTAAGCGATTCTCCCTGAGGACAAGTGATAGTCTTTTGAACACCTTTGCCTTGGCTCCTTCATCACCTGGACTGCTGGGCTGGAACAGTGTCACATCTTGAGAGCGGTGAAATTACACTACTGTACCTTCGACATGATAAATGCATTATCGCCGGAGTTTTCACACAAGCTGAAGGGCTCGTTGACGCTCAGCTCAAAGGACAGGGCCAGACTGGACACACTCGTCAGAACCAGCTTCTGGTAAAGGGGGACCAGAGAAACACCAGGAGTCTGTGGACAAGGGTAAGACAACCAGAACCATCATAAACAAGACAAACAATGAGATATGGAGATTTGTAGAGGAACAACAAAAATCAAGTATCATTTTATGTTCTTATGGAATCTTAACCTGAAACTCTCTTGCCATAGAGGTATATTTTCCCACATTCTTTCCCTTAGCAGGATTGTATTTGGCATTTCTGTAAACAACAATGGAAAAGGCTCTGAGCTCAACTGTCGATGGATAATTATGCTAATAATGTGACCCGAGTCACTCTCGTTTTTCTAGAGAGCCTGTCAATTTAAACAAACTCCACTTCAAGCACTTTTTCACCCTGCCTTCGTCTGCCTCCCATAGTCCTTCTTCTAGCTCTCCTTTCCTCTCATTTACCCTCTCTCTCTCTCTCTCTCTCTCTCTCTCTCTCTCTCTCTCTCTCTCTCTCTCGCCGCTCCTCCCCCTCTTTCTCTCTCCCTCTAATTGCTTTATTCTTCCCAGTTCCACGAGCCACACTGTAAATCGACTTGCTGGGCTGTCACCATACAGATGAATGGGGACAGCATCAGATAAAGGAACGCCACCGAAATAAATTAGCATTTTCAGTACCGAATAAAAGGACAAAAAAAAAAAAAAAAAAAAAACAGAAAGCCAGCTTGCAAGGAGCCTGCTGAATGACGGCGTGGTGTGAGATATGAAGGAATGGGTGAAAATATGCGCAGCTTCAGCGCTGCGAGGGGAGAGGACACAAATCTGATGAGCTGCAGCTATGGGCGCAGCGATAATAAAAGTGAAATAGAGGGGACAGAGAATCAGCTCTGATGGCGGAGCTTCCGGCCGGAGCCAGATAAAGCCATTCTTCAGGGCTGCTCATACCCGGGGGGGACAATGGATGGGCCTGGAATCCAGAGGGCATCCTGCCTTCGCCCCGTGGCAATCCACAAGCTTAAAATACACATCTGTTTTCATTTGACCGTACATCTAGTTTGGATACTGAACTATTATGGAAGTCAGAGCGAAATCCAAACATTTAAAAAGCTCATATTTTTCTGGGTAGCCGCATTTCATGGACCAGAATATTGTCCTATGGCCCCTCTCTGCATGGCAGCTCTTATATCTGAACATGTAACCAAAGATGTAAAATATACAATTTGTCGTTTTTATGAATACAGTACACCCATAGTCAGAGCCTCCTAGAACATCAAAGCAATACAAGAATGGCAATGAAACTAAGGCTGACCAAACACTTTCCTATAGGGTATTACTCCATCAAGTGATATCAGCCACAGTTCACAACAAGCACATCTCTGCCGCATTTCATCTCATTAGTTCTTACGACACTGACCATATGACTGAGGTCTTCAATTTAGCACGCAAATCAGCATCAAATGTGACGTGACGTGCACCACTGGAAAATTGCATATCCGACTTGAACATGGTGTTATGTTGATGTGTGTATTGCAGGAGGATGTGCTGAAAACATGCCTGGTTGCCGATTCATGTTGTGACTAGTCGGTCAATATCGGTCAGTCAGAATGATGCCTCATTTGTAAATCAGTCACATCTGGGCAACATCTTAATCAGACCCCATGTCAATATATACTGTAGTATACTGTATGGCCATCAACTATAGTCATACAGTTATCATCACTGAATGTTAATTCAACAAATGAATGGAAGATTGGTTGTAAAGCAGACACCTCTGAATGGAAACACTTTCATTCAGAAAAGCACTTTTCTTTCAGCACTTTCTCTTTCTCAACTTTTCCCCTTGAAGAAGACTACAGCACACTTTGATGCTTTGTCACAGGCATTATTTGCTCGGCAGAATAAACGAAACAACAAACTGGTGCACGAATGGCTAATTTGTTTATTGTTTTTGTTTTTTTATTGCGAGAGGAGAGGGGGGATGAATAATCCCTGCAAAACAACAAACACACACACACACAGACTGAGTCACGCTAGCGCACGCAAGGAACGCTTCGCGCCACAGCGAGCTGGAGTAGAACATTTAATGAATCCCGCGAGTGGCTCAATGAGCTCACGCTGCACTGATGACAGACATGACATGTGAAGCTCTGAAGCCTTACGCAACGCAACGCTCACTATGGCTGACTTCACAGCGAACCTGAACCCAGATTACAATTTGAAACGATAATGAGCGAATGGGGTTAATGTGCTTGCGTGGTTATGCAAGCTGTGTGTGAGCTGTGTTGTATGGTGGGAGGTATTGAACTGTGTGTGGGGGGGGGGGGCTGTTGTACCTTCTGCACGTAGAAGTGAAGCTCCTGGGATGAGATGGACAGGACAGGGGCGATGAAACGGCAGCTGACGTCCACTGTCATGACACGCTCCTTCCCACTCTGGTGGCCAACAATACCGTAGCACACCAGTGTCTCCTGAACCACCTGAGAAACAGAACAGCATGAACACATACAGTACGTACACAAACACACATAGACACATGCACACAGACCCACAAACACACAGACACATGCACACATACGTACACAAACACACATAGACACATGCACACAGACACACAAACGTACAGACACATACCGGTACACACAAACGCGTACAGACACAGACACATGCGTAAATAAAAACTGATGAATATATGCTGAAAATGCACACCGAAATAACAACACAAAAGCATGCACACACACACATGCACACACAAATATCTGCATCTTCAATCTTTCACGTTTAATCTAGTCACCCAGGCAAACACAGGCACAGTTCCAACTGGCACACAGAACTAAGGCCCTGGCCTGCTGTGTCTATATTGTGCCAGCGCTGTGCCAATGCTATGCCAGTGAAGCTCTGCCATGTCTCTGTGTGCCTCACTGACAGACATCCAACCTGCCAGCAACCACCACTGCACTCCTTCTGAGAGTTGGCGTGGACGCAACCCAGTCCAGGCTTTTCTGTGGCGAGGTGCTTATCACCGCTGCTCACCTTCTCCCTCCTCGAGCTTCCCATTAAATCAATAAGGACTCAGGGAGACATGCATCTCACTAATGCCCAGGAGAGGAAGTCGATACGCGGCACGGTCCGACGCAACTGGGGAGAGATTAAGGGTGGCTTTGACCACCCTTTATCTCTGCGGCGCTCAACCTTGGGCTGCCTGGTGCTCTGATGCGACAAGATAGCTATAAATGGCACGCGGTGTGTATTTCACACGACCGTATCTGTCCTGGTAACATCACGGATTGTCTTTGATCCATATTGAGTGCCGCCAAAGCCATATGCTGGGCTGAGCAGCATTGCGTGTAATCTGTTGTGCTTTGGTATTTAAAAATAAAAGCTTTTGGGGGTTCATTGGAATGCCCTATTCAGACAATAAAGATATACGTAGTGAAACACATAATATATTAATGCATAATACGTGGTATTTCATAAATATTTCATGAGCAGTACTGTGAAACATGTAATGTGCTGTTATCACAGCAAATATTTATGATTCACTACAAACTTACTTGGGATGGTTACCTCAAAGGAAACAAAATGCTACCCATACCACCATTTTATGGAGGCAGTGACTCACACACTGACAGTGCATGACCAACCATTAAACCAAGGCTCATTAAAAACACAGAGTTTTAGAAAAAGCATGTTGCTTTGTTCCACAGGCTAATATGTATTATTTCCTACACTACCCAGACTCATTGATGTTCTTTTGCTTTAGGGTGTCATTTATGTGTTGTTTCTTGTGGTATTTGCTATTTTTTGTTAATGTTGTTTGTGTTTGTTATTTTCAAACTGCATTAGCAGTTTGCAGTTCAGCCTTTTCAAGGTTTGTTGTCAAGGCTGTTTCACATTGTGGTATATAGAATTATTTCACTACACACTGCTCAGGCAGCCCTTTGTGCTATAAAAATTATGGATGGAACAGTGGCCATGTGCAACCGTACCTTGGGTATAGCAGAGGATCCCTCCAGCACTATATCGGCCGACTGGCCAGGGGCAAGCTCCACGCGCATGGGTCGCAGGCTGAAGACTCGGTGGAGCTCAGCAGCTTCTGGCACCAGGGTGTTACGGGCTTTCATGTCCCTGGGCGAGCATTTGGGCATGGGGATCCTACGCCGGAATGGGATCTGGCCCTCGGTCGTCCAGAACAGCTGATGGTAGCGGCGGCCACGGTTGGTCAACCGGAAGTGGTACTGGCATGGGCCTGAGCTGAAAGAGAAATAAGACAGACAGAGTTTTTGCTATTTATTTTTATGTCTCAATAGGCTTTGTAGAGCCTACAATGGTGTATAATTTTAGGATTACTTCATGAGAAGTAAAAAAATACAGTATTACTGCTTGCTAGGATGTCTTCAGAATATATGCTGCTGGGGAGCATCATGGGTATTTACAGTACACCAACCTAAAGTGGTCTCCCAGGTCTAGACTGGGTGCAAAGGGCCGGTCTGTGACGATGGTGGAACCCTTGCCTCTGGCAGAGACAGCGATGATCTGGGTGTGTGAGTCCTGCACGGACAGAAGCAGCTTGTCCTGGAAGGGTACAGAGTCGTCCAGGTGAACTACCAGCCGGACCTCCAGCTCTCCCAGCGGGGGAACAACTCCCTCACTGGGCTCCACACGCCACACGGATTTCCTCCGCGCCTGCCAAAGACACGGTGGAAGATATCTCTATTAGGAAGTACCACCAGGGTCACATGCCTGACTGTCCAAAACACAGATTAGTATAGCCTCTTAACCTCTTTGATTTGTGGTTCAGCAGCTATACCATGGTTTTTTTTACAGTTATGCCCATCATTTTGTCAACAAAACTTAAGGAAACTGGGATACCATCTTTGGGTAGCAAATGTAATAAACTTCTTTTTTTTCCCAAGCAGAAAACCCTAGCCTTCTGGGCAAAAATGTGCTACACGCTCCTGAAATAAAATGAATTCCTCACAATAAAAACAAACTGGGGGGAGGAGCTATGGTGCAAGAAGCAGCATCCCACGCCACATACAGGTCCCACAAAGACCTACATCTGAGTCCAGCCTGAGGTCATTTCTTGATTCCACATCCCATCTGTCTCTCTCTCTGGCTCACAAGAGGGGCTGCCCATCCAAATCTTGTTAACAAAACAACAAAATCTCCTCTACCTCAGTCTTAAGAAGAAGAAGCCTTAACAAGCAGATGTGTAGTGACACCCATGTCTGCACTTCTGGCTCCTAAGACATCCCCGTTATCTAAGCGTGCCTCTGGGGAGGCTACTTGGAGAGGAGGCCGGGCACAGTGCTCCACTATGTGAGAGCTCCACTAATCACCTTATCAATTTTAGTGTGAGTGCAAACCTGCTAATGGAGGCAATAAGAGAGTTGAGGGAGAGTCAGGTTATCAGATGAAGGAGGATACAGAGGAACCTGAAGGGAGGAGAGGAGAGGAGAGGAGAGGAGTGTGTGTGTGTGTGTGTGTGTGTGTGTGTGTGTGTGTGTGTGCTTGTGTGTTTGCAAGCATTTGACCAACATTTCTAAACACAACCCTCTAACGGAATGCATTTTTTTCATGGTGAGAATTCAACAATAACTCATAAATCTCGCAGAGAAATGATTTGGTAAGTTGCCTAATAAAGGTAATTCCAGTACGACCAAATCCCCGGCTTTCTTCCATCTGCTACACATGGGCAAACATGGGAGTACCTAATTAGCATTACAGCCTGTCATAGTGCCTTCTTTCAATGTGTGCAGAAAGAGTGAGAGAGAGAGAGAGAGAGAGAGAGAGAGAGAATGGGAAACAGGGATAAGAATCAATTTCCATAACGGCAGCAAGCCGACTAATGGTTCACACATTACCTTTTAATTCCAAGTTCCAACAGGGCATGTTATTCAGACTAGGAAAAACAGACCATGACTGCAGGGTGTCTTGATTGATAGTGTTGTATTTATCTATGGGACACAGCTACTGCAGTTATCAGGGGCGTCTTCAGAGCACCGAGCACCATTCATCATAAAGGCAGAGTGTGACTTGCGAGCGCGTGGCTCTCTGCGTCTAGTGCCACTGCAGAACAGTGCAGCGTGAGGTGTGGGATGGATCATGGCCACAAGGTACCCAGTTCATTATGTCCTAAACAATGTAAACACCTCAAGCCTAAAAAGCTCATTGCCAGCCTGTACAGAGAATCTAATTAAAATTTAAAAAATGTATTTTATGTTAACATCTGTTAAGTTTTAAGCATGAGGTGGGCTAAAAGGCACAGATTGAAACGGAGGAGGACGTACCTTCTGCTGTAGGGTAGAGATAGCCCATGACTACTGATAGAGCATCATAGGAACAGCAGATGGGGTTTAAAAATAGTGGGAATCTGAGGCGAGATTGCGACAAAATGACTAGAATAACCGAGCAGGAGATATAAAGCTGAGGGACACCTGTCCTCTTGTCGCAAAGCAGCAACTTGCTGAATATTTAACAGTATCAGCTTCAGAAGACAAAGTGCCCTTTAAAACCGCCCTCTTCATCTGAGGCGTGTTTAGACTCCAACGTGCCGGGCAAATCGAGGGCATCCACAAAAAAAATCAGCCCCCGTGGGTCGGAGTTAAATGAGCAGCAGGACTCGGGCAGGGTAATGAACGTTCTGTAGGAAGGAACACCCTCTGCACACCCTCTATTTGGTTCTCATTTACAGCTTACAGTCTGCTATCGGCCAATTACACCCAGGGTGGGGAGACAGAGAGAGAGAGAGAGAGAGAGAGAGAGAAAGAGAGAGGGGAGTCCACCACAAAGACAAACGCTGCCCTTGTCGAAAAATCTCTTGGATGCACACGCGACTCGCGGCAAGCCACGGCCCCCAGTGAACGAGCGAAAATAGAGAGGGACTAATCCGAGACCACTGGGTCCTCTGAGTCACCTGGGAGTCATAGATCACTTTCTCAGCCTTTATCTTAAGGAGGGAGGGGAGTGAAAGTCGAGCTGGTCGATAGGGAGGTGGACTGGGGTGGTCTCCCAAGAATCTGAGCAAAGAAATGAGCAGGGCTGAAATTTCAATAATCAGATCAGACCTGCATTAAAGAGACTTAATGCCATTGATTGCTTTGAACTACAACCGGTACGAGGGGGATGAAAATGGAACCAAATCTCTGGAGCCGTGCCTCCAGCCCCAAAGGATCGTAATACCCTGGCATGCTCTGTTCTTTGCAACACAAAACTGATGAACAAAATGCAAACACAAGGCTGCGTTTGTTTTTTAAATTTTCCGTATTCTTTTAGCACCTCGAGCCAGCATTCAGGGCCTGCTGGCTTACCGCCACACTATCGAGCCGCATGTAATGTAATTCCAGAAGAATCGCGATCGATTGATGCCTAAAAATGCTTCGTAAAAACTCTCGCCTTATCAATGCGTCAGTCTTGAGGCTTTAGAGGAGAGGACAGGGTCAGAGAATTTCCTGGGCTCGGCAGTTTGAAGATGAATCTCATCAGGCGATCGGGACAGCTCTGACTGTGGCGGCGTGGCGGTGACAGTTATCAGCGCGCGTGCATCTGAATGCTACCCGAGCGAGATGACAGGGGCAGAGAGGTGAAGTTATGTCCTACAGATACACTTATCTCTGCTCTTCTTGTATTCCCTTTGTTCCTGAGTTGTGGCACTCAGTCACTCACTACTGAGAGGTGATGGAGGAGACAAGGGCAGAGAAGGCAATTATCTGTCAAATTACTCTACTGCAGTTATTTCGTACAATTTAACAAAGCAATTATAACCTTTCAAAGCACAATATTGTTGTGGTCCATGTTTTTTATTTTTTTTTGGGGGGGGGGGGGGGGCTACTCCTTTGAATACTGCACTGTCTAGCTCTTGATTGCTTTCCAAAGGGCTGTCTAGTTACACCAAAGCTATGAATGAGCAGAGAAAAATGGGACAGAGAAGAAAAATAGAACTTTTTGTGGCATGCATATATTACTGCACAGTTCTCTCAATTCTTCTGACAGAGTTCGGAGTTTTCACTGCTGTAACCCAGTGCAGTTCTGTAATTCTCCTGTCTTAAGGTCTTACCACGCACCAGAGAGGGAGTAATTTTTGAAGAGAGAAAAAGGAACATCAAACATTGAGCTCGGCTTTGTTCTTCAGGGCTGTTGTGGAAATTTCAGGAGCTTATTCAATAGAAACTCCAGATGCTCCCGTCACTGTCTGTTCCTCAGTATCCCCATGACAGCGACAACCTTCTGTGATGTCACTCTGTTTGTGTGTTATCTGCTGGCTTTGTCCAAATATTTTTAAATGAACATTTCTCTGTTAACATCTAACAGCATAATTTCAATAAGCTTACACATAACCCTGGCTATATTGGCTTTTTGTGAAACTTTTTTTTCCTTGTAAAAACTGTTAACCATTTAAAACAATGGTTTAGTGATACAGCATAGTCATACATCATACACAAATACACTACCATGCAAGAATAAATCTGAAATGATACTTCCTTCCCTAGTTCTGTGAACTGCAGGTATGCATTACTGTGATGTACCTAGTGGGCTGAATACATTGCTAAATAAGGACCAGCCTTTGGGACGACACACATAAATCCTCACCACCAGCCAGAATAAAGCTGTGATGGTGCAGTCATGTCGATGTTTAAGAATCGTGTTCAACAAGCACCCGATGTTGGGCGGCCTGACAGTGATCTGCGTGGGGAGTGTAATGACATCTGCTCTAAGGGTATCGCGTTTCGCCACGCTGCTCTTAAGACATGTCATTTCCAGTTTCTGATTTCCGAGGATCCATTCCGACGGCGCGCATATCCGCCAAAGGCGGCCCCTGATGGAACGAGATGGCAATATCAGGGGGCAGCCTTGGAGAAATGTGGCAAGCCTCCCACAAGTATCTGTGCAAGGATGCACTGTGCGTATGCCATGTAAAGTGAGAGGGAAGCAGGAAGGCCGGGCCACTGACGCCAGCCATGCTGCTGAGAGCCATTTAATCCAACGAGGCAGCCTATTATTTACAAAGCCAACTAACCACTCAGCCAATCCCCTGAGCCATTGTGCACTTTATTCATTTGGAAATGATTTATATGAAACAGAGGTAGTTTCAATACGATCGGAAGTGAACAGACAAAAGAATTAGCGTAGGGCGGATGGTTGTTGGCTTCCGAGAGTCACAAAAAAAAGGCGACGTGGTGCTAAAGATGCATCGTCAGGTTCGCCCCCCTCCGGTGTCAGGACAGGACCTACCATCTGTGCGAGGAAGCGAGCCGGGATGGGGGAGCGGTTCGACAGCTGCAGTGGCCTGGGGACGTCCGTCAGCACCGGGATGCTGCCAAAGTCCACCTCTGCAGAAGCGACATGGATGACCGGGCCCTCGGCGAGGCAGGACAGCAGCAGGGCCTGTGGGAGAAGGATGGGAGGGTCACATAGGGCAGAAAGCAGAGTCAATACGGTTTCAGAATGACAGACAGCCACTGTACACACACAGCAATTAAAATTAATCATTTAGAAGAGGATAGAGGAGAGAGAGCAAAAACAAGAGAATGAAACGCAGACATTTGCATTTCATAAAGCAAAGTGGGAACTTAAGTCGCAGTAAACATTTTGTGTGCAATTTTTAGGTTATTTTTGATTTTATACTAATGGCTCTTTCTCTCCTTTCACCATATAGCGTCTACAGGAACACAAACACACACACACACTAACACACACACACACACACAAAGGAAAGTGCACCACTCCGAGCTCACCAGTGAGCTCTGACTGCCTAGCACAGCGATATGAGCGGTGATGTCCAAAGGGCCCAGGGCCTTGGCCTGCACCACCAGTGGGATCTCTGCAGAGCCATGTGGCGGGATGACCCCCCGTGGGTGAGGGCTGGAGTACAACACAGAGGGATGTTCCTCGTACTCCTGAGCACAAACAGAGACATCCAGTAAGAGAAGCATTTTTAAAAAGCAACTAGATCCCTGCACACACTGAAACCTACTGACTGCATAGAGGGAGAAACTTGAAGCAGTTCATGCAAGAGACCACATGAGAGATTGACACTGACCTGAGACAGGAGGCCATAGCATGCCGGCAGGTCACTGTTGTTGATCAGCTTCACTGGATGCTCATAGGCGTAATCCAAGAAGCACCTCTCCAGCCTCAGTGAAGGGGACTCCAAAGTCACCTCAGGGATAGAGCACCTGGACCACAGATCGACTCATTTAGTAAAGCACAACTAGCTAAGACCGGCTCCCTATCAGAAAAACGTAAAATACGTATGTATGTACAGTATCTCACAAAAGTGAGTACACCCTTCAAATTTTTGTAAATATTTTATTATATATTTTCATGGAACAACACTGAAGAAATTACACTTTGTTACAATGTAAAGTAGTCAGTGTACAGCTTGTATAACAGTGTACATTTACGGTACCCTCAAAATAATTCAACACACAGCCATTAGTATCTAAACCACTGGCAACAAAAGTGAGTAGACCCCTAACAGCTCCTACACACATTTGCGTTCCGTCAACGCATGCCAGTGGGTGTTCCCCACGGTAGCTATGCAAATGACTTGAAGTATAACCGTAATTTGATTGGTTGGTGTCGTCCTCAGATTGGCTTGATTGGCCGGTGCCGTCTGTCGGTGCAGCAACAGCTGAACTTCTCAACGCGAGCGACAGGAGAAACGCGACGCAACGGACCCACAATTCAGTTCGGCAACGGATGACGTGAGCCCATGTAAAGTGAATGGGATGCGTCTCCAGCAACGCAACGCACGCAGCTGTGTGTAGGAGCCGTAAGAGAAAACAAAGATAATGAATGCGTAGCAAGATGGGTCGTCCTAGTTCATGTCTATGAGGGCAAAGTGGAGTTCAGTCAGAGACGGGCTCTGGTTCAGTTCCCGCCTGCACAGGGGCGTGTCACTGACGTATGACTTACGTTTGAACACCTCGGTTCCACGCCAGACAAGCCGGAGTACAAAATAAACTTGGTGTACACCTTCATAAATTTTCTCTCGACTGGAGGGTCATACTATCACGACATTCTACTGAAATAGGGAGGAGGGTTTGGAGATCATGATACCGTGTCCGAAATGTGCATCCATTGCTCAGAAAAATAAGGCTTTGACAAATTCTGGGAAATTCTTGGATTCTGCCATAGACCTCAATGTTAAAAAGAGAGCCCGATCACTGCATAAATGTGCGGGGGCGTGTACTGCTACCCTATTTGCATAAATTTCCAGGGACAGGAAATGGCCTATCATGAAGTATCTTCGTAATCAACCATCTTTGGTGAAAATGTCCAACTTGGGCCCAATTAGCCATTTCCCTCCCCAGTGTCATGTGACTCGTTAGTGTTACAAGGTCTCAGGTGTGAATGGGGAGCAGGTGTGTTAAATTTGGTGTTATCACTCATACTGGTCACTGGAAGTTCATTATGGCACCTCATGGCAACTCTCTGAGACTACGTTTACAAGAAGCAGGGTATTTTTCTAAACGAATATCTGGCCATCTACAGAGCAAATAAAACTGCATTTACACGAGACCGTTTTTTTTTAAAAATGTGTTTACACGTACAAACCACAGTGGCAGTCTAACGATAAGCTCAAGCTCACATTAACCAATCAGAACCCTGAAAAGTCGCACGTGAGAACATGTAAATGTAAACATTGGTCGCACATTTGGTGTACTTCTGTCGCATACTGTGACGTTGGCTGCCCAAAACTCTGTTTACCACAGTTTACAACCAAAGGCATAAACAAAGTTTTCCAAAAAAATCACTGGCCGGAGTTTTTTTGGATAACCGTTTTACGGGGCGAATTTTCCGTTTGCGTCTAAATGAAAGGCTCAAACGTAGGGAAATGTCTTCGTTTATAAAAATACACATGCTTGTGTAAACGGGGTCTGAGTTCTACATAAGATGGCCTAGGCTATAAGTATATTGCCAATACCCTGAAACTGAGCTGCAGCACGATGGCCAAGACCATACAGCAGTTTGAACAGGACAGGTTCCACTCAGAACAGGCCTCACCATGGTGGACCAAAGAAGTTGAGTGCGCATGCTCAGCGTCATATCCAGGTTGTCTTTGGAAAATAGACGTATGAGTGCTGCCAGCATTGCAGACCATACACCACACACTGCATCAAATTGGTCTGCATGGCTGTCGTCCCAGAAGGAAGTCTCTTCTAAAGATGATGCGCAAGAAAGCTAGCAAACAGTTTGCTGAAGACAAGCAAACTAAGAACATGGATTACTGGAACCATGTCCTGTGGTCTGATGAGACCAAGATAAACTTATTTGGTTCAGATGATATGAAGCACGTGTGGCAGCAACCAGGTGAGGAGTACAAAGACAAGTGTGTCTTGCCTACAGTCAAGCATGGTGGTGGGAGTGTCATGGTCTGGGGCTGCATGAGTGCTGCCGGCACTGGGGAGCTACAGTTCATTGAGGGAACCATGAATGCCAACTATCAAATACAGTGACATACTGCATGATCCCCTCCCTTCAGAAACTGGGCCGCAGGGCAGTATTCCAACATGATAACGACCCCAAACACACCTCCAAGACGACCACTGCCTTGCTAAAGAAGTTGAGGGTAAAGGTGATGGACTGGCCAAGCATGTCTCCAGACCTGAACCTTATTGAGCATCTGTGGGGCATCCTCAAACGGAATGTGGAAGAGCGCGAGGTCTCTAACATCTACCAGCTCTATGATGTCGTCATGGAGGAGTGGAAGAGAATTCCAGTGGCAACCTGTGAAGCTCTGGTGAACTGCATGCCCAAGAGGGTTAAGGCATTGCTGGAAAATAATTATGGCCACACAAAATATTAACACTTTGGGCACAATTTGGACATTTTCACTTAGGTGTCTACTTACTTTTGCTGCCAGCGGTTTAGACATTAATGGCTGTGTGTTGAGTTATTTTGAGGGGACAGCAAATGTACACTGTTATACAAGCTGTACACTCACTACTTCACATTGTATCAAAGTGTCAATTCTTCAGTGTTGTCCCATGAAAAGATATAATCAAATATTTGCAGAAATGTGAGGGGTGTACTCACTTCTGTGAGATACTGTATGTATGTAAAAACCCTAGTGTTACTCAAACAACACCACAACAGCTTTCAATATTCATATCCATGAAAGTATCCTTGTATTCTGCATTTTAAATCTCAAACATTTGGGGGGAAAAGCTACTGTATTTTTCCATACTTGTTTGGCTTTGACATTCATTTCCAAACCAACCAAATGCTATTTGCATGACTTTGTTGTATGTTTTAGTTTGCCACTGACCGTGAGGACCCCGTGTAGTGTTAGCTGCATTGTAATCTTGAACACCATTTGAAAAGGTCATTACTGTACTGTTCTCATGATGTTCATTTGCTTGACTGCTTTGAAATCTTCTGCCCAATGTTGTTTACAATTCATCTTAGTAAATGTAAATACACAGCTGAGGAAATAGCCTGCTGTTAGCTATATATCATGTATTGTCCTTGTGCTCACAAAGGAGAATGTCCTTAATGACGTTGTTAGACAAAGAACAACATTCATTTCATTAACTGAAGTAGCAATCTGAAGATATACACTTTAATGTATCCAGAGAGGACAGAATGCTTCCATGAGTAGCTGTTTCTAATTTGTTCCTCACGGTTAACCATCCCGACTGACCTGGCACGGATTGGGAGGGCCAGCACATCCTCACCAACGCCCTGGACATCCACCACCAGGGCCAGGCTGTAGCTGCGGACTGTGTTCGAGCACAGGGTGACCTGCAGGGCACAGGCAAGCAGAAGATAAGTGTGACACTAAACTGAATGAGATAAGAAACCTCTGTGTGAGTATGACTGGAGAAATACACAGCTTTCAACAAACATTTCAGGGTAGGCCAACTCAAAGATAAACTGTATGTGCTAGTTGTTAAGTCAGGAGCAAAAAGTATTTTTTTTATTTTTTATGTGTGGCAGCTCTGCCTAAGCTGGCGCATCAGGCTGGTGTGTAGGAAGTAGGAAGAGTGTTAGTGGAAATGAAGTTACATGGTTTATTGCACACAGCAGCAACTGCTGTGATGGGGGAGAGTGATGGCAGATGCTTTAGTCCTGCGGAGCTGCCTGCTGAGCACATACACAAGCTCTCACACATACATATGCACACATAAACAGCACACACACACACACACAAACATGTGCAAGCACTCTAGCACATACAGTTGCATACACACACACAAGCATGCACTACCAGACACACAATCTCACACACACATGCACACACACACACACACACACACACACACACACACACACACACACACACACACACACACACACACACAAACAAACTGATTGGCACATCAAATGAGGATGTAGCTAAAAACCTGGCACAGGCAGCCAAAATCCATCCAAATCTGTTTCTGTTTGTCTGTACTCTGTGTTTGTCTTAATGAGCGTATGCGCTTGTGTGTACAGTGTGTGTGTGTGTGTGTGTGTGTGTGTGTGTGTGTGTTGTGCTGTTTGTGTGTGCGTGTGTGTGTGTGTGTGTGTGCGTGTGTGCGCGTGTGTGTGTGTGTGTGTGCGTGCGTGTGTGTGTGTGTGGTCTTTCTCAGCGATTATCCTCCATCCATATGTGCGAAGCGCTTGCCCAGTCTCATCCATATTCCGTCCTCTCTGCGCAGAGCAGAGTGGAGCCCCTCATTAGGGCCGGTCAGCGGCCCAATCCGCTCGGCTGTCACCACGGTGGGGAAGAGCTGCCGGGGCGGCACGCTGACAGGAGACACCTCGCACAAAAGAGGCCGCCAGACAGCTGGACAGATCGATCCAGCAGATTAGCCCCCGGGAGGAAGTGACAGCTCCCCCACAGCCTGCCCAACCCTCCCCACCGGAGATGGGAGAACGCCGCCCCAGATGACAGGTACACAAGGTAACCTGCGCCAGGAGAGGCTGGCAAAGGGAAGACAGGATAATCACAGCCCCGGATGAGATAGGAACGGAGATGGGGAACGAGAGAGACAGAGAGACAGGAGGGAGAGAAAGAGAGAGAGAGAGAGAGAGAGAGAGAGAGAGAGACATCTTCTTTTGGTGTGTCTTGATATAATGGAAGCCTGCAGACCTTTAAAGGAGAAAAAAGCCTGGCCTTAAGGCTGATTACGGATTAAAGGTCTCCTCTTGATTAAAGGCCCTGAGATTTAAAAGAGCCTTCAATCAGATGGCCTTTTCCAAATGACTCAGCATACAAGCAGTGGCTCTCTATGCCAGCATGACACCTCCCTCAATCCCCCACAGAAAGCAATGAAGGGCATGAGCCAGCCTTATTGTTCTTGACAGGGCCAGATACCAGCCTACTTTGCATTGTATTTGGTTTACTTCTGAATTGTTCCATGCTATCTCCATCCAGGAAAACAATTTCCATATGCTTTTTTAACCATTATGTCTATGTTGCAGCCACTGTTGGGATTTTACCTGGAGGTCCATCTGTCCTTGGGCACGCACTGTTCCAGAGCTGGGGACGACGAAGAACTCAGTGGGGTGCTCTCCCGACGACTCGCCTGTGAGCCACTCGGTTCTGTTTAGGTGTGACACCTGGAGGGCACTGGTGATGCTGGGCGGCCCGGTGCCATCCCCTGGAACCCGGAGGTCAAAGGTCATCGGCACCAGTGAGGTGTTGGTCAAACAGCAGGTCAGCGTCTGTGGAAACCCTGCGAGTAAAAACAGGAGGAAGCTGGGTTTATGCCATGGGTAGATGGTCCAGGTTCAGGAGGTAAAAACCCAGTGTTTGGGTATAAAGACCAATGATTAAAGCTAAGATGGGACAAAAACCTGACAAAAAAACATTTACTCTCAGAACCAAGAACTGTACTCCATTTGTAGAAGGTGCTGTGCACAAGTCATTATTGAACAGTGAAACATGAGCACTAGTCGCCTGGCATACAGCCGCATTGATTTCAAATGAAACACCAAGCTACAAGTTCATTTACCGAAGGACACCTCCCCGAAGTTGAGCTCCGGGATGCTGAAGTGGAACGTGGGCCCCATTACACAGCCCCTGCAAGACATAAAGCACCACAGAGAGCCTTGAGTTAAGTCTGAGGCCTCCGCTGAGCATGTGAAGGTCATCGGACGCCGAGAAGCAATTAATGAAAATCGAGAGTGTGCAAAGCAGAGAGGGAGCGAGAGAGCAACTGAATGAAAGAGAGGAAGAAGGACTGGAAAAGGGGAGAGGGGAAAGGGAGGGGAAAAAAACAAAATCAGTCAATTTCTTGGATGACAATGCAGAAGGGTAATTCAGTGATCCTCAAACTCAGCACTCTCCCATGGTAATACATCTTAATCAGGAAGAGGTGCCAGGATTGGAGTGCGTGAGAGTCCGTCTGAGACCCAACAGTGCTCACGCCAAGCCCCCCCGCATTGTACTTTTCACTTAGGTGCAACCCTGAAGGAGTCATTTAATTCATTGTATAAATCATGCAACAATAGAAAAAGCAAAGAAAGTCCCCAGCCAGGGGACAGACAGGATGCATGGTGGTGGTGGTTGTGGAGGGTCATATTTATTCATGTGGTAAATTGAGATGAAAAGCTTAGGCTAAGCACTGTTGAGGAGGAGGAGGAGGAGGACACAGGGGAGGGGATTGGGAGGGGATCATTGATACCCAAGAGGAGGTAGGGGTCACCTGAACGTCAGGACGAGAGGCAGGGGGTTTCCCTCGACGGCAAAGTAGAAGTCCTCAGAGAAGGCTCCCAGGGTGCTGGAGGAGAAGGTGACCTCCAGGGCGTGGCAGTCCCCAGGGGGGATCCTCCCCGTGACCGGGCTGAACGAGAAGCACAGGCCCAGGGCCGAGCTGGGGTCCAGGACTCGGTACGACGCAGCTATGAGTCCTTTATTGGTCAGGAGGACCTAGAGGTAACAGTGATGAATCAGTCCAAATAAAAGATCAGTGGCTCCTTGGGGATCAAGTTTGGTTAGGTTAAAGAAGTGCGCACAGACGCTATTCCACTCCACGCTGCTGACACAGTTCACGTTTGGTCCTTTACAAGACCAAAGGCATACTTTGGACAAGTAAATGAGAATCACTTTACAATTTTACATTTTACTGTAAATCATCTTTTTGGATACATACACACACCCCTAAGGTTTCTGGTTTGGTACTTCATTGTTTTTGACAACAGTTTCCCTCTTCTTTCCAACACTCTTGTTGTGTGAGGCTGAAGATCTACATTTCCCCACACCAGTTTATTACATTGCTCCACTGCTGTTTGGCCTGGAAATTAAGTTATCACCAACTTTAGCGTCTGTCGTCATGCGTGCGACGCCGGAGCCTGTTTGTGAATTTCCACGCTCACACGAGCCCTCTGGCGTTATCACAGCGAACCTTTGCTCTAACTCAATTTGCGGTTAAAAGTGTTCACTCGCGCATGGTCTGACAGCTTAATAAGAAAGAGAGCACCATCACCAGCTCCTTGAGATTGCTCCTGGAAAGTCGCCTCCTCGCGGAATGGCAATGCACGAGGTTACTGGCTATTAAAATTCAAACTGTTGACTCCGATGCCCGGACAACTAAAGTAATCGCATCACAAGCGTATCCAAATACCAGAGCCACTGAATTGTCTCAGGAAACCTTTTGCATAATTCAGCTGAAAGTATTTTCAAACTGTGCCAGGGTCTATTTTAATTGAGACTCCTGATAATAACAATAGACTTCAATTATTCATTAAGTTGGCTGATGCCGAATATACACTTGTGATCTGCCGATTGTTATCAGATGATGAAATATTCAATATGAGACTATGGTGTTTACTTTTTAATAACAGATTAATCAAAAGGCTCGAGTTTGTATTTGATTATTTATTTCTCACTCTTTCTCCCGACAGCCCAACCCCTTCAGCTCTTGGTCCTCCCAATCTAGTGTAAGCCCCACTAAGGCTGACAAGTGCCCCTGGAAACACTGCATGTACAGTATACATACCTCATAGCTATGCTTGGAGCCGATGAAGATGTTGCCCATATCCAGAAGGTCAAAGTTGAACTGGAGTTTGGGGCCAATGCCCTCTCCCTTAATGCGGAGAGGCAGACGAGACTCACGGCCTGATGGAGACACATATAACACCACCCGAAAGCAAAAGCTAAGAATGCACACACAACATCCAGTAGTTAGCCATCATGCAAACACACAACTACTACACACATTCACTGAAAACACAACTGTAATTGGTTTGGGCATTCTGACAAGGCATGCACAGGGTAGACCCTCAGGGGAGCTAGTCAACATGCCAGGGATGTTTTTGGGGAGTTGCAGCAGAGGGTGATTGGTGGAGGAGTTTATTTTTTAGGGGTCACAACAATGCATCCAACGTCCTTCACTCTCTATGCAAATTAATGAAAATCTGACCACCATCACCACAGGCAGCAGATGCAAATGATTAAATGATGAAGCAGCTCGCTGGAAGCGACTATAAGTTCGAAGTCAAATGGCCTGGGTGCACTTTTAAAGTCCACGCACAAGTGCATGCTTTTAAAATGACTCTTTAAGAGTGACCTCAAGAGTCACCACCACATATCACTGACAGGCAAATACTGACATGAAATGAAACCATTTTTGTGGAATCTGACCCACTCTACAGTATTCGGTGTTCAGTATTTTTCACACCTAGGGTGCTGTGAGCGTACCTGTTATGTCACAGTACACAGTTTGCTGATAGAGTTTGGCCTCCTGGGGCTTGAAAACGATGTTGACCTCTGCTGTGCTGTTGGGCCACACGTCTCCCTCCTGCACAGAGCACACAAGAAGGCCACTTAACACCCTCCGACTCCAGAGCCTGAGCCCAGAATCCAACCAGGCTGGGATCATGCAGTGTTTCCCATACATTGACTTATTTGTGGCTGCCCACCACAATATCAACATTGACAACCACACAATGATTTTCCATGTTGTACTATTTCAATTGGATGGAATTCTTTCATTGTTTAGCTATGTGCACCTTTGTAAAGCCTCTCCTTGTTTCTCTGTCACTCAATGAATCTACATGCATGTTTAAAGACAACATTAACAATCCTGCAAGGCATAGAAGAGTAGTAGAAGGCTAAATTGTGCTTAAATCTGGTAAGCATCATAACCCCGGTGTGCTAATTTGTTCTACCACCACAAATAGAATTAAATCCTGTGGGAAACACTGTCATGGTTACACATGTCAGGTGTTGCCCCACTGCCTTCTTCACAGTCCATCCATTCATTCACTTTTCACTTAACAGGTTGGTGAGCTGAACAAGCCTGGGTGGACCTATGTGTTCTTCTCCTGGGCTGATACTTCTCACAGACTGTGCAAGGAACTGGGGTTAGTAAAAGTAAACAAACTAAACGGTCAGGGTCTCTCCTCGACTAACAGGATGGTCTATGCAATACAAATACAAATGCACAGCCAGCGTCTCCTTACCCAGATCAAGCTTCTGCTCTGTATTGTTAAACATGCATATATGCATATATCCTGAGACACATAGGAAGTGACAGAGCTTGAGGTCAAATCAAAGGGAAATTGACTTATTTGTACATGTCTGCCCATGAGAAACAGTAAAGGCTAACACTAAAATGCTCTGGCAATGGCTAAAGTCAGGCCTCTTACACAGGTGGTGTGTGTGTGTGTGTGTGTGTGTGTGTGTGTGTGTGTGTGTGTGTGTGTGTGTGTGTGTGTGTGTGTGTGTTTTTCATCTGTGTGCCTTGGCAGAGCGGAACAGCTGAGAAAAGGCAGAAAGGACTTGCATACAGCGAGTGTGTTTGCCTTGGAGGTCACAGAGAGTGGCAGCAGAGTGCTGATGCAGCATCGCCACTGTGTGCTTTGCTTTATTCCGCCCGTATTCATTCAAGTGAGGCTCAAATCTTTCTCATTGTTCCCCAACTGCCCCCCCCCCGCCCCCCTCACCTCCTGCCCCCACCACTCCCTCCACCCCTCGATATTTTTTTCCCCTCCTCGACTCTCGCTTGTCCTCAGGAAGCCTCTCCAGACCTGCAGTGCAACATGGACATGGGGGGTGAGTCACCCTGGCCTCCCTGAGGAGCTGGCCATGCTTTTGAGATGCCCCTGGCAGCCAGCATGTCTCGCTGAACTATAGGGATGGATGAGGAGCAGGAGCACTGTGCCTCCTGGGAGAAGAAGGGCGGGGGGAGGGGGGATGAGTGGAGGGGGGAAGAGCAGAGGGGGGGGCGGGAGTGGAGTGAGGTGGGGGAATGGTGGTTGGCTGGTGGGGTGAAATCAGGTTAGAGTCTCGTCCGAGCTTCTGACTCAGCAAAAAACGATGGCCCTGTCATGCTGCTCGACGCAAACACAGTAGGGCTCTCTGTTTGTGTCCTGTCACCCTCTGTCACTGCCTCTCTACGACACACACAAACAAGCACCCACATGCACGAACACACACACACACACACACACAAACACACACACACACACACACACACACACACTCGAGACTTATATGGTAAGGTCATGTACTAAAACACCAGATGACAACAGCTAGGCATAATGTGCAGTGTCATGATACAGGTATCAGACAGATTAGCATGCCGGGCCATTAATGTGCTGTTTATTTCAGGGCTGGAGTCTGGGTTGGGTTTCATCACAGCAGCGGGCCTCACACCCAGCGGCACAGTGCAAGCCTCAGAGACAGATCCGTCACTGTCAGGCCAGGAGAGAGCTCCAGTACAAATGAAGGGATAAATCGGAGGCGCAACCTCCCGAGGCTGAATGGACAATGTGCACAACACTTAACGACAGCCCAGGGAAAGAGTGATCTACAAGTAATACATCATGGGATGCCCTGATGTTCGGAATTGTCTGGACAGGGGGGCACAGTGATCAATGGCAATGATTTCAGCGATGGTCAGCCCGAGTTTAAGAGCAGTTTTTCTACTTAAAGAGTTAAGCATCCATTTGCAGTCCATGCTAGACAAACCCTTGGATATGTGGAACACCAAAAAAGGCTAATGATAGCATCTCTATTTAATCTAGCTCATATGTTTACACATATGGCTACACAGAGTAAAGTCCTTGGGGACTTTTGATTTAATTTATGCATGAGGTAAAACCTCTTCCTCCTAGTTCTTTATAACCCAACTGGATAGTGCCAGAGGACGAAACTAGCGCTGCTGTGACATTTGCTGTGTTGGGCTTTGCGAGCTGGACACACACACGCACATGCACACAAACACATGCACACACACTCACACACACACACATACACACTCACAAACATTTACACTTATTAATCTGTACAAAAGTGACTCACAAAAAAAAGGGAACAATCAAGGTACAGTACGAACAGGACAAATCTTTCCCTGGCCAGGGCAACAATGTAACAATAAGTACTACCTTGTTTAAGAAATTGAATGACAATTCTAAGTCAGGGATGTAGATAAGAGAGATAGGCAGGACGGAGAACAACATTATGGTAAGTTGTTGTGTGTTGAGAGGAGGTATTCTTGAAAGAATTGGGTCTTCAAGAGGGTTTTGAAGATAGAGAGGGATGCCCCTGCTATGGTAGCAACTGCTAGCTCATTCCACCAACGGGGAACCACAGATGAGAATAGTTTGGATTGCGGTGAGGGTGCTGGTGGCAGTGCCAGGAGACGTTCTTTGGAGGAGCACAGTAGTCAGGTGATAGCATGCCTTTATGAGAACACCCAAGTAAGTGGGTGCGGAACTCGAGATCACGTTGTAAGGCTAGCAATAGCATTAATGATTTGAACTCCATGCAGGCGGCTACGGGTTGCCGGTGGCCATTTTGGTTTTTATTGAAAAGCAGACACACCGCCACGTTCTGGATCATCTGTAAGGGAGGACTGTTAGAAGGGTGTTACAGTAGTTGAGGCATGAGATAACCATGGCCTGTACCAGGACTTGGGTAGTATATTGAATATTGACAAACCCATACACACACACACACACACACACACACACACACACACACACACATACGCACACACATATACGCACACACAAAAACACACACACACACACACACACACACACACACACACACACACACACACACAAACACACACACACACAGACCAGAGGCTCTATGATGATGTGTTGGTGCGTGAAGGCCAGGCGCTCGCCACGTAGCTGCCGCCGGCGCTCCTGGAAGGTGCGGGAGAGCAGGGAGAGCTGGTGGCGGGCAGTGGGGTCCGCCCCGCACTCCGTCAGGAACTGCTCCATCTCATCATCCTCCTCCAGCTGGAGGTCCACACAGAACCTGGAGGAGGAGGAGAAATGAAAGAGAGAGTTAAAGAGAGAGAGAGAGAAACAAACAGAGAGAGAGGTAGAAGTGGAAATAGAAAGAGGGAGTTAGATGAAGAAAGGTTGTTTGAGAGGGATAGAGGATGAAATAGAGAGAGAGAGAGAGAGAGAGAGAGAGATAAAGAGAGGAGTATGAAGAATGAGAGAAAGCAAGACAGAAAAAAGCAGAGATAAGCAGATAAGCAGATAAGCAGGGAGGTGTAGACAGAGATAAACACAGACAGCGGAGTCACACAAACACTAAGTGGAGGAAAGAAGGCAAATTAACTCATGTAAAAAGAACAAGAGAACCAAAGCAGAGAGCAGCAGGAAAAAGAGCTGAAGGGAAAGAGAGAGAGAGAGAAAGGTAAGGGGGAGCAGCATGGAGAAAAACAGCGACAGAGAAAGTGAGAGAGAGAGAGAGAGAGAGAGAGTAAGACTAAATCAGAGCGAGTGAAAGGAAGGAGACCTAGACAGACCAAAAGGTAGCAGGTTTGTAGCTACAGTAGTAAACCTATCTCCCTCTATCTCTCCCTCTACACCTGACAACAGTGGGCAGCTATTCTCACAGGGATCATGAGTCTCCATCACCGCCCTTCCTCAGCCCACTGTACGCACTGGTGGCTTAACAGCAAATCACTCCAATCATTCGCCCCTAACCACAGAATTGTGCTCTGCTGTCTTCCACAGGCAGTGTTTCTACGCACAATCTAAGAGAAATCCTGTCGTTTTCTAGAGCAGACCGGTGATGGTGAGGATACTCCCAAGGGACATTTCCCACCTCTGTTTATGTTGCTCCTCCTCCTCTTCCGTGGCGAAGCTCTTCCATTGGTAGTGCACGATGGCATCGCTCCTGTTCACTATGGCGACCGAGCGCTGATTGGCCATGGAGATGTAGGTCTTTTCCAGGAGCACCGAGTTACGCTCCAGCCTCACGTTGGCGTCAGTCGCTGCTCCGTAAAGGCTGATGTAAACATCCTCTCCTGCAGGTGCATCCAAATCACAGACACATTCATCAGCACAACACTGTCTACAGAATGACCTTAAGACCTTCATTCCCAAGACCATTTGCTCATTTGGCTTTCTTAAAACTTTAAAACATACACAATCAGTCATGGACAGCTGATTATGGACTGTTGATTGCATCTGAGTTAAAGGGGTGGTTCAGGATTTTGGACATAAGACCTCATTTCCAAGTAAGCAAGTGTGATATTTATCAGTGGAGACCGTTTTCAACACGTTTCATCCAGTCCTTCTAATTGCAGAGTTCGCAGGTGCTAGGCTAGCGCAAGTCAACGGTATGTGCTAGCCTGCCACTAAAAACAGTCTTATCCACTCCACAGTACACCCGAGGCAAATAAATTATAACGCCAGACTATCGATGTAAATGTCTGTATTGATACTGTTATTTCTAACGTTATTCTATCCTTGCATTTCAACGATCGCATTACATTTTGAGGGACTTGTTTCTTACCACGACGGAATTATACTTGCTCCGGTTAGTAGTACTGCGCCGAAAAGTAAACAGTAAAGCGTACTCCAATGGGGATACTTAGTAGTAGCCTTGGTAATATCAGTCCGCTGCTGAGATGCAAAATGACTACTACCAACTTCAGGGACCAAAGTATAACTATTGCAACGCGATGCGAGGGTAGTTGTATTTCTTACACTATTCTATCAACACAGACATTTACATCGATTGTCTGGAATTTGCCTCGGGTGTACTTTGGAGTGGGTAAGACTGTCTTTAGTGGCAGGCTAGCACATACCGTTGACTTGCGCTAGCCTAGCACCTGCGAACTCTGCAATTACAAGGACTGGATGAAACGTGTTGAAAACGGTCTCCACTGATAAATATCACACTTGCTTACTTGGAAATGAGGTCTTATGTCCAAAATCCTGAACCACCCCTTTAAGTGTAACAGGTAACCTATTCACTACAATCTACTATATTGACAGTAAAAAACAAGGTGGGAAGCAACAGGCTAGCAGAGCCCAGAAATGGAGACACTTCACAATATGTTTCCTAAGGTATTATGTCATCAATTGCCCATTAATTAATTGATACAGTGTTGCTCTACAATACACGTATGCTGCCTGAATTAATGAATGGCTCAGCACAGGTACATAGTCCCTGTAGACCCTTAATGTAAAGT